>NC_052350.1:21769992-21888697 GCF_009727055.1 Benincasa hispida | reverse complement strand
AAACTTTAAGGTTGCCTTGGGTTCTCTTGTTGTTGCTCTAGTACCTCTGCAGGCGCTTCATATATAATATTCATTATGCTCTCCATGACCCCATCCATGTCCATGACGTCATGAAGACGAGGACCAGCCTCTAAGTCATAATGTCCTGAAACATGCTAGGCATCATTCATCATCAGACAACCATCATAGTTTGACTCTGCGTCTGCTCCGACATATAGGGGCAAACTCTTCCACAGTTATGTGTAACCTCATCAATCATCCTCTTCCCGATAGGTCCTCTACGTCTAGAGCTAGTGGAGAGAACAATAGGTATCGTACTATAATGAATTTCCTCCACATAGTTTTGGTGTCCACTACATATAGTTAGAACCTGTTCTGGATCTTCAACTCACGGGTCTTATGGTTATTCGCATCTCTATAAATTATAAAAAATTAGACAATATTAAAATAAATGTTAGAAATTAAAAATAATATATACTTCAGACCAGCCCCAAAGCTCCACGGTGGAGCCTGTGATATTATTATCAATCAAATAGAATATATTCTGAGTGACATCCTGTGTCAACTGTTCAAGGAAAACCCCACTGTAATTAATCGTTACACGATAGTGTCATTCGCACTACTAAAATCGTGCAAAGCTTTTCGGACCAATCTCTAACCTTAGGTCAATATCATGCATACTGGTTCAATATTAAAGAGGCGATGGGACATCCTAGCTGAAACCAAATTGTCTCTCGCTCTATCAGGAGATTGCCACTCACCAATGTGAACATATGAGGGTTCTCCTGTCCGTCCATATGTTTTTGACCATTTCGCTTTACAAATTAGGCAAAGTATGCATAATAATTTTGTACGGCGCCCAAATAACCTGGAACACAAAATATTATATTAGAGAATATTAAAGACAAATAAAATAAAAATGTGTATAAAATAATCAATTAGGTTCAGTGCAATGTACCTGTTCAGGTTGAAGCAGATCAAACATGTATCTATACTGGCTGACTACATGTGTGGTTGTCCTAGTCACACAAAATTTTTCTCTCCACCTAAATTTTTAAATTGATAATTTAGAATTTAAATTAACTAGATCAGTGATATACAAATTAAATTGAATTAAAACAACATACCGTGAACCGTGGGCTCGTCCAACTAACTGAGCATCATTAACATGTAGCTGTGGAGCCATTATTGGAAATCGCTCCCAAGCTCATAGTTGCAAAAGTATGAGAGGCCCAGCTATCTCTTAAACCTTAGATCTTGTTGCTTTGCATAGTTGTCTATACAACCATGCCAAGCATGCTCCACCCCACGAATACCACCCCGCATCATGGAGGTTAGCTAACGATGGCAGGAACCTCAAGTGAACAAAATGGCTTGATTTATCTGAAAACAGACTTCCACCCATCATTTGTAGTATATATGCTCGCGCATATCTTATGATGGTTTCCTCGTCTGTATCATCTGTGAGCTGACGAAATTGTGTTCCTAACCATATTTAAATTAACCTCGATCCTTTAACCTTGTCGACAGGTGGGGTCGCACCGAGGTACAATTGACAAACTTCTAACCGGTCATCGTACATCACTCCGGTGACCAGCTCACCGTTAACAAGTAACTCCAACAACACTTCTATATCTTGTAGGGTGATAGTGCACTCTTCAACAGACATATGGAATGTATGCATCTCGGGCCTCCATCTCTCGACCAAGGCTGTGATCAGATGTCAGTCCAACTGAATAAATACTAATCTAACAACCCCATAGAATCCAGATGTGCGCAGTAGCGGTAGTATTCGAGAGTGGAGCGGGATAGTGCACTGGAGAACTGTCTCTCGACGCCTGCAAGATATTTCTCTAGTAGTACGATCTCGCCATACAATGGACGATCGATGAATGGACTGGTCATACAAAACATCAGGATCAACAGGTCCTGGGTTTAAAGTCATGATCTGAAAAAAAAAATATTTATTTCTCAATTAAAAAAATATTTGTTTCTCAATTAGAAGAATAATGTATAACTTAATTAAAAGAATAATGTACAACTTAATTAAAAGAATAATGTACAACTTAATTTGAAGAATAATGTACAACTTAATTAAAAGAATAATGTACAACTTAATTAGAAGAATAATATACAAGACGAAGTATTAAAGATTATGTACAAGTTAATTAAAAGAATAATGTACAAGTTAATTAAAAAGAATAATGTACAATTATTAAAGATAATGTACTACTTTATAATATAAAAAAATTGAATATACATAGGAGAGAGCAAGTTAGCGAGATGTTTCAGCGAGATTGTAGAAGAACGAGATTGAGAGAGAGATGTTCAGAGAGAGCGAGATGTTCAGCAAGATACTCTCAATCTCGCTCTCTCCTCAATCTCGCTCTCTCCTACAATCCTCTGAGAATAGAAGTCCCAATGGAAGTAATATACAATACCCACTCTAAGAATCAAATCTTTCGCCATTTTATTCGATCATTGAATTTATCTCAATCGTTGCCTACTAAGAGAATTTATCATTATTTTCTCAGAATTTTGGTTATTTTGTTTGAATGTAAATCATGTTAGATGAACGTCCATTCTCGAGCGTGGTAATTTGCATAATTAAACCTTTGTTTTTAGTTTAATTATATAAAAGATAGAAGTAATTGTACCTTACAGATATGTAACATCTTGAGTTAATTCAAAGTGTACTAATTAATGATAACATAGCATCCATTAATGATAGTTCTTATAATAGTTCTTATGGTTAAATTAATTAAAACCTTTTAACGTAGTATGGAAGAAATGTTGAGGATATGGGATGATTGCATAGGATTAATTAGACTAAGCTTATCCTGATGTGTAAAGAGCAAGTCATGGCCGCTCTCTCTCTCATCTCGCTCTCTCCTATAATCTCGCTCTCTCCTACAATCTCGCTTTCAATCTCGCTCTCTCCTACAATCTCACTCTCTCTTACAATCTACTTCATCCACTTATCTTCCTTGTCGGAGGGTTGAAGTTTCAACTTATGTATGTCAAGACTATACAAAATTAGCGAGATTCCCTTCTAGAGCGAGATCCTCATCACAAAATTAGAGATATTTCATGTATGTCGAAACTTCAACCCTCGACAACCCTAATTTAACGATTGTTTCCAAGTTTTTGTTTGTTTGTCGAGTTCTCAACGTTCGACCTCTACATTAGTCGAATCCTCAACCCTCGACTTCTAGCCTCGAACTCCCAAAATAACAATATTTCTCTAATAAGTTTCAAAACAACAATATTTCTCTAATAAGTTTTGAAAACAACAATATTAATATTAAAGGTTCTATAAATAATTGTGTTATAAGTAATAAAAAAAATATTTTAAAGTTAATAATAAATTCGGGTTGGTTTTGGTTATATTAGGTGAACCCATGAACCAACCCAACCCATAAACTTTTCATTTATTTAAACCCAACCCAACCCAAACTGACAGGTTGGGTTGGGTTGATCGGTTTTTTCGGATCATCGGGTTTTTTGAACACCCCTAGTTAATAATATATTTTTAAATTGATAGGAACGGATACATGCAGGGATAAGGGACACCTATCAGTTGAACTATGCTCTTTCAGTTTAGGGTTTGAATCTTACGTATATGCTAATGGATATATATTAATATTTTATATATATTATTATAATTTGCAGCTTAATGCATTTCTCACTTGTGTATTTATATATTTTTTTGAGATATTCATGTACATTAATATATTATTTAACTTTAAATTTTTGTAATGCCTATAATATTTTTATTTTTATTACACTTAAAATCAATTAAATAAACTTAATTCTATTTTTATTTTTTGCTCACATGTATTTTATATTGATATAATTATTAAATTACAATTTTAATTTTTTAATTTTTTAAATTGCGTATAAATCTCTAAATTTTTAATTTTATGTCTTATAAGTCATAGATGTTTAACACACTCATGAACTTTCAATTTTTTATTAAATAAAATGAATAATGATTAGGTGAGGTGTTATGCTCCTTCTCTTGTGGTAAAATTGTTTAGAATTAATTTTGGACCATCATTGTACTAGTGGTAACTTAAAAGCAGTTTATGATGATTCAAATTTCTGCATTAGGTCACCGACATAGTTAATATGAATTTCAGTCTAAAATTGTAAAGAAATTATAGTTTAATGTTTGTTTTTGTTTTTGTTTTCCTTGCAGTATTCAGCTTTCCGACGGGAGGTCACAACGTGGTCGGAGTGACAAAAGACGGTTACGGCAACTGCAACACCAACAATCTTAAATTCTTAAACACCACATCTCCTGTTTCTTTCACTCTCGATACACTCGACGATTTCTATTTCATCTGCACCGTCCCCGGCCACTGCTCTGCCGGCCAGAAATTGGCCATCACCAATGTCCAACAATCGTTGCAACCTGGCTCTCCCCCCCCCCCCAATTCTCCACCCGTTTTGGGTGAAATGCCACCGCCTGTTGTTTCTGCTCCGCCGCCACCAAAGTCGGTCACCAGAATTATCACCTCCATATTCACTGTTGCCTTCGTCTCCATTGCTGTCACGTTAATAATATATTAATCACTCATTCGTTTACTTTTCTTTTTATTATTATTATTATTATTTGGTAATTACATGTTTGTTGGCTTACTGGATAACTTTGACGGGGTTTTGTCATCGACGCTATTTTCAGTATTCTATTGAGATTATTTTTTTAATTGTTGTCTGCTTATGTCATTTGAATAAAATTATTCAACTCTCTTTATCGACAAAAATAATAATAATAATAAATAAATAAATTATAAAAAATACCCTGAACTTTACCTTTGTGTCAAAAATATTCATAAATTTTTAAATTTTAAAAAATACCTTTAAACTTTAAAAAAAAAAGTTCAAATATACTATTGCAGTAGTTTTGGATGGAAACCATTAAAGTTTTGTTTCAAATATACCCCTCAAACTTTCACAACGTTTCAAAAATACTCTTAACTTAATAAAAGTTAAAAAATATCTTCACTGTTAGTATTTGAACAAAAATTGTTAATTCCCCATGACAAAAATGACTTTAAAAATAAAAAAATTTAAAAGTGCTCCTACTAATCAATTTGTTTGAAGTTTTCATAAGTTCGCAAAGAACCAATTTTAAAATAAGTTATATAGATATCCTCATTTTTTTTTCATATAGGTACTCTTATATTTCTCTTAATTTTTCAATTCTTAGCTTACACCAATTTTCTCAACAACCAAAATTTTAAGTTAAAACATAAAATACCACAAAATTTCACAAAATTTCAAATTAAAATCTTCTCTTGAAACATATCAAGACGATAAATAGTCAAATATATTTATAGGTAGTCTCATATTTCTCTTAATTTTCCAATTCTTAGCTTACACCAATTTTCTCAACCACCAAAATATACCAAAATGCCCCAAGAGGTACCCAAGTTTTACAAAGGGTAAAGAAGTAGGCAAATGAGGGTTTGATGGTTTGTCCACACGCACACGCTGCCATCGCTCGGGCATGGCGTGGCGTGTGGGATAATAATTGTTACCATTAAAAAAACTTTCCTTTAATTAAAATTTTAAATTCCTTTAGGTAAATCATCTGTTTTTGTCCCATTTAATAATCATCCAATTTATACGCGTACGTTACTTTATTTTACGCATTCACCATTGGCCTTTGCATATTACTCTGTTTTACACATTCATCGTTGGCCTTCAAGGCCTTTTAATAAACTGTGTTTCCATTCTTGGAAAATACAAAATTTTGAAAATAATTGTTGTTCTTCTGTGTTTTCTTTCTCAACCATGTGTTTTTTTTCCTATTTATCGAGCACAGTCTAAAAGGGTGTGAGCATTTCCAATCAGTTCCCAATATAGTTCTAATCGAGATAGATTTAATCTACGTTGTTTTATAATAAATACGGCGTGGCATGCATGTACAAAGGACAAAGTCACGAAACATCTTAAAGAGAGTGTGATCCACGACTCAACCTTTCACAAGTTTCTATTTTGAAGGTTTTGTTCATTGCTGCTAATTTATGAGCTTTCGTTCCTATCACTATTCGTTCTCGTTTCAACAATTTTAAGACGTTCCGATTTGCCACTGTCGTGATGGTCATATCAATACAGAACAACATTTTGTCACCAATCTCAACCGCTTTTTCTGATTTGAAGAGGCACACTTCAAATGTTGGAAGTAGAAGACGTTCTTCCTCACTATG
Source organism: Benincasa hispida (assembly GCF_009727055.1). Classification (NCBI taxonomy): domain Eukaryota; kingdom Viridiplantae; phylum Streptophyta; class Magnoliopsida; order Cucurbitales; family Cucurbitaceae; genus Benincasa; species Benincasa hispida. The sequence goes on along the minus strand of NC_052350.1, from coordinate 21,882,479 downwards.
GAGAAAGTTGCTTACACCTACACCACAGAGAAGCCAATTGTCCTACAAACAGATCCCACCGCAACAGATCAAAGATGTTATTATTTGAGAAGAAAATGATTTTCTCTACAAAAATTTTATTTTAAATGGTTTGACTAATGATCTATATGAATTTTACAGTATGATAACCACAGTAAAAGAAGTTTGGGATGCTCTGCAGAAAAAATACGATACCGAAGAGGTCGGTTCGAAAAAGTATGTTGCCAGCTATTACTTGAAGCTTTAATGACGGATGAAAATTCTATGGAGGCTCAATCCCGTGAATTTCATAATATTTTTCATGAAATAATTAACAAATATGTGCCTATAAATGAGCAATTTCAAGTTGTTTGACAAGTTACCCCTTATAGAAGGATTTTGAAAATACACCGAGGCATAAAACCAAGGAATTTTTCTTGGAATGGTAATACGATGAGGATTGAGGAGGAAGCCCGAAAGTAGGACCAGACGGAGGAGGTAAACATCGTACCAAGAAAGTCCACCTCTGTTGTTCTAAAACCTGGACTAAAGCCAAAGGGAAACAAAATGAAAGTTCAAAATCGTGGATCCAACTAGAAGAGTCAAAAGAATCAGAAACCCCCTTTAGGAGAAACCGTATAATTTCTTTACTTTAACTGTAACAAGCTTGGGCTTATGGCCAGGAACTATAGAAACAAGTGATGTCCTGCTATGTAGGCGAGCCTTACTGAAGAATAGATAGTTGTTACGATCACAGAAGTATATGTGACTGGAGGTTCTGAGGAGTGGTGGCTAGACACTGGCGCTATTTGTCATGTCTGTCATGATGTGGTTTATTTAAATCATATTCTTGTTGGGGTTGATGCCCTAAATCTCGTAGGGTCCTGTGGTTTGTAAAGTTTTGAACAAACCCATTTTTTATTTAATAAAATATATGATATTTTATTCTATATTTTAATTGCATTAACCACAAACCAATAAACTAATATCCAAGGTTATCTTGTAACTTAAACATATATGTGGAGACATACGGATGAATCATGTTTAAGTGATAACCTAAATGGTCTGTAGTAGATGGATAAGGCTAAGTACCTTATCCTGATGTCACTACAGGTATGACCCGCTTTGTAAGTGTTACAACTGTTGTAAAATGCTATAAATGATCTGATCCTGATCATTTGTGTATAGACATGTGAGTGGGGATATTCTATACAAAGAAGTTTGTATAAGACCGGACCACAAAATGTTTAGTCTTATTATATAATGTCGTTCATAATAAAGACTTACGTTTCACCAGGATGACCATATGTAACATGACCTAAATCCTAAATAAGTTGTGAACTCCTACCTATAAGGGAGGTCTTTTGATTTATATGGGTGAGAGTTGCCAGATAGCCGACTCAATAAGCCTACTATTTTGGAGATTCATTTGATTTGGGAGTTGGGAACGCGACTATGCAAAAAGGAATTCAATCCTTCCCCGAGGTCGGGGTAAGTAGATAAATTTCTCCCTTAGGGACTGATTCTAGGGCTTGAACAATGTGGCGCCACACCCTCTCCTGGCCCGAGAGGGATTTAGTCATAGTGGGACTATGATCTATTATTCATTAGAGGCATCGGTGGTACTTAAGGAGTTAGATGTAACTATAGGGGAAAAATGATAATTTTGGTCCAGTTGTACTTACGAGCAATTTGTGAAGGGTCATCGTACTGTTGATTGGTTATATCCAATGGACACAGAAATATATCTATCGTGTGAAGAATGTAGCTATCGGTCTTTAGTGGAGTGCCTGATAGTTAGCAGATGGTGAATAATTTAATTAAAGAGTTTGAATAGTTATTCATATATCGTTGGAGCTTTGAACTACAGGTCCATGAGGTCCCCTTGGTAGCTCAATAGGATTAAATGAGAATCAATTTTTGGATTAGTTTGAATTGTTCAAATTAATTTAGGGATTTAATTAGATATGATATAATTAAGTTATTTTAATTATATATGATATAATTATTATAATATATTTGATACATTATAGGATTTACATTTGTTAAGTTTAATATAAATGTGATTTATATTAAATGTCATATAAGAGAGAAAAGAAACTATAGGTTATATTATATATGATGTAATATTAAAACTATAGGTTATAAGTTATATTTGATATAACATGTAGTTTAATATATATATTATGATAAGTTAGTTATCATATTTATATATATTAAATATTTTTTTATATAAACTAATTTTATGATCTTATATATTAAAATTAATTTATTTGAATTAGGGAGGGAGTTACAATTCCCTCCCCTCTTTTTTCTCTCCACCCACATAAGTGGGTGGTTGGCGATATATTTGGCATTTGAAAGGAGAGCTTGTTCATCTTGACGAAGTGAAAGAAAGATATAAACGTTATAAGAATGTGTTGTTCTTAGAGATCAAACACAATTCCTAGTCTTCCTCTCTACTCTCAATTCATTCCATCATTCCAAAATAGTCAGAACCCACCACTCCAAGGTTCTCTATCTGAGAATACTAAGGTCGCCATGTGGTAGTGCCCGTTTCAAGTTTGAGGGATTCTTGAAGATCTATCTTCAGAGGTAAATGTTTCTAAAACCCTTATTTTTTTTAAAATCATGGTGTAGTTTATGTAAATGCATAATATGTACTTTATTTTCTGTAAAAATTTCATTCTATAAAAAAATGGGAATTGGGATGATCCCGATTCCGCTCAAGGTTATCTTCAATGGGATCCTTCAATTCTAAAACTAAGGATATAAATATATTGTTGAGGGATCACCACTCAATAATAATTACTGGAATCGACGAGGTAAAGCTGAAGTTTACCTCTAGAAAAACTGTCATTCTGAAGGAAGTTCTGCACACTTCAGAAATAAAAAAGAATTTGGTCTCAGGTTATCTCTTTAACAAGTCTGGCTTTACTCAGACTATAGGGGTTGACTTAAATACCCTCACTAAAAATAATGTCTTCGTACGAAAGGGATATGCAACTGGTGAGATGTTCAAACTAAACCTCGATATGAATAAAGATCAACCTTCTGCGTGTATATTATGTTTTTCTAATATTTTGCATGCTAGGCTTTGTCATATTAATAAACAAATAATTATTAACATGGATAGGTTGGAAATGATTCCTAAATTATCCATAAATGACTTTGATAAATGTGAATATTGTATTCGGGCTAAAATAACTAAGACGTCGCATAAATTTTCACTTAAGGAATCCGAGCCTCTAGATTAGATTCATTCAGACTTATGTGAATTTGATGGTGTCTTGACTAGGAATAGTAAAAGATACTGTATTACTTTTATTGATGACTGTTTTGACTTCACATTCGTATATTTGTTGAAAAATAAAAGTGATGCTTTTGACATGTTCAAATTGTTTGTGACTGAAACAGAAAACCAATTTAACAGGAAAATTAAGAGACTTCGTAATAATAGAGGAACTAAATACGACTCAGATGAATTTAGCAAACTCTGTAACTCGCATGGAATTATTCAAGAAAAGACTGCACCTTATTCTTCTGAAATAAATTAAAAAGTTGAAAGGAAAAACATAACTCTATCTGAATTAGTAGTTGCTATTTTACATAATTCAGGAGTTGCATCTTATTGGTGGGGTGAAATTATCCTAATTGTGTTATATACTTAATAGAATACCAAAGTCTAAAAACATAATTTCACCCTATAAAGTCCTTAAGAATAAGAAATCGAACTTGTCATATTTTAGAACTTGGGGGTGTCTAGCCTATGTAAGAATATGTTGGGTTTTATGCCCTAAAACTCATAAATAGAAAATGTTATTAATTGACCGTCATCAATAAAGAGTTATAAATGTTAATTAAATAAATGTTATTGTTTGTGTTGTTTGTCTATTTTTATAACCCTAAATCCAATAAACTAACATCCAAAACAGTATGTGGAGGCATACAGGGATAAGGGATCAATGTTCAGGGTCTATAGTATAGGGATAAGGCTAGGTACCTTATCCTAGTAACACTATGGATACGACCCACTTTGTATTTAATACAAACGCAATGATCCAAGGTATTCGTGTAGTTGATATGCTAGTGAGGGTATCCTATGCAATGAGTTTGCATAAGATCTAACCACTAGATGTAACACCGTTAACTAGTTAGGTTCCTATTTCAATAGGATGACCTAGGAAACTTAATCTTAATCCTAAGTATATTATGAACTCTTATTCATGAGAGATTGTCCTTTGATTTGTATGGATGAGGGTGGCTAGTTCGCCGACCCAATATGCCTACCATTTTGGGGACAAGATCGAGTGGGGAGTTAGGAACATAGTAATGAAAGATGGAATTTGCTCATTCCCACCTTAAATAGATGAGTGTTCCCTTAAATGGTGTCTTCGGGACTTAAACAAAAGACCATATCCTCTCATTGGCCTGAGAGGGGTTTCTGTTTATTGGTTGGATCATAAACAGGTTATTCACTAAAGAAGTACTGGTACTTAAAGAGTCAAAGATAACCCAAGGGTAAAACAATATTTTGACCCAGTTGGAGTTATGAACACTCGTGAAGGACTAACTTACGTTATTGGTTTATATCCTTGGATACAAAAATATATCTATAGTGAGAAGAGTATGGGTCTTTAGTGGAGTTTAACCACATTTAATGAATCTTGATTAACTTGGTTAATGATTTTAGCCAATTAATCTCATGTCGTTGGAGCTTCTGATCTACAGGTTTACCGATTAGCTCACTAGAGGATATTTAAGAGTGATGATTTGAAATATTCAAGTTAATTTGAGGAAACCATATATTAATGTGATTAATATATAATTCAAATTAAATTGGAAAGTAATATTTGAATAAGATTCAATTAATTAATTCAAGTGAATTAGATTCACGAAGAATTAATAGAGAGGTATTGCACATATACATACGATATTCATGATAATTAAATATATATACATTAAATTAGATTTAATGTGTAAATAGTTATTTGATTAATGTGCAAATTAAATTAAATAAGTCTTACTTAATTATTTGGGCTAATTAATTAAATAAGTGTTATTTAATTAATTAATTATGGAAAAGGAAAATAAGAAAAGGATTAGAAAAAAGGTTTAGCCCTTCTCTATATAAAGACCTCCCTATGGCCCATTTAGGAGACATTGAGACTGGTACTGACAATACACAACACACAAGTGCTATTGTGAAAAATTTTCTCTAAGCCACAAAGAGAATCCTCTCTACTCTCCAAAACTATTTTCTCTTTTCCCTCTCATAATAGTTGGATACCACCTATCCCTCTATTGAAATTCTAGAGAATAACGAGGTTACTCTAGTGGTAGTGTTCGAGATTGTTCAAGAAATTTTTCTAATCAAGATCGTTGGAGGAGCCGTTCATTGGAACTTAACGAGGATTGTTCATGAAGCTTGGGAATCTACAAAGGTAAGAATGGTTCTAATATTTTTCCCTAAAGCATTTTATATTACATGTTTATATTTTGTTTTAGCATACTAAATTTTTTTATGTAAAAATCGAATTGTGGAATGCAAGCGTCCACAACACTTCCGTTGTGGGATTCGATCCCTTTAGAATACCAGATCTTAGAAGAAGGAAGCTTGATAGTAGAGCATATGAATGTGTCTTTATAGGATATGCAATAAATAGTAAAGCCTATAGGTTTTGACCTAATAAATCAAGTGATTATAGAATCAAATGATGTTGACTTCTTTGATGATAGATTTTCCTTTAAATCAAGGAGTAATGGGGGCTCGAGATCTAGTAGTCTACCATTAATTATAAATCAAACTCCAAATGAAGAAGCAGACCCAAAGCCCAAAAGAAGCAAAATAACTCGTATTGTCAAGGACTTTGGGGATGACTTCCAAACCTTCAATATAGAAGAAGATCCTAAGAACCTAAAAATGTCATTTCCTCAGTAGAAGCCAATTTATGGCAAGAAGAAATAAATGGTGAAATATACTCTCTTGAGTCAAATAGAACTTGGCACTTGGTAGACCTACCCCTTGGTTGTAAGGCAATAGGATACAAATGGATCCTAAGGAAGAAACTTAAACCTGATGGAACAATTGACAAGTATAAAGCCAGAATTGAAACATATAAAGCCAGAATTGTAACTAAAGGTTTCAGCAAAAAGAAAATATAGACTTCTTTGACACATTTTCCCCTGTGACTAGAATCACCTCAATATGTGAGTTGTTTTCACTCGCTACCCTACGACAAACTTAAATAAAAGATTTACATGGAACAACCTGAAGGCTTCAAACTCCATGGTCAAGAGAACAAGGTATGTAAGTTAGATAAATCTCTTTATGGCTTGAAACAAAAATCTAAGCAATGACACGAAAATTTTGATAATCTAATCATATCTAAAGTATTTAAAGTTAATGAAAGTAACAAATGCATCTACTATAAGTTTGAAAATAATTTATGCATAATCATATGTCAGTATGTAGATGATTTGTTAATTTTTGGATCGAACTTGCACGTTATAAATGATGTGAAATCCATGTTGAGTGCAATCTTTGATATGAAAGACTTAGGAGAAGCAAATGTAATGTTAGGCATAAAAATGACTAGGTCGAAAAAGAGAATTTCTTTAGATCAATCTCATTATATAAAAAAGATTTTAAAGCAATATAATTACTTTGAACCTAAACCAGCATGTACTCCTTATGATCCTAGTGTTAAGTTGTTCAAGAACATCGATGACGGTGTTATTCAATCTGATTATGCGAGCATCATAGGTAGTCATAGATATGCTACTGACTACACTAGGCCTAATATAACTTATGCTATAGGATTACTATATAACGTTACAAGAAAACCCAGTATAGAACATTGGAATATTGTAGAAAGAGATATGAGGTACTTGAAGAAAACCTAGAACCTAGGATTACATTCTCAAAAGTTTCACACTGTCCTGGAAGAGTACAACGATGCAGATTGGAACTCCCTCTTGGATGACTCAAAGGTCACTAATAGATATATTTTTATTATAGAAGGTTGGCTTAGAAATCTGCTGTAAAAAATTCCCTTATGGTACTGCAGTAATTGCAAAAGTTCCTAGTATCATCCATATTGATCCATTATAATAGTACTGCAGTAATTGCAAAAGTTCAAAATCGTTATTATAAACAGAAAGAGACAACAACTACGTCGTAAGCACAGTACCATTAGAGAGTTTCTTTAATGCAATTAGAGTGGATCATATACGAATTAATGAAAACTTGGCAGATCCTTTAATGAAAGGACTAGCTAAAGAGAAGGTTTTCAAAACCTCAGAAAGAATGGGACTCATGTTTATTGAAAGATGAATCAGTTGTGAGGAAAACCCAACCTGTAGGCTGGAGGTCCCAAGAAACAGATTCAAAGGGTAATAACTGATCACAAGTTATATGAAGTGAATCATGCTAAAAACAATACGGACTTCCTTTCCTATGATCCAAAGTATTAGCATGATACCCTGAAGTGTACGAAAGATTGAACTTAGTTCTTAATAAGATCTACACTTGATGTCAAGTGGCTACAAGAGTACTCTTGATAGACTCACCTATGTGAATGTGGAAGTGGGAGCGCTTTTTATGGAATTTTAGGTAAATTCACTAAAGTGTTTACTAAACTGGGATACATATGCTAAGCCATAAAGCACAGGCTTTCGATCTACACCTTAATAATGTTGTGTATGAGATGTTGTTAGAGATAGAGTTCAAAACCAAGAATTACTCTTGTATATTCTAAATCATCTTCACTATATAAAGGTTCAAATCATAAAATACCTTTTCTTATACACAGTGTTGTATAGACTGATATTGCTTAATGAAAATGTCTTCTTGTACTTATAAAATTTTTAAGTTGGGGATTGTTGGTGAAAATTTCTTATTTTTTAAATGAAAGAAAAAGAAAAGTGGAGAATCCCGCATTGGTTGGGACACCAAGAACCTTATTTACCTCTACGTTTCCTTGTGGGTTTGAGCCTTAAGGGGTACCTAAGTTTTAGAAGTGGTGAAGAGGTAGGAAAATGAGGGTTTAATGGACTTTCCACACATACGCATACCGCTGTCGCCGTCCATCCATCTGCTTGGGTGTGGCATATGGGATAGTTACTCCAGTTTGTGCATTCACCATTGACCTTCAAAGCCTTTTAATAAACTCTATTTCGGTTTTTTGAAAATACATAATTTTGAAAATAATCGCAGTTCTTCTGTATTTTATTTTTCAGTCACGTGTTTTTTTTTTTCTATGTTTTCTTAGCATGGTCTAGAAGATATGAGCATTTTCAGTGAGTTTTTTATGTAGTTCCGATCGAGATAGATTTAATCTAGGTTTTTTTATTCTGGAGACGGTGTGGCATTCTTTCCAAACTTTTTGCACAAAGGATAAAGCCGCGAAACGTTTTAAAGAGAGCGGGATCCACAACTCAGCCTTTCACAAGTTTCTGTTTTGCAGGTTTTGCTCGCTACTACTAATTTCTGAGCTTCCGTACATGTTATTGTTTGTTGGATAGCCATTTCAACAAAAGGTTTTAGTGATGCATTTATTGTGCACCGCTAAAAGACTACTTTTACTGACAAGTACACATCACCAAATGTGCACTTTTAGTAACACATTGTTTTACACTATTTATTCTTAAACAGCGTGAAAGCATCGAAAATGTGCTATCTCACATACTTAATTCAAGGTGTTTACTGTGTTTAATGTGTTTATTTAGTGTTTATATAGGTTTTGGGCACCTTGGAGGTAGAATCGACAATTATGGACTGTTAGAGGTTAATTTGGAGCAATTAGGAGCTAAAAAAACATTTGGGCTTCAATGGAGGCAAAATAATAAAAATGCCCCTAGAGGCACAGCGCTCAGTGCCATGCCGCCAGCGTGCGACACTTTTTCCAGAAGCACCCAATTTTGGTGCAACACCGCGGCGCTACATACTTTGATAGACGTACACACCTTAACACCACGGCGCCGCCAACCTGCTATAAATAAAAATTAGGTTGTTTTTACGAATCATCACGTCATTTTTCCATTTTCTTCACTGGTAATCTCGAACTCTCCGCTATGAACGTTAGTTTTTCTTTCATTTTTGTCAACATTGAACCTCAATAGCTTGATTTGAGGATGATTAGTGGCTAAGGTAAGTACTCTAGCTTGGGTTTGATTATTTTCCCTCTTTTGGTTTAGTTGTGGGACTTGTTCCTAATCAACATAGTTCAAACTCTTTGTTTATGGGTTTCAATTTGATTATATCGAGTTTGATTAGTCTCTTCTTGCTATTGATTGACAACCAATGCGTAAATTTGGCTTTTCCATGCTTTAGATCCATCCTTGATTAAGGTAATAAATCAACTAGAAGCAAAAGATTAGTTTAACTTGCTCGTTGTGAGTTGACCATTGATGAGTATTGCTTTAATCGACCTTAATGGATTAGTCAAATTGTGTGGAACGAATTCGTTTTCTATGAATTTCGATTAATTAGATAATTAGAACGATTAATTAGGATTCTAATTAATTTGGCAAGGCTTAAGCAAAGTATGTTTGATCTTGAGTTCGATGATCGATTAAACTAATTAAGGAAAACATAAGTCAAACTCGAGCTAGATCTTTTCGCTATTGAGTTTCATCAAACCTCTTTCTACCCATTATTCTCATTTAATTTCATGCAAATTTATTTTCAAACCCAAAAACTTCACCCTTTTGGTTACTACACTATAAGGTTTTGAACTAAGAGATCACTATGGCTCCCTATGAATCGACTCCGTATTTTCCTTCACTATATTTAGTAGAGTAAGGCATGGATAATTATTTGGTTTGAATCGTGGGGTTTTAACGATGTCCTAATGGCCGTGACCACAACAATGTAGGAAATTCTTCACTAAAAGTTAAGTTTTAACAACATATAAGACTATTGCTAAATGTATATTTGTGGTCATTACAAGTACCTTTTTGCAATATATTTAAGGGTTGGTAAAATTAATATTTTGTGTCATTATAAAAGCTGCTATTTTTAAAACTAAGATTTACTGATATTATAGAAAATGTCGATAAAAGTATTTTATTGATTAAAAAATAAATCTGATTTAATATATAAACCTATTATAAAATTTTAAAATATAATAATTCGTCAACTAAATTATGAATCAACTAATCAATTTATATTTAAACCAAAAATTACACGTAAAGATACACATTTCCAAACTATCATTGAAACAACAAGAAATAATATAAACTTGGCCACAAATTTACATGACAAGTTGTAGCAATAAACTTTGTTAACTTTTTAATAAGTGAATTCAAGTAATACCAACCTAAGTTATAATTATCAAATTACATCAACTAAAAGATAAACAATATTAGGGATTGGAAGACGAAAGTAGATTAATAACTCCTAATGCTTAAACTTAACTTTACCAATTTTTCTATTTTCCATGGAAGAGTAGGGAAGGATTGAAATAAATCCTCTAAACTTAACTTCAATTTTAAAGATTTTGTACAAAAATTCTAAATTCATCATCATCTTTCTTCTACATACTAGAAGCATTTATCAACAAATAAAGAAATTAAAAGACGTTAATCTAAAAAAGTAACTCATATGTTCTTGAATTTAGAAGTTAACTTATTAAGTTCCTAATTTAGGTTGTTTAGAAATAGATGGAAAATTGATTAGTTATAGATACTAACAAAGTATATACTAATCAATGGAAATTTCACACAGAAAAAACACCTGAAAATGAGTGGGTTCTGGTTTGCCGAAGGTGGAGAAGTTGTGTGAGTTTGAAAATCGAGGTTAAATATGTACTCATGGAAAGAAATTTCACGCAAAAATACTTGAAAATCAATGGGTTCTTTACCAACAAGGTTCTGTTCGCGTTCGCCAAAGTTTCGTACTGTTTAGTGGAGTTCTATTCACATTCGTCGATATTCTGTCCAAATTGTGTGCAGCACCTCGTCCAAATTGTATGCAGCACCTCGTCCAAATGGGCGCAGAAGCGAGATTCCGTCCAAATCGTGTGCAGCAGCGAGATTCATCCGTTCCCATCTGCTCGTTCGAGTCATCAGCATTATGTGGAGAGAGGGTCATGTCCGTCCGTTCACAGTGCTACAGTCGCCGGAGTAAGTTCGCGTCCGTCCATTCACAGTGCAACAGCCGTCGGCGTTCATCCGTTCACAGTGAAGCTTCTTTTCTTCGTCGGTAGTGAAGTTCAGTGAAGAGGGAGGGAAAGAGTGGGGAAATGGAAAGTGGAAAGAGAGAGAAAGAGTGAAGGTAGAAAATGGAAGATGGAAAGTGATTGAGGGGAAGAAAGAGGGAGGGAAAAAAGCCTAAGATTTTTACCTTTTATTTTAATAAAATTATATATATTCAGTGACACCTTCCTATACTACTAAAGTATTCAATATTTAGTAGCATTGGCAGATACATTAAAAATTCTTTTAGTGATATTGATTTAAGATGTGTTGTTAATAATGAATTTTTTTTATATTTTTATAAAGTGTCGCTATAAATTAGTTTTTAGTGACAAAAATTGCACGTGCTGCTAAAAAATTTTCGATAAATAATCAATTTCTTGTAGTGTATTTTTCCATTTTTAATTATTGTTTCAATCTTTTTTTAGGTTACTTTATACATATAGTATTGATGGGCATGATGAGAGGTATTACCCACCATGGGTTACTCTAGGGATTATTCATTAACATGGGACAGGCAGAGAAGAGAAAATAGACCTCTAGCCAAATATGCACAAAACAGCTATACATTTCAGTTCTATAAAGTTGGTGGAAAGCTTCCTTGATGATGAACCTCAAAGCTATGAAGAAGCTATAGCAAGTAAAGAAACCAGACAGTGGTTGAAAGTTTTGGAGAGTGAGTTAAATTCTCTAAAGAAGAATAACACTTGGGATTTGATCACCTTACCCCAGAACAAAAGAAGAAGTTAAATATAAAGCCAAACTAGTAGCAAATGATTTTCATACAGAATGCGGGAATTGATTACAATAAAGTATTTTTCCTTGTCATTAAACTATCCATTAGACTACTCTTAGTCATAGTTGCCTATGAAAATCTCGAACTAGAACAAATACGTGTTACCACAGATTTTCTATATGGAAGATTGGAAGAGGAAATTTACATGGATCAGCCAACAAACCTTGAACTAAGGACAAGAAAGATCTAGTATGCAAGTTGAATAGATCTTTATGTGGCTTGAAACAGTCACCTAGGTGTAGGTAAAACGCCTTGATGACTTTATGAAGAAAATCAAGTTTGTTAGAAGCCTATGTGATGACTGTGTTTACCATAGAAAATCAAAAGAAGAAAGGTAGTTTTGTGTATCTCCTTCTCTCTGTGGCTGACACATGCTCTTGGCTAGAAAAGACCTTGATGAGTTGAAGAAAATTAAAGATAGTTGAGCTTAAAGTTTGAAATAAAAGACCTAGGGCCAGTAAGAAGAATCCTAGATATGGAAATCACCAAAAAAAAAAAAAAAAGAACTGATGGAAACTTCTTCTCTCAAAGGAACTATGTTAAAAAGATACTGACTAAGTTCAATATGACTAATGCTAAGTTTGTAAGTACCCTCTTGCACAACACTTCAGGCTGACAACAAACGAATCACCTAAAGATGATTATGAAAAACAAAAGATGAATAGAGTGTTGGGGATTGTGCCCTAAATCTCGTGGTTTGTAATATATAAACAAAATTCATTTATCTAATAAAATAAGGAGTTGTTTGATTTGACCGTTAGAATTATGTAACTCAATCCATTAAACCAAGATCCAAGATTATTTTATGTAACTTGAACAGTATATGGTAGACGAATAGGTAGATCATATTCAAGTAATAACCTAAATTGTTAGTATGTTGGGATTGGTGTCATAAATGTCCTGGTTCTCATAGTTTGTATTTGTATATACGAATTATTTATTTAATAAAATAAAGAGTTATTTTATTCGACAATTAGATTGCATTAACTCAATCCAATAAACTAAGATCCTAGGTGGTAGACATATATATAACTTGAGCATGTATGTGGTAGATATATAGGTGGATCATGTTCAAACAATAACCTAAATGGTCTGTAGTATATAGATAAGGTTGAGTGTCTTATCCTAGTGACATTATGGATACGGTCCACTTTGTAAATGTTATAAGACTTTTATGTATCACAAATGATGTGATCTAAATCATTCATGTGCAAACATATGAGTGAAGGTATCCTATATAAAGAGTTTGTATAATACCAGACCGCGAAATGATTAACTTCTCTTTATAACATAATTGAAGAGATTTACTTTTCATAGGATGACCATTCGTAATTAGACTTCAATCATGAATGAGTTATAAACTCCTATCTATGAGGGCAGTCCTTTAATTTATATGAGTGGGAGTGGCCAATTTTACCAACTCAATAAGCATACCATTTTGGAGATTTGTCCGACCAGGGAGCTGGAATATAACTACACATGATGGAATTCATCCTTTCCGTCTTTAAGGTAAGTAGATGAATTGTTCCCTTAAAGGTTGAGTCCAAGTCTTAAACAATGAAGTCCCACCCTCTCACTGGCCCGAGAGGGATTTAGTTTATAGTTGGACTATAAAATAATTGTTTCATTAGGGGAAGCAGTGGTACTTATGAAGTAAGAGGTAATTACAAGGGTAAAGCGGTAATTTTTCTTAGTTGTACTTACGAGCAGTTTCCATGGAAACATATATATATTTACAATGTGGAAAGTACAGTTTTGGATCTTCAATAGAGTGACTCACAGTTAATGAATGTTGATTAATCTAATTAAAGAGTTTAATTAATTAATCTCATATCATTGGAGCTTCCAGTCTGTAGGTTCATCAGGTCCCTTTGCTAACCCACTAAAGATAAAACAAGAGTCATTTAATTTTGGATTGATTTGAATTGTTCAAATTAAATAAAGGAATATTAATTGTATGAGATGCAATTAATATAATGTATATGGATACATTATAATATAAAGTTAATTTTGAATAAGATTCAAAAATTAAACTTTATAATATAAGAGAGATATATATTTGAATAAGATTCAAACATTAATTATATGAATGAGATTCATATAAAACTATAAGTTAAAATTAATGTGAAAGAGATTCATATAAAACTGTAGGTTAAAATTAAGGTGAATGAGATTCATATTAAAACTATAGGTTATGAAAGAGATATGCGTTTTAATATGAATAAAATGCATAAGTAAATATATGATATTTAAATTAATTAATTAATGGTTAATTAATTATTTATTTATGTAATTATATTATATCAAATATGATTTAATATAATATATATTAAATAAACTTAACTCCCCATTATAGGGGAATTGTTTTTTTGTATGGGATTATTGTAACTTTCTCATCTCTTCTTCTTCTTAATTAATTGATCAAAGGGTTGAGATATTTATTGGGAATGACTCAATCAACGTATTAAAGAAAAAAAATACAGAAAACTCTCTCACAAAATCTCTCTAACACACAAAAATTTTACCGAACCATTCTTCTATAAAATCCTCTTCCTTTCTCCAAAAGTTAGATCCCACCATCCCGAATTTTGCTAGAGAATAGCAAGAAAACACTAGTGGTAGTGTTCATTTAGTTGGATATTGTTCAAGGAAGAAACTTGTTGTACGTGGAAGTTCATTCGGGAAGATTTGCACAGAAGATAGCCTTCAAGGTTAAGCCTCTATTTCCATGTAGAAGCATGCTTTAGAAATTGTTTATCTTGTATCTTTTATTTCTCTATGTTTTTTTTTCATGTTTTCCTAAATTGAAAACATTGGCATCGACATTCAAACGCTTTCGCATTGGAATTTGATCCCTTCAACCTTCACTGTAGTATGTGGATAAGGTTGGTGCCTTATCCTGGTTACGAATACGACCCACTTTGTAAATGTTACGAGAGTTGTAAGTGTTACACACGATTTGATCCAAATCGTTCATATGGAGACATGCGAGTAAAAGTATCCTATACAAAGAGTTTGTATACGACCGAATCACGAAATGATTAATCTCTCTTTATAACACTGTTGATTGAAGAGATTAACATTTAATAGAATGATCATAGGTAACTCGACCTCAATCCTGAATGAGTTGTGAATTTCTATCTATGAGGACAATTCTTTGATTTTTATAGGGTGAAAGCGGCCCGATTTGCCAACTCAATAAACCTACCATTTTAAGGATTTATCTAAGTAGAGATTTGGGAACATAGCTACACAAGATGAAATTAGATCATTCTCATCTTTAGGTAAGTAAATGAATTGCTCCCTTAAGTGCTGACTGCGAGTCTTGAACAATTGGGCCCCTCCCTTTCATTTTCCCATAAGGGATTTGTTTATGGTAGAATCATAAACAAGTTATTCATTAGATGATCGATGGGACTTAAAAAGTAAGAGTAATGACAGGGATAAAATGGTAAATTGATACAATTGTAGTTACGAGCAATTCGTGAAGGGTTGACTTACTAATAATTGCTTATATCCATAGACACATAAATATTCTACAGTACGAAGAATGCAGTCGTGGGTCTTTAGTGGAGTGACCCACAATTAATTAATGTTGATTAATTTAATTAAAGAGATTAATTAATTTAATTTCGTATCTTTGAAGCTTCTAATCTGTAGGTCCATTAGGTCTCCTGCTAGCTCATTAAGGGTAAAACAAACATTTATTTTCTTTTGGAAGAATTTGAATTGTTCAAATTATGAAGGGAATTTATGTTAATTGTATGTGATACAATTAAAATATTATATATAGATATCATATATTATAAAGTTAATTTTCAATGAGATTTAAAATTAAACTATATAACATGAGAGAATAATATATTTGAATAAAATTCAAATATAGAATAATATGAATGAGATTCATATTATAACTATAGGTTAAATTTAATATGAATAAAATTCATATTAAAATTATATGTTAAATTTAATATAAATGAGATTCATTTTAAGACTATAAGTTAAATTTAATGTAAATGGAATTTATATTAAAACTATATTATATGAGAGGAAAATACATTTGGATATGATTATAATGTAACATTATTTAAATATATGGTATGATACGAAAACCCTAGCAATTGGAATTAGAAACCCTTTTGGGATGGTAACCCCTAATTCTCAATCACTAAAACCCCCAAATCAACTCGATTTCAACTTTAAGGACTGGGTTAGACAAGGATTGCCTTAAGATCAAATATCTTTAGACCAAAAACAAATTACTCGCCAAAGATTTGAACATTCTACAAAATAGGTTGATCAATCCCACTTGAATGTTCATGGCATGCAACTCAACACATGAATTGAAAAATTCAAGAAACTCCATGGCTAAACTTGAAACTGAAAGCATTGCGGCCAAGTTTAATTCATCGTAAAATGTAACTACTGAATAACCTAAAGGCAAGGCTTTAAATAAGCCCCCCTTCCCACCCACCCCCGTACCTTTCCCTGTTTGACCGCGCTCACCACTATAAGCCAACACCTAGTCCACTATATTGTTAGTGGAATTATCCAACAAAAGTTTGGATTTTCCTACTAACTTTAGTCAAAGAGCAAAATAGTCATTTGGTCAAAGTCAAACTTTGACCAAAAAGTCAACATTTTGACTTTTTATGATTTTTCCGTGTTGACTAATTTTGACCTCTCGAGCATGAAGCGTCATTCATTTTCTCGAAATTCAAATCACATTTGAATATGAGGTCGGTCAAAGTTTGACTTTTCAAAGTCAAAAGTCAACTCTTTGACTTTTTCATCTTTGACCATTTCCGAGCTTCCGAATATGAACGTATTCATATTCTTGATATTTAAATCACATTTAAATATTAAAGTTGTATCTCTAAACTGAAACCCCAACTATATCACATATATTTGTCGATTTCTCTCTCTTCACCTAATTCAAACAATTCGAATTATTCTATCTTACTATTCTAAGTTTATTCCATATGAGCTAGTAGGAGAACCTAATGAACCTATAGATCATGGGCTCCAACGAACTGAGATTAGCTGGCTAAACTCTTTAGACGGAGCTAATCAACATTCGTTAACTAACGGGTCATTCCACTATAGTCTCGTAGTTGCACTCCCCTCACTATAAATATATTTGTGTCCATTTGATATAACCATGATTAGTAAGTTAATCCTTCACAGGATATTAGTAATCTCGGCGGGGTCATAAAAATCGTTTTACCCCCGAGACTACATCTTATTTCTTAAGTTTCACTAATTTTCTAATGAACAATTGATTTAAGGTCCAACCTATAAACCGAATCCCTCTCGAGCCAGGGAGAGGGTGGAGCTCCTTGTTCAAGACCTGGATTCAGTACTAAAGGGAACAACCTATCTACTATCCCTATAACGGGTAGGAGTGAATTCCGTCTTGCACCCTATGTTCCCAACTATCCACCCTATCTTACCCTTGAAATGGGAGGCTTATTGGCCAGCGATGATGAGCTGCTCTAACCTACGCAGATCTAAGGATAATTCCGAGTGAACAAGAGTTCATAATTAGCTCAGGATTAAGATTAAGTTACCTAGATCATCAATTAACGAAATAGTCAGTTTTATATATAAAACGGCATTTAGAACGTAAAAAGTGACTATTTTATGGTTCAGTCTTATGCAAACTCATTGCATAGGATGCCCCCACTCACATATCTCTATATGAACGATTCAGGATCACATCATTTCTACTAACTACAAAGTGGGCCGCATCCATAGTGTCCCCAGAACAAGGCACCCAACCTCATTCATATACTATAGACCATTTTGGCTATATATTTGAACTTCATCCATATTTATGTCATTACATAAAGTTCAAACTACATTAAATAGCCTCAGGATCTTAATTTATTGGATTCAAAATTACAATTTCAATAACAACTTTATCGAAAAACAAAACAGAATATGTTTATTAATTTATAAACTACGAGTTTTAGAATATAAAATCCAACAAACTCCCACTTGGACTAAAACTCCTAGTGGAGTATCACAATGTTGAATTTAAGTGAGAAACATATGAGTACAATAAACATATGAATATAAAACTAGGGCATATACCCAAAAGTTCTCCCACTTGTCCTAGTTTACAAACTTCATAGACCTAGACTCTGTAGGTGACCTTCAAATACTTTAGCCGTGAGGGCCTTTGTAAAAGGAAAAGTAATGTTTTTCTTAGAAGATATCTAGGTCACAACAACATCTCCACGATGTATAATCTCCCAGATCAGATGGTATTTGCGCTCAATATGTTTGCCGCGCTTGTGGCTTCATGGTTCTCTTGAATTTGCAACTGCGCCACTATTATCACAATATAGGGTGATAGATAGATGCATACTTGGAACGACTTCCAAATATGTCAAGAATTTCCTCAAACATAATGCTTCTTTTGCTGCTTCACAAGCAGCTACGTATTCAGCTTCCATTATGGAGTCCACAATACAGTTTTGCTCCACACTTCTCCACACTACCTCCATTCAGAATGAACACTGATCCCGATGTAGATTTTCTTGCATCTTTATCGGTTTGAAAATCAAAGTCAGTGTATCTAGTAAGGATCAAATCCTTAGTACCATACACAGGCATGTAGTTCCTCGCTCTCCTAAGATACTTGAGGATATTTTTAACGGCAGTCCAATGATCATATCCAGGATTGGATTAATATCTACTGACTATCCCTATTGCGTAGCATATGTCAGGTCTAGTACATAACATTGCATACATCAGGCTCCCTACTGTGGAAGCATAGGGAATGTGTCTCATATCCCCAACCTTTTGAGGTGTCTTAGGACATTGATCCTTTGACAAATGAGTTCCATATCTATAAGGTAACAGACCTCTTTTGGAATTTTGCATCTTATACCTAGACAACATTTTGTCTATATAAGTTGCTTGAGACATGGCTAGTTGTGCTGTTCCTGCGGGTCCAAATAATCTGAATCCTAGAACATACTGCGCATTTCTCAAATATTTCATTTGGAACTGCGTTTCTAGCCATTTCTTGATGTCAGTTAGGTAACCTACTTCATTCTCAATGAGTAGAATATCGTCAACATATAAAACTAAGAACGCTATAGTAGAATGACGATTTTTCTTGTAAACACAAGGCTCGCCAACATTCTGTTAAACCATAAGATTTGATCGCAGTATCAAATCTTATATTCCAAGATCTAGAAGCTTGTTTCAACCCATAAATGGATTTTTGAAGCTTACAAACCTTTTGTTCTTGACCCTATGCAATAAACCCCTCTGGTTGAGCCATATAGATACTCTCCTCAAGATCGCCATTTAGAAAGGTTGTCTTGACATCCATCTGTCAAATTTCATAGTCATAAAAGGTGGCAATAGATAAGAGTATTTCAATCAACTTAAACATGGCAACAGGAGAGAAAGTTCCTTCATAGTCCATTCCCCCTCTCTAAGTATAACCCTTTACCGCAAGTCGAGCCTTAAAAGTACTTTACTGGCTTGATCTCGTTTTCTCTTGTAGATCCACTTACAACAAATTGGTTTTACATCATTTGGTTTATCTACAAGTTTTCAGATAGAATTGAAGTACATAGACTCCATTTCGAGGTCCATTGCTTTGACCCACTGATCATGATCCACATCTTTTATCGCCTGTTTATAGGTCGATGGATCCTCTATGTCGTCATCAGGTATGACGACTTGTCACTTGATTCCGTGTTCTATCATATAGTCCTGGAATCTTAAGTCCATGCACTCCCCACCTCGATCTGATCGTAGTGTTTAATTGTTTTACCTAATTGGTTCTCAACCTCGGCCTTATATTCTTTGAACTTTTCAAAAGAATCAGACTTGTGATGCATTAGGTAAATATGACCATACCTTGAATAATCATCAATAAAACTGATGAAATATTCATACCCACCTCGAGCTTTGACATTCATCGGTCCACAGAGGTCTGAATGTATGAGCTCTAAGGGTATTGTGGCTCTGAGACCTTTTCCAGTAAAAGATCTCTTAGTCATTTTTTCCTCAAGAAAAGACTCACATGGAGGTAAAGAATTGTCTTCTAACTGATTTAGGAGTTCATTCTTAACCAATCTCTCAATCCTTTTGAGATTTATGTACCAAGTCATAGGTGCCATAGATAGGCATTAGAAGAAACTTTTTGTCTTTTATTCTAAGTTTCGGTTGTTCTAAACATCTCAGTATTTAAGACAAATTTTGGTTTAGTTGGTCTTAACTTATATAAGTTGTTTTCAAGTATAGCAGAACAAATTTGAATACCTTTTCTGAAAATGAACACTTCATTAACTTCAAAATATATTTTATACATTTGTTCCAATATACATGTGATAGATATTAAATTCCTCTTCATAAGAAGAGCATACAAAACATCTTTAAATATGATATATCTATCGTTGAAAAATAACTTCAAGTCTCTCATTGCTTCGGTCGAGTCAACCTCTCTTGTTCCAACCTTGAGGGTGATCTCGCCTTCTTCAAATTTTTTTCAGGAATTAGTTTCCTGAAAAGAGAAGAAAATATGATTAGTGGCTCAAGAATCCAATATCCAGGTTGAGGTACCATCCTCTACTAAACGTGTCTCAGCAACTAGTAAATCATATTTACCTTGTGTTTCTTTCAAGGCAAGGGCCTGAGGACATTCTTCAGTTAAGACAAATCTCAGGTCATCTATTACTAGTGTTGAATTCAGATTTGTTTTCCAGTTTGAGTAATTATCGCCGTTTAGTTTCTCGGAAGCTAAGAGTTGATCTAAAGAGCTAGTCATGCTGAAAAGAAAAACATATCCTTTTTAGTAAAAACATTAATCTTTTAAATCCAATCAAGTTTAGCAAAAAGACTAATAATTTACCCTTCATTATTATATTTTGCAATGATATTTCAACGGTTTAGAATAACCTTCACCGAGGGGTGATCGACTATTCTTCCATTGAACCAAGACTATCTTGACTAGATACTATCACCAGAATAACTCTTATTCCTATAGTAACTCAGTTATTGCTACTTTGGTCAAGAATTTACTAACACTTAGTAATTCTTGTAAGTGTGACCTTCCATTTTCAGACCTCAAAGATAGGAATCATTATGCTCCTGAAGTTGAAAAAACAAGAATGAAAACGGACCTGAGAGACCCTATCAATTTCTAGAGTTCGTGGTGTTCCGAATCCTATAATACAGCCATCCGATTGGTAAAGTTGCTCTAGGGCAGACATGCAGGCGCATTATAGGAATCTCACGGTGCGACCTAATGGAAGAGACCGTAGGATGTGTTGACACACTTCCTTCTCCTACTTACAATGAACAACTTCCCCTATTCACCTTGGTATTGACTCATGCAAACACTCTCCGAATGGAGTCCGCTCCCAGGGCGGCCCAAAGCCAAGCATGAATCTCACGGTGTGAACTCTTAGGGACGCTAGAGCTAAAAGTACATTTCTTCTCTCCAGCTGAAGTGTTCTAGATGGTTAGGGTATAAAATACTTAGCGATACATTTCGGCTAACTAAACATATCCTAAGTCTAGGTGATTCATCTGAGTATAACTTTTATACTAGATTTTTAACCTACGATGTCTAGATGATAAACAAATTTTATTACCTCACACCGCTCACGCATGGACATAAAACCGGTTTAACCTAACTCAGATGTCAGCTCGATCTTCAGGTAGTAGGTGTTCCGTGAACCATCAACTTAAAAACCTTCAACCTTAGTCATCTTATCTAACTTTTTGCCAAGATCTTGTCGGGTGAGTTTTCTTGTAACTTCGGCTTTACAAGATATTGACCTATTTTCTAAGAAAATTGGGATTGCTCGATGGTTAACTCTAAGCATGCATCTTATCTTTGTTATAAATTTTAGAAGTCTAAGTTATTTTACAACAATTATAACCCTAGAGCATTCATCTATAACATGCTTCCTTCAATCAAACATGCTTTAATATAACACTTATATTAAAACTAAGCATGCATAGTGTATATTTTATAACACTTATAACATATAACAAATGTATGTCACATGCTTTTTCTATGGTGGAGTTTTAAAACTATATGGGATACTATATGCACACATAATCAAACAACATTATACATCACATGCATAATAGGTAAACAATACTAAAGTGGACCGATTTTGGCATTAAAAACAAACAAATAACTAATTTATTATAAAATTCAGCAACCAGCTTCCCGGAATCGGCTTCAAACACTTTGAACCATCTTGAGCCGGCCAAAAAACTCTCGAACCAGCCCAAAAACACCCTAGTCGCGAGTAGGCGGGAGGTGCGCGGGTAGCTTTGAACCAGGTCGCGCAAATCGGAGCAGACGGGCGCACAAGTCGGATCCGGTTGAGCAGGCATGCGAGAAATCGGGTCGGAGCGCTTCTCGAGTCGAATCTGTGAGCCAAAATTCTCCAATTTTGTTACTGTCCTCTCTCCCGGAATCAAGAAATTACAGCCTAATTTCAATTCTAATAACTCCAACAAATTTACAGACAAAGCAGTTTTTGAAGTCGTAAGAAGAAAATTATGTCAATTTTCTAGCACTTCTCTTGGATGGTCTCCCTTTGCAAAACAACCTTGCAGTCATGAGATATCAAATGTTGACACCGTCTTGGATTTCATTATTTTGGGATGAATATTCGTCCTTCCAATCCCTATTCAATTTGTGACTATCAAAAGAACAAGACATAGTCTTTGAGCTTTGTTTTACAATCAATTTAATATCCTTCAAAAACTCCAAAGAAAAGCTAGGCACACTTGGTGGAAGTTCACCTGTCAAAGAGCAAACTCTTTTATTAACCTCACAAATTTTCAAACTCACTTCTTTTTTGTTTTCTCTCATTTTTGTCTATAAACAAAGTATTACTCACATGCATTTCTCCATCAAACATTTCTATTGCTTTTATCTCTGTCTCATGCATTTTTTTCCAAATCACACACATCAGTTTTTACTTCTCTTGGAAGCAATGATACAACAATAGGATCAAAAGTTACTTTGACTCTAATTGACTAGCAATGTTAGCACAAAGTATGCTAGTTTCAAGTTCGCTACCATCTACTTTCTCTACTCCACTACTACTATCACATGCTTCTCCAGAAATAAATGGTTCAATAGTAGTACTAAGATTACAATCATGTGAGTCCTTACTACTTAATGTTCTA
This sequence comes from Benincasa hispida, assembly GCF_009727055.1. NCBI lineage: Eukaryota > Viridiplantae > Streptophyta > Magnoliopsida > Cucurbitales > Cucurbitaceae > Benincasa > Benincasa hispida. Next base: position 21,859,303 of record NC_052350.1, on the reverse strand, counting down.
CTAGACAAAATACCTTTATCATGCATAAGTACAATACTAGCAAGTTTTTCTTTACTACGATTTACCTTATCAAAATGCTCATGTAGGTAAATTAACTTTTTAAACTAATGTATTGGCATTGAAATTGGGTTTAAATTTTGTACACCTTGAAGATCTTCTTTGGAGTTGCTTTTCTATCTTGATGGCAGCGTGCATCATCTCTTCCAAATCCTCACAAGGTCGAATTTCTTCTCGATCGACAAGTATCTCAACAATCTCCACATTAAGTCCTTTGTAGAATTGATCCATGGTAACTTCCTCGATCTCATATATGGTCATCTCCTCAAGAAATTTCAACATCTCTTCATAGTACTTTTCCACACTTTTGCTCCCTTGTTTCAAAGTTTGCCATTTATGGAAAGACTTAGAAACAAAATGCTTCCTCATAAGAAGCTTGACCTTTTCCATGAAGGTGTTTCTTGATTTTTACTCCTTTTTATAACATATTATTCCATCATGTTAGGGTCTAATCTTCAAATGTAGAAACAATAAGTTTTGACTTTCCCTTTTCACTATAGTGGTGGCAATCAAATACGATACTCTTCTAGGTTTGACGTATTTTCAAAGAAAAATGTAGGCATATTTTGGCCAACATGATGGTCATCTTTTGAAGCTTTTCTTGATAGACATAGCTTTCTTATGTGTTTTAGTTTATTTCCTTCACCATCTTCTCCACCTACTCCTTCTGTCCACACATGAAACACAATTTTTTCCATGCGTTTGTTGGGCTTGGGTTGTTTCCACCGAGGCCTAATATGAAGAAGATATTGTTCGAAAAAAGGATAAGGAGAAAACGTGTTGTAATAAGTGGACAAAATGAGGCCATGTGATTGAAGGAGATTACAACACGCAAGGTCAGAATTTTCTCTCTTTTCTGTCTATTTTCTTCAAATCATTATGCTTGGAACAAAATATTGCTCTCTCATATTTACTCTCTTTTGAAGTCGATTCACAATGGAAAAAATGAGGAAGGCATAAAAAAAACTAAGGGAAGAAGATGAAGAAACTCACATGCAAAGTAAGAAAGAAGGATAGAACACATGGTTTTAACATGGTTCAACAACTAGGCCTACATCCACGAGAAGAGTTGTTACTTTTGAGTTCTTTTGGAGAAATTACAGAGCTAAATTGAAAGCAGATAAGTACTCTCATTAATTCTTCACAGACTCATTTAACTTTCTGTTTTGATCCTTTATATATAGGATGATTTGCATGTTAGTTATGAAAATGATAGAAAATAAATGGTTGATTTCATAAGAATAAGTACTGTTTTACAAATATCCACCTTGAAATCAACCTGTAGTTGATTAATGATCAGTTTCTCTTCTCTAATCCCTCTTCTTCTAACCTTTTTTAGGTAGCTCAAATCTGATGATGTCAAGGTATTTTTGGAGTTTGAGTTGAGTGACTATTTTAGTAAGCATATCTGATGTGTTTTCTGATGTATGTACTTTAAGAACTTCAATTTTCTTGCTTTCAACCTGCTCTCTGATGAAGTGGTACTTTACTTCAATGTATTTAGTGCAATTTTGATATTGAGGTTTTTTGGATAGATGTATAGTACTTTGATTGTCACAATAAATCTTTACTGTTGGTTGAGTAATGTTGAAGTCCTGTAGTAAACCTCTTAGCCATAGGCCTTCTTTCACAGCTCTAGATAGAGCAATAAACTCTACTTCAATGGTAGAAAGGGCTACGACTTTGCAAGGAAGCTTTCCAGCTTAGTACACAGCTTCCAAATAGGAAAATATAGTCGGGCAGTGACCTTCTCTTATCAAGATCTCCTGCATAATCTAAGTCAACAAAGCCAAATAGCTTAGGGTCTGAGTTAATGCTTTGTTTGCATAGGACTTTAGCTTCTTTTATACCCTTTAGGTACTTCAAAATCTACTTGGTGGCCTCCCAATGTCTCTTGCCAGGGTTAGCCATGTATTTACTAACCACTAGTTGCATAAGTTATGTCTGGTCTTATAGAGATCATCAAATACATGAGACTTCCCACTACTTAGGAATAGGGCACTGTAGACATTAATTTTTTATGTTCATGATCTGTTTCTTTTGGTAAATTCCCTACCAATAGTTTGAAATGCTGAGCAATGGGTGTGTTTACTTTTTTTGCTTCTTTCATATGAAATTTTTGAATTAGCTTTTCACGATATTTGACTTGACTGATGTATAATTTGTGCCTTTCTTTTTTCTTTCTATGTCTATGCCAAGTATTCTTTTTGCACAACCCATGTCTTTCATTTCAAACTCTAACTTTAAGAGGTCTTTTAGTTGTTTCAACTCCTCCTTAGAGCTTCCTGATAGAGGCATGTCATCCACATATAGTAGGAGATAAACAGGATTAGAAAATGATTTAGAATTGATGTAAAAGTAGTTGTCATAGGGGCTCTTTAGGAAACCAATCTTCTGCATAAATTCATCAAACATTCTATTTCAGCACCTTAGTGATTGCTTTAGTCCATAAATGGACTTTTTAATTAGGCAATAGTAGTCTTCTTTTTCCTTAGTTTAGTAACCTTTATGTTGACTCATATATGTGGTTTCTTTTAAGTAGCTATGCAGGAAAGTTGTTTTGACATCAAGCTAGTCTAGCTCTAGGTTCTTTGTGCTACTAGAGATAGAAGCAATCTAACTGAGGTTTGTTTTTCAACTAGTGAGAAAATCTCATTGTAATCCATCCCCTATCTCTAAGTGAATCCCTTAGAAACCAATCTAGTTTTGAATCTAGGGTCTTGTATATTAGGGATGCCTTCTTTGAACTTGTACACTCATTTAGAGGCAATTGGTTTACATATCTTAGATAGAGGAACTAAGTCCCAAGTTTCATTCTTCATTAGGGACTCAATTTCTTCATTCTTAGTTTCTATCCATTTTCTTACATTAGTACAACTTACTGCTTCTTTATACGTGGATGGTTTTGAGTCACTCACTTCTTCTGAAGCATTCAATGCTAGATTAATGTAATCAGCTTCATACCCTGTAAATGGTGTTGTGGTTCTCCTTTTCTTATCTCTAGCCTTCCAAGGGTTGGACCCTCTTGCTCAATTTTAGTGGTTGTCTCTTCTTCTTCATCATTATGTTGAGACATTATACCACTATATTTTCAGGATTTGAACTTAAAGAATATGAATTAGGATTAAGTGAATGCTCCACCTCAATTTTATCAATTAACTCTTGAAGTAATTGTTCGATGATATTGCTCTTCTGTATAAACATTTCATTTTTCCTGAAAATGACATCTTTGTTGGTTATACACTTTTTTTTAGTAGGATGTCATAGTCTGAAGCCTTTTACACCTTTAGTGTACTCTACAAACATGCATTTGATGGCTCGGGCATTCAATTTACTTTTATTCTAATGAACAAAACCAATGCACCCAATGACCCTTAGGTTGCTTAGGTTAGGAGGGTCCTTGGTCCATTTCTCTTCAAGAATAAGTAAGTCAAGAGATGCATGGGGGCGTCTATTGAGTGTGTAAACTATATAGAAGGTAGCCTCAGCCCAAAATTTTTCTTGTAGGATGACATCAAATAGAAGACTTCTTACTCTTTCAAGTATAGTTCTGTTCAGCCTCCCTGCCACCCCATTTTGTTGGGGTGTGTATCTCATTATTCTGTGTCTGAGAATTTCATGTTGTTTGTAAAAATTGTTAAATTCTTCTACACAAAACTCAAGACCATAATCTATTCTAAGGTATTTAATTTGACAACTTGACTGTTATTCAACCATTGTTTTCCCTTCTTTAAATTTTTCAAAACTAAGTCGTTTGTTTTAAGAAAATATATCTAGCTCTTCCTAGAGAAATCATTAATAAAAGTTAGGAAATACCTAGCACCACTTAGAGATGGAAATGGTGAACGACCCCATAGATCTGAATGTATATAGTCAAAGATTTCTTTGGTTGTGTGTTGAGCTTTAACAAAGCTTTGTTTCATAGCCTTCCCAATTACACAGTGCTCATAGAATGATAGGTCTCGATGAACACTTTTAGGAAGAATTCTATGATTAGCTAGAGCTTGAAGACCTTTAGCACTAATGTGGGCAAGTCTTTTATGTTATAAGTCTCCATTAGGTTCCTTGTAAGTTACAACCAAAGTTGATTGCAATTTCTGAACACCTTGAACTACATACACACTATTTATCTTGATTCCTTTCAGTACTGGTTTGGAATCTTTTCAAACTTCACAGTAGCCTCTTTTCCCTCTATATTCACAGCTTATTGAGTCAAGCATTCCCAATGAAATTAGATTCCTTTTTAATTTGGACACATGCCTAATATTTCTAAGTAGTTCTACTGATCAATCTTCTAGTTTTAGAGGATTGAGTCAATGTCAATCATAGGACATGAATTATTGTTACCCATATAGACTGAACCTCTATTCATTTCTTTATAAGTATTAAACTAATCCTTATTAGGTGTCATGGGAAAAGAACATCCTGAGTCTAGAACTCAATCAAGGCTTTTTGTTGGATTTTCAAGTTTTGCTCTTTGGTTAGAGGTAGCTAAGGCATCCGAGCAAAAGAAAGAGTCTTCCCCTACTGAAGCTTCACCTGACTATGTTGATTGAGCTTTCTGGTTTTGATTTTTATTCTTTTGCTCATTTTTCCACTTTAGGGTTGTGTAGTCCTTGATTAAATGACCTACTTTCTTGTATATTTGCATCTAATCTTGGATTTGTCCTTATTCTCATTTATGGAAGCTTGTTTGCCTTTTTCTTTATTGTGATGCTTATTTTTGCCTTTCACAAACAGACCTTAAACACTTAATTTTTCTTATTTATTAGACAGCAGCTCCATTTCTTTAATTGTAATGACAAAAATGATGATATTTGTGGTAACTGTATCTCTCTCATATTTTAAAGTTGTTTTCACATCCTTATACACCTCATGAAGAGAATTGAGAAGCACAAAAGCTTCATTATCTACCCCTATTTTATCACCCTGAGTTTTAAATTCTGCTACGATCTTCTTAAATTCATCAGATTTTCAGTTAAGGTCTTGGATGGATTCACTTGAATGTAAAGAATCTTTTCCTGAAGAACATTTTATTAGGAAGATCTTTAGATTCATAGAGTTCATTTAATTTTGACCACATTTTAAATGCAATGTCTTGATTAATTACCTGATGAAGCACACACTGTCTGAAAGGTTCAAAATAAAAGCCCATGTGCAATCAGCTCCATATTTTCTTTTTCATCTGCTATCATAGTGTTAGGCAACTTTGAAGGGTCTTCTAGAGCTCTATGAGCTTTCTGTTGCCCCAAAATAGCCTTGATTTTAGTCTTCCAAAGACTGAAAGAATGCAATACCTTTCCTATCAAATTTTTAATGTCATATCTTGCAACTATCATTATCTTGCTTCTTTTCTTGCTTCAAAGCTCCAAGATTTGCTTTCTTTAAAGTGTCTTGAAGATCTTGATTTTGTTCTTGTAGGCTCCAATACCAATTTGTTGGGCTAGGGATATTTCCACCGAGGACCAATATGAAGAAAATGTTGTTCAAAAAAAGGATAAGGAGAAAATATGTTGTAATAAGTGGACAAAATGAGGCCACATGATTGAAGGAGATTACAACACACAAGGTCAGAATTTTCTCTCTTTTCTGTCTGCTTTCTTCAAATCATTATGCTTTGAACAGAATATTCCTCTCTCATTTTTACTCTTTTTTTAAGTCGATTCACATGGAAAAGATGAGGAAGAAATCGAAACAAAACTAAGGGAAGAAGATGAAGAAGCTCACATGCAAGATAAGAAAGAAGGAGAGAACACAGGGTCTTAACGTAGTTCAGCAACTAGGCCTACATCCACGAGAGGAGTTGTTACTTCTAAGTTCTTTTGGAAAAAGAACAAACCTAAATTGAAAGCAGATAAATACTCTCACTAATTCTTCACACATTCACTTAGTTTTCTGTTTTGATCCTTTATATATAGGCTAATTTACATGTTAATTATGAAAATAACATAAAATAAATTGTTGATTTCACAATAATAGTTTTTGCTTTATAGCGTTCATAAGAGATTGTGATCCAATTTTCACAATGAAATTGTGATCCAAATTTTGTTTTCCACTCAATCAATGCCTGATTACTCGACAAATATTGAAACACATTTTTTCCCTCAAACTCCAAAATGGCATTCACAATGCATTTGATCCATTTTTTACGATGGTCTTTGATCCAATTTTTTTCCTTCAGTTTTTCACCACCCCAATTTTTTTCTCCTCTCCGATTCATGTCTGTCAACCCCAAATCTCCGATTTTTCTCAATTCTCTTCAATTTTTTTCACAAATCCAGCCCCATCCTTCAATTCTTATGCAAAACTCTTTTTGAAACTCAATCCAACAGCTTGATGTGTTTCTTTTCTTTTCAAAACAACACAAACAAAAAGCGAAAATTAAAGATCAAATTCAAAAAATAAATAAATAAAAATAATACTTACAAGATATATCCAATCTAGAGTGTCTAGGCACTGATGCCAAACGATACAAAAATCCTAACGAATTGTAATTAGATTCCCTTTGGGATGAGAACCCTTGATTTTCAATCACTAAAACCCTCAAATCAACTCGATTTCAACACTAAGGATTGGGTTATATATGGATTTCCTTAAGATCAAATATCGTGAAACAAGAACAAGTTCATTGTCCCAAGATTCAACACTCCACAAATAGGATGATCAATCCCACTTAAATGTTCTTAACATGTAACTCAACACCTAAATTGCAAAAATTCAAAGAGCTCTTTGGCTAAACTTGAAAGAAGAAGCTCAAAGACTAAATTCAATTCATCCTAAGATTTAACTACTGAACAACTTAAAGGCAAGGCTTTAAATAGTCCCCCAATTAAAACTCTTATATAACATAGTAGAATGACAAAATGCCCCTATTTAAATGTCATAAAATACTAAAATTATATCAAAATTATTAAATAAAATTTAATTAATAATTTGATGTCTGATCGGTTCATATCATGATATTTAATTAATTAGATTAACTAATATTTATTTAATTAAATATGATTTAATTTAATAAATTAAATCATAACTTCCCTGTGGTTATAGGAGAGTTAACCTGAGTTAATGTAAGTGAGAGGGGAGTTATCTCTCTCCTCACTAAATCGTTCTACATGAGACATAAGAAATTGTTTTTCTAAGAATCTCAACACTCATAGAATTATCTCTAACTCTGCGAATCTATTATACAAAAATTGATAGAGAAAAAGTTTTTCTATAATTCTCTTGGGTTCTCACAAACTTTTTCTTTGTCGGAGAATAATGGGAAATACTTAGTGGTCGTGTCTTGTTTAAGACTCAAGAAGAGTTGCAGAGATCATGATTACAGTGAAAATTTAGAGAAGATTGAAGTTGTCTTCAAAGGTAATCTTTTTCCCCTTAAAGTTAGTTCTTTACATATTAAAAACATGCTTAGTGTTAAATATGTTTAAATTTCTCTACATTTTCTGTAAATTTGAAACACGTATTAAAAGGCAAACATATTCACACGCTTTCGCACGGGATTAGATCCCTTCATAAAGCTCCTTACTCATATGCTACAGGAAGCCTTATGTATCTAATGATGTACACCGAAGCAGACCTTGTATATTGTTCAAGCTTAGTTAGCAGGTACATGGAAACCCTGAAAAAGCTCGCTGGAAAGCAACAAAATGGGTCTTTCAATATATTGTTGAAAGTCCTAACATGGGCCTACTCTTCAAGCCTCCTAACTATTCTAAATTAGTCATAAAAGGATATATTGATTCAGACTTTGCATAAGGTTTGGATAAAAGGAGATCCCTAACCGGCTATACACTTTTTTATTTGTTAGGAATGTCATAAGCTGGAAATCAAACTTGCAAACTGTGGTTGCTCTCTTCATCATAGAAGAAGAATCCATTGCTTCCACAGAAGCTATAAAGGATGCAATATGGCTACAAGGAATCATTGGTGAATTAGGTTATAAATAAAACATTGTGCCTCTAATGTGTGATAATCAAAGTGTTCATATATCTCACGAGAAACCAACGGAAGATCAAAACACATAGACATGAAGTTACACTTTGGTTGAAACATAATAGAGAAAGTTGCAGTAAATGTAGAAAAAGTCAAAACAAAAGAAAATGTAGCTGATTTCTTGACCAAAGTAGTGACAAAGAAAAAATTTGAACACTGTTTAAATCTAGTTGCCTTTGCATTTGTTCAACAAATGAGTTTTATTTGTTCAACAAAAGAAGAGTTCCTCGTCTTCAGTTTTCTACGTTCATCTATTTTTTTTTTTTTTTTCATTTATCAATTATTATAATTTTAATTGAGTTCATAATTAATAGTAGATTACAATTTGATTCACTAAATATAAATAAAAAGAAATGAGACAAGAAAAGTAAAAGAAATCGTCGTGGAGTTGCCTTTGCATACAAGTTCTCAATCTTTGTTGTTTCGTACCACTTTGTTCTTTCCAATTATTACCATTTACATAATCGTACACGTTTCCTCTATATCGCCAAATTATAAATATTGTTGCATATGTTGACCAACCACAAGTTTGGACCTTGACTTGTTCTTCTTGTTCCCACACTACTAATAAACATCTATAAAAACCTACCCTTTCTGTTATTTTTTCTTCTCAATTATTCATCTCATCGTAAAATGGCAACAAAAATAACGAGTTTGAGTCCAATTGCTTGTCTTTTCCTCGTTGGAGCTCTCTTACAAGTTGTCTCCGCTGTTGACTATGACGTCGGTGGCAATTTCGGTTGGAACCTACCGGCGAACTCTACCTTCTTCTCCGACTGGACTCGTAATAAGACTTTCTTCATCGGTGATAAGCTAGGTGAGTGCTTCATCATGCTTTATTTTTACTATTTTTGTTATGATTAAATTACAAGTTTAAGATAACTTTTTTGTGTTGTTGAACTTTTAATTTTATTTTTAGTATGTATTTTTTTAAATATAATTTTTTTTAAAATTAATTGTTTTATAATACTTTCAGGATATTTATTTGAATTTTATGTTTAATTGTTCATCAACTTTAAAAAGTAACAAAGCTCATCGACTACCATTTTAGATTGGAAAATTCTTATAAACAGAAAAATTCTAAAAATATTTAGATTTTATAGCAAAAAATTTTAAAAATGTTTATATACTTTTAGAACTTTTTACTATAAAATGTAAATATTTTTCAATATTTAAAAAGACCCCTTTTTAGTTTAGCTTTTTGTTTTGGTTAAATTAAACAAGATAACAAATAATTTTGAAGGTATGTTTCCATTCTTCACTTAGATTTTTAAAATGTCTCATTTCACCTGTATGAACTTTGAAATGCTGTTGGAAAACTCCTCCATTAAAATAAGATGTAAGTTGACATAATAATTAATGCATATGCATTTTATTTAGATGAAATAAATAATGACGACAAAATTTTAATTATGTGTATGACATCAAAAAAAAAATATCACGTACACTTTTTAATTTTTACACATTAACTCTATACTTTTAATTTTAGAGAAAAGTATATTAATTTTAGAGAAATTATTTTAAATAATAAAACTGCTGAAAATATTTATTAATAATAACAAAATATCACAACCTATTTACGATAGATCGCGATAGACTACTCTCTTTGTCTATCATGATATAGATAGATACAAATATTAGTCTATCGTAATCTATGCAAATAGATAGTAAAATGCTGCTATATTTGTAAATATTTTAGTTCATTTTCTTATATTTGAAAACATCCTTTTATTTTAAAACAATTTCAAAGTTGAACGGCCGTAAAAATAAAACCTTATAAAGTCTAAGAATATAGGTAATTGAAAAACATTTTTTATCCATAAATTTTTATATCGAAATAACAATTTAGCCATGAAACTAACAATTTAGTCTATATACTTTGAAATCTGTAACAATTTAGTCTCTATCCTATCATAAAAAAGTCTCTTCAATATTAAGTTTCAACTTTTGATGTATAACAATTTAGTCTTTATAGTTTAATAAAATGATTTCTAATCAATTAGTCGATGGAAAATTAAATTAAATCTCAACAATATATCTCACGATAAGAATTAAACCGTTATAAATGGTAAAATATTCTAAAAACTAAATCGTTATCAAATAAAGTTTAAGGTACCTTTTTTTTTTTATATGTTTTGCTAAGGAAAAAGGGTGTGGTTTTGTTTTTTGTATAGTGTTCCGATCAAAGGCGGAGGAGACGCACGATGTTGCGGAGCCTGAAAGGCAGGTGGATTTTGAGGGATGTGTGAAGCCGGGGATCGTTCTAAGTACATCTACTGTGCTATCCATTACACTTGATGCTCCTCCCCGTCGTCGTTACTTTATTTGTACTGTTGGTAGCCACTGCAACGCCGGTATGAAATTTGCTATTGACGTTTTCGTCCGCCCCGGTACGCCCGACTCCGCCTTGCTTCCGCCACCGCCGCCTAGCTCCGCTTCATCCTTGAGATTTGGTGCAGTACTGGCAGCAGCGTTGGCTGGATTATTACTTCTCTTAACCATCTAATTACGCACCTTAATTATTATTTCATTATTGTTTTTCTCATTTTCAGTGTGTGTGTGTGTGTTTCTATATATTCTATCGTTTTTCTAGTAGTCTTATTGTTTGAATAAATACTATTGTAATATTGATCATACACCTATGTATTTTTTCTAATAAGTGATTAGAGTGTTTGTACGATGGGAACTTTTTATGTGTTCAATTATTGAGTGCAAATTACTTCGATACAAATTGGGTTCAAAATGAAATGAAATAATAATAATAACAACAACACCAACCATTGAAACCATTAATTAATTAATTACTTTATTTAACGGCATTTGAGTTAGCACAATAATCATCGCGAGTAATTTTGAAAACAACTAAACATAAGTAATAATTTAGTTGTTGAAGTTGAACTAGTAATATATTTTTAATTGGTAACAATTTATGTATACTTTGAAATTTGTAATAATTTAGTTTCAATCATCAAAAGTTTTTACAAATTAAGTGTCGTCTTTTATAATGTAACTACTTAGTCTTATAGTCTATAAAAAAAATTATTAACGATCAATTTATCAATCTACATGTATAACAAATTTCATTAAATCTTAATAATTTTTTTTATACAAACACTTAATTATTATTTGTTGAAGTTTAATGACTAAATTATTATATATTAAAAAATATCAAGATTTGAATTATTATTAATTAAAGTTTATGAATTAAATGGTGACTTCCATAAACGTTGAAGATGAAAGAGTTTTTTTTTTAACTAAATAATGACATTAATAAACAAACAAATAAATAGCTTAACAAGTCCAGCTAAAGATAAACAACGAAATCGATAACTTTTGACTTTCAACATGGGAGTGATATTTTGAATCTTTATAAAATAAACAAAATTTTAGACATTTATAATAACAATATCAAATTTGTTATATATAAGGTAAGTGAAAAATCACCTCAAATAATAAAACAAGAGTAGGAAGATTTTAAAATCTCAAATAAATAATTATGTGTACTAATTATTATTCAGTTAAACACAAAGAAAAGAAAATAATAACAAAAAAAAAAGCTTATTTTCACTATTATATATGCTCAAATTATACCAACTAAATTTTACCTATGCATTGTGAAAATAGAACATATCTTTTAGTATTTTGTAGAATTGTCCTGATTTTTTCTTATATTAACACCATAATCTTAAATTTTCTTTCCAAATACAAATCATCAAACTTCACTACAAGAATTTGAACATTTTCTGACAATAAATGTCGTGGAGATTAATCAGAAAAAACGGCGGTAGATCTTTTGCCAACGGCCAATTAATCATCGGTAGAACTGTGGGCGAAGCCTTGTCAACATGACCTTCTCCGACAGTATAACACGCAATCGTGGGGAAAAACAATTAACTCGGCGAACGGAGACTAAGGCCTTTTCTCCCGACCCTAAACAATACTGTCGAGATAATTATTAACTTCGTCTAACAGTGCAAGGTCACTGTCTGGATAATTGGATATATCCTGACCGTGAGAAATTGGAGCCACCGTCGGGAGATATTAAACTATCCCGACGGTGACCTTGTACCATCAGACGAAGTTTTTTATCCCAACGGTCTTTATGAATTACGACTGTCAGGCGAACTGACTTACACGGACGATGTGTTTGCATCGTCAGGATTTCATAGATTTTCCAACCCCGTTGACCATCGGGAGAAGATGAAAAACGCATTAAATATGGTTTTTCCTGACCCCTTGTAACGTTGGGATTATATATTTAACAGTTGGAATTAGCTTTTTTTTTAATTCTTTATTTAATTTTTTTTTTTCAAATGTCATGCCTGTTTGAATTTTACAAATATCATTCAAACTAGTATAAAAATTGCCAAAATCAAGTAAATATCATACAAAAGTATATATTATATAGAAAACATGTTTGAATTTCAAGTCTTAAACATACTATTCGTCTTAAATTAACAACAATACATCCACAATTCCTCAATCAAAAATACAAGCTCATGATAGCATCGGGTCTTACCGAGAGATGCATCTACAACCTTAATCCACAATTCCTCAATCGAAAATAACATTAACATCTGCAACCTAAAATGTGTTTGTCGGGAGATGCATCAGAAACATAAACTTTGAAGTACCTACAAAATACAAATTTAAATAAGTTTAATGCTCACATACTACAAACCAATCTCAAAATGAATATAGAATTTAAAACTCAACTAAGAACATTAATAAATTGAAACAAACCAACTCAAACTTGCATATTTCAATCTGAAACTCAATATAAATCTTAAAAGCAATATAAGAACATTAACAAATAAAACTCACTTTAACTTGAACCTAATATAAAACTAAAAGCCCAACTTAAACCCAACGAACTCATAAATATATATTTCAATCTCAACCTAATATAGAACTTAAAATCATACTTAAACCCAAGCAACTCATAAGAATTGAAACAAACCAAGACATATATGTTTCCTTATACAAACCAACCTACCTACCCCCAACTTAGTTTTTCTTAAATGAAGTTTATTGACTCCCCCTCCGCCCCTCAAAATTCTTCTCAATCCCAATATACAAACCAACATAATTAAAATTGAAACAAACGAACACATATCTACATTTACTTAAACAAACTAACTTAAAATTAAACACACTTATACTTAAAACCCAACTTAAACCCAAAATAACAATTGAAACAATTGAACACATATAATTAGTTACCATAACTATTGAAGACTTCTAATCAAACTTCTAATTGAAACAACATATACAAACTAATTATACTTTAAATAACTATACGTTAATGTTGCTACCATAACTGTAGGATAATAACATACACAAACTTCTAATTAGTTTAGTATGAAAGTTGAAGAGTTCATACCCTCTCCCCTCCCATTTAGCACAAACTGAAAATTAAACTCAACTTCAGAATACTAACTATACGTTAATGTTCTTACCATAACTGCAGGATAACAACATACACAAACTTCTAGTCAAGTTTACTACGAAAGTTGAAGAATTCATACCCCCTCCCCCCTCCAATTTAGCACAAACTGAAAATCAAACTCAACTTCAGAACACTAACTATACTTTAAATAACTATACATTAATATTGTTACCAGAACTGCAGGATAACAACATACACAAACTTCTAATTAGTTTACTACGAAAACTGAAGAGTTCATACCTAGTTCGATTTATCTCTCATGAGCTGTAAGAGCATAGTTTTCATATCATCCATCTCAGATTGTCTTCGAGCTTCCAATTCATCAAATCTAGCCAGTCTAGCTTTTAACTTTTCTATCTCTTGTTTTTGCTCTTCTATGACCTTGATGAAGATGCATTGGACGATGATTTACTTTTTTTTCATTTTTTACCCTTTGGTGTCCTACCAAGGCCCACTTGTGTCCAACACTTGCTTGCATATTTCTTCTTCCGATATTAGTTCAGACCCTTCTTGGTTGAAGGCTTCTCTCAACTCGACGATTTAACTCTACATCAATAATTAGGACTAATTATTAGTTATTAATATTATATTACAATTGTATATAAATAAAGTTACATTACGAAATAAAAACTTACATATGCATCATTAGCGGCCTTATTAACAAACGATTGGTCATTCTTACAGTGTGTTTGCTTAAATAAGTCCACTGTTGCGGATGATGCCCTAAACTCTCGTTGGGTCCTGTAGTTTGTAAACATTCTATTGAACAAACGCTTGTGATGTAATAATATATGATATTTTTCTTCAGTAATGTCTATGAAACATTGGATGTTTTAAATGCTTTATCACAAACCAATAAACTAAGATCCCTAGTTGTCATTGTAACTTAAGCATGTATATGGAGACATACAGGTGGATCATATCTTAAGTGATAACCAAAATGGTTTGTAGTATATGGATATAGAAGGGAAATCTTATCCTGGTAACACTACGAATGCGGCCCACTTTGTAAAATGGTTACAACTGTTGTGACTTGCTATAGATGATCTGATCCTAATCATTCATGTGGAAACATGCGAGCAGGGGCGTCCTATACAAAGGAGTTTATAGAAGACCAAACCACGAAGTGTTATAGTCTCGTTATATAACACCTTTCATGACAGAGACTTCACTTCATTAGGATGACCATAGGTAACATGGCCTCAATCCTGAATGAGTTGGGAACTCTTGACTTTAATGGCAGTTCTTTGATTTGCATGGATACGAGTGGCGAGATTGTCGACTCAAACCTACCGCTTTGGGGATTCGTTTGATTTGGGAGTTGGGAACTCAGCTACACAAGATGGAATTCACTCCTTCCCCGAAGCAGAGGTAAGTGATAGATTGCTTCCTTAAAGACTGATTCTGGTGCTTGAACAATGTGTACCACACACCTCTCATGGCCTGAAAGGTGTCCACACATAGTAGGACTATGTTGTATTGTTCATTAGAGGGATCAGTGGTACTTAAGAAGTTAGATATAACTACAAGGACAAAACGGTAAATTGTCCAGCTATACTTACGAGCATCTGTGAAGGGTTATCGTACTGCTAATTGGTTATATTCGATGGACACATAAATATATCTATAGTGAGAAAAGTGTAGCTGTAAGTCTTTAGTGGAATACCCGATAGTTAACGGATGGTGGATCTCGTGGCTAAAGAGTTTAGTCAGCTATTTACGTACCGTTGGAGCTTCGAGCCATAGATCCATAAGGTCCCCTTGATAGCTCAATGGATTCAAGTTGAGAATCAGATTTTGGGTCATTTTGAAGTGTTCAAATTGACAAAAGGGAATTTGATTATATATGATATAATTAAATGGGTCAATTATATATGATATAGTTGACATGATGTATGAGATACATTAATTAGAGAAAATGATATAAATATGATTTATATCTAGTAGAGGAGAAAATGACTATGGTTCATATGTTGCATATGATGTGATATTAAACCATAGGTTATAAATATAATATGATTATATTTATTTTTTAATTAAACAATTATAAGATAATTGTTGGCGGTTTTTTTTCCATAACCGAATGAGGTAGTGGGAGGTTACAATCAGTTTCCGTAACTGAAGGATAAAATGAAAATAGTTTTCATTTTGCAAGGTTAATCAATCATTCGCTCATCGGTTAGTACACTACCAATCAACTAGCAAACGAGAGTATACACGATAGCTCAAAGTTTACTAAACGATCGTGTACACGCGCGCCCGAGTGTTTTACTAAAAAATTCTCTATACTATCTGACCCAGTTTACTACATGATCGTGCACCTTTTACTAAACGATCAAGCAGTCGTCTATACGATAGACTTCAGAATTTTTCCGCTTGCTTGGTCGTGGTAAATGATCGTTCCTTCCTCCATCCCTCTACCAAATCTAACAGAGCCCACACCTCCTAATTCTCACTCCGAGAATACTGAGATTTCCAAGTGGTTTTGTCCTCCAAGCCTTGTTCGTAAGGAGTCTGTTCATGGGTAGATGACAATGAGATTTGGTGGACAATTGGTTTGGCTGGCATAGCGACAGCGGGAGATGCATTCCTTTAACGATAGCGAGATTTAAAGGAGAAGAAGAGTTCTTCAACTAGTATGTATCTCGTTCCTTTGTTGTTTAAAGTTCAAAGCATGTTGTAATTTGATGTTAAATGCATAACTTGTATCTTTGATTGTGAATGCAGTATTTCTGTCACAATGAGTTTGGAACAATCTTGCTTCCGCTCAGATGTGCTCCTTGATAAGAGTTCCTTCATCGACTAGGTCCATTGTTTGCATCGGGTACTTTTTGTAAAACAATTCATATAGAAGATATTAATAATACTTTCTTAGAAATCAAATATAGAAATACTTTTAATATTATCGTGGAGTCCCGTATGCATATGAAAGTCTTAGAACTAGCTTTATGAGGATACTTTTGGGTTGATCGATTCCTTTGATTAGTTTCTGTCACTTTCTAAGAAAATGAGAAATTAAAAGGAAATGAGTAATTGAAATGATTGTAAACAAAAAAAAAAGACAAAAAGTTCTTACTTTCCAGTCGGTGGATTCAAACTTGTTGCATAAAAAGTGTCAATCTTCTATGTCATCTTTAAGCCAATCAGGTGGGTGTATTTGTTCCTCTCCAGGACTTGCATATTTTTTATAATGTTTGTGTAGTTTCCCTCTGTACTCTTTTGAATGAACTTTTCATCTGTTCATCGATGAAATTATTGACCAGTTAGTTGGACAAGTCTAATACAAAATGGTTCTGAATTAAGAAAGAAAAGAAAAACTAATTAGTATCTCTACAGATGCAGATGCATAATTAGAAAATTGTGCTCTTAACTTAATTATTTGAGCAATTAATCTTGCAATTGCAAGATTTTGACTTGATAATAAGCACATGCGTGACCATCTACTGGATACATCTATTAATATCATAAAATATCTAAATGGTCTACTTGGTGGGTTAATAGGTTCACATATATCACCATGATTTCGTTCTAAAAATTCAGGTGATTCAGTTCTCACTTTAACTAGTAATGGTCTAATTATTTATTTGCCTTGAGGGCAAGCATCATATGATAATTTATTAGATTGAATAATCTTCTGGCTCTTCAATCAGATGATAATTCATTAGATTGAAGAATTCTCAATAATTCTTCGCATCATTATAGATCCTGGATGAACCAATCTATCATGCCAAATAGCAAATATATCTGGATTCATGAACTTCAAGTTTATTGTTGCATATTGATAACGGGCAGAAATGCACATTATCATAGTATTAAGTTCTTAAACAATTCTGGCTTGCGTTGATAAAATATGTTAGATTGCGTCCAAAAAGCATTAAATTCATAGCATTGTGGTTGCATGCGTTCATCGCATAGAAACAGTTGATTTTTATATTTTTATGCAGAATATGCATTGACGCAAGGCGAAAAGAGAGATCACAAGAAATCAACGGACGAGCACAGCATTACCGCAAGGCTTTGTGGTGATTTGTGTTTGCAAACATCTGCTTAATAAGGGTTTCAACATAGAGTGACGCATCTAGGTGAAAGACATAATTAATCACGATGGGACAGAAAGCTGATGACAGTCAAATTCGAATTAAGTTGACAACCGCTAACAATAACAAGTATATGCAGCTTTTCGGTGACAAATATTTAGTGCATCAGTCAGGGATTTAAAGCCATCCCATCTGTGCAATCATAAGAGAAAAGTTGCCTTTAACCCCGGAAGCACCATAAATACCGAAGGCATCCTTTAGAAAAGGGGTTCAGTAATTCGGAGGGTTAGAGAATTTTTTCTTAGATGGTTTAGCCTTGTTCTTAGATTTTTTTTTTATTTTAAGGCGGAAGCGAGAAAATGAAGTTGTGCCGATAGATCGTTCCGGTAAGCTTGAGAGAGCGTCGGAAGCTTCAAGATCAGAGAGAGGACTAGCTCTTGCGGAAGCAGGAATATCTTTTGAACCGAATAGAGATTGCCAGTGTAAAAGCCTCGATCAACAAGGGATTGCTATCAGGCTCTCTACCTTTATCTTCCATTGTTATTTTGTACTCAAACTCATTTAGAGAAATGGTATTTACTTCTGTATATCTGTTCACTCTCTGTTATTCACGCATGAGTAGCTAAATATGTTGAATGGGTTGAGAAGTACTTAGCTAGCATGACTGGGGATCTTCATTCTATGCGATTATCTTGTATTATTATGCTTCATTCGTCCATTAGAGATACTCGGGAGGGTAGTCTAAGGGCAGGATCTAGGCTTGGAAAAGTCAGGTTAGAATCTAGGCTCGGGAGAGTCAGATTAGAATACATAATCAAAAGATAGGAGCTTAGGAATAAGCATTGTTTGCTATTAACGCAGCGTATGCATATCCTAGAGATAGGATATGATTGTGTGCGGTCACCTTGCCTTTGTGCATCTTGTATCATCGCATAGGAAAAAAGTAGAGACTTAGGAATAAGCTCTGTGGACACTTTTGCATTCAACATATGCGTCCTAGACTTAGAAGCACCACATTTGCATTGGAAAATGGCTTGATGTGCATAGGTGTAGCATGATCGCATAGTCTGATGCATTCCCAAGTAACGCTAGCTAAAGACCTTCTCAACCCGTTCATTTGCATACTCAGTGCATCTATCACACAATCAACCTTTCCTCAAATCCACCGCATTTGTTTATTTTTCATTACCGCAATCAACAAAACCAAACAACTATTTGAGTTATCGGTTACCACAAGGTTTTCTAAAAATTACCACCGCAACCTATTTTCCCAAGTCCCTGAGTTCGACCCTGGATTGACCAGGAAACTCAGTAGGGTTTATACTTGGATTCCACTGAGAAAACTTGAGTGCTCAATGTATTTTCATCATCACATTTCCTCCATAATTTCACATCATAAAATAATGCATCACATATATTTCAATTACTCGTATATGAGTATAATACAATCCAAAAGATAAAGCGGACAACTTTTTCAATATACGTTTTTCATTTGAGAGAGTAGAGATAATATATAGATATTCCACAGTATTCTTACTATTAATCTCAATATGATAACCATTGCAATATATATATTTAGAACTTAGAAGATTTCTCTTTGATTGACTAGAGAACAATGCATTGTCAATTGTAAATTTTGTTCCTCTAGGTAAAATAATATTTGTTTTTCCAAAACCTTTGATCAAGTTTGTATAACCTGATATTATATTTACTTTGCTTTCAGCATTGTCAATTTGGAAAAGTATTTTTTATTTGTAAGTATTGTGTTTGTAGTTACACTGTCTGCTAGACATAGATCTTCTTTGCTCATTTTTTTAATCATCCAACCTATGAAAATAATTCATGTTTCTTCATTAAAAGAAAATAATTACAATAAGAAAAACAACACTTAAAAATACAAAAGTTACTAAAAAAACATGAAGATAGATAAAAGAAAACAACAACATTAAGTCTAGATATTCTCAAAGTCAAAAGAAACACTTGAAGTTCCATCAATTGTGTCAATCTTCTCTTTGAGATATACAAAGAAGTCCACCACATTCAAATTTGTCATATGGGATTGGTCAAATATATCATTATCTTAGTATGCAAAATTTTCTTCCACATTATTCTGTTTTTCCTTTAGGGAGGCTTGATAGAGGTCAACTAAGTGACGTACGACAGGTACGTGAACAATGCCCAATCATTCCGCATCAGATGCATTTATTTTCAACACTCTTTGAACTCTTATCTTGTGGAGCTTTTTCTTTGTGGTCATTATTTTATGTGGTTCTTTAGAAATTTGAATGATCAGAATGACCACCGACAAAATAATAATTATTTCTTCCTCTACCACGGTCATGACCTCGACCACAACCACGACTTCAACCATGATTATTAACATTCACAACATTCATTTCAGGGAATGGTGTTGTCTCAATTGGTCAAGATTCATAGTTCTTCATCAATAACTCGTTATTTTGTTCAGCCACGAGAAGACATGAAATTAGTTTAGAATATTGTTTAAAATCTCTCTCAATATTGCTACTACGAAGCATATTCGAGACATGAAATATAGAAAATGTCTTCTCTAACATATCAGCATAAGTAATTTTCTCTCCGCATAACAAAAATTTTGAGCTAATTTTAAATAATGCAGAATTGTAATCACTTACTGATTTAAAATCTTGTAGTCTTAAATGCATCCACTCATAACAAGCTTTATGAATGATAACTGGTTTTTTATGATCATGCATTTCTTTCAAATTTGTTCACGAGATACACAGATCTTTTATTGTAAGATATTCCATTTTTAATCCCTCGTGGAAATGATAACGAAGGAAAACCATAGTCTTTGCTTTATTCTAACTGGATGTCGTATTTCCTTCTTTAATTGTTTCTCCCAAGTTCATAGCATCTAGGTGAATTTCGGCATCGAGCACCCATGACAAATAATTATCACCATTAATGTCAAGGGCTGCAAAATCTAATTTTGTAAGGTTTGTCATGGCAACACTATCATAAAATATTGTATTTATATTAGAAATTTAGTATGTACTAAATATGCAAAATAACATTTAATTTATTAATTATAATGAAGAGGAAAAAAATCGACCTACCTTTAGAACTTACTTTCCACGATGGAAGCAAGATGAGCTCGTGCTGATAATGTGTTGTAAAATTGAAGAGCACAATGGAGCATAGCGAATATGGAGAAAATATAATATAGTAATAAATAAATAAATAAATATAATAAAATAACCAAAATTATGAAAAATTTAATAATATGAAAATTTAGTGAAAATTTGAAGTGGATTTATCATCAATATTTGTGATTTTAAGATCCACTAGATGTCACTATTTATAGGCAAAGTGGTAAGTAAGATGTGGTCTTACATGGACACCAAGCATGAATAATTACAAGGCACATGGATAACATGAAGCCAAAGTTATTATTAACCAATGACTTTTAGGATATTAAGCAATGGACATCTGTTTATTTTTATAATATTTTTAATACTATCATATTAGTCCTTTTTTAGTTGCCTTGTTTATCTTCTCTATTGTTGTATGTTACTTTTCAACTTCTTATTTTTTACATGGACATTAATTGGGCAGCCCTCTCCTCTATCGTTGTAGGATAATGTCAATGTTATTATTAACCTTATCTTGGTGTAAATTCATTTGAAAGTGTATGGATTAAATCAATGTCTTTAATTATGTTAATAAAAGAAGGTGAAATCAACTTCAAAATTTGTTGATTCAGTTATACACAGAACTATCTATAAATACTTTTGTAATCTTTACTTGAGTACTTAGAAAAATTACATCAGAAAAATAGAAAAGAAAGAAACTCATCTCTGTAAAAAGAAAATAAATGTGGATGTAGGCTATTTTGGGCTACCACGTTAATCTTTGGTGTTCTTGCTTCTTCTCTTTATCTACTTTATCTTTTTGCTCCGAATCTTCAACTCCATCGTCATTCTTGTAGCATTTCGGCAGCTCTTCATATCATTTTTCTTTTCTCTCTTAATTTTCTTCTGCAAGAAAAGAATAACTTTTGTCAATCATTAAAATCAATCCATTTCAGTGAGTGCTTGTGATTAATTTTGGTTTTCAACATGTATGGTCAAGATCTTTCTTCACGTGGATTGTACTTCTAACACAAGGTATTAGCTTCCCGCTGATTTAAAAAGCAGTAAGTGGTTTTTCGGGCCTGATTTTTACTTTTTGCAAAGCCCAAATCAATCAGATTTTATTAGTTTATCAAAGCCCATCAGTTAACAAATTATTGTGCTGAACTTTGTACTGATCGCTAATTGAGTTGTCTTTTTTTGTTGATGTGTACTATTTTTCAATTTGTGCTTTGTTATTTATGATTTTCTACTTTCATATATCTTATAGTTAAAATTGTTTTTAGTACAACAATGTGAAATGAATTTAAATTTCTGACCTTTAAAGAAGGAATAAAATCTTTTAGGTTTTGTTTGATAACCATTTCGTTTTTGTTTTTTATTTTTGAAAATTAAGCTTATAAACACTACTTCCACCTCCAAGTTTCTTCCTTTATTATTTACATTTTATCAATAGTTTCAAAACCAAGCTAAATTTTGAAAACTAAAAAAAATAACTTTTAAAAACTTATTTTTGTTTTTGGAATTTGGCTAAGAATTCAAATTCAACCATTATATTTAAAGAAAGATGCAAATCGTTATACGATATTGGGAGAAAATAGGTTTAATTTTCAAGAATTAAAACCCAAAAATGAAAACGTTATCAAATGGGGCTTTAACTATGGTTGTGGCTGGATCAACTTTTCAAGTATTTAATTTTAAAAATAAAGTCATTTTGGAAAAAATTAATGTGTTTGATAACTACCCAAAATACCTTTTAGAACATATTCAAAGTTCATTTTAAACCGTTTCTATCAAAAGAATTTAAATAAAATGTTGGATCGGTAGCAACACGCAACGGAAGACAACAGAATCCATAAGCACTCTAATTCATTAATTTTGGCTGAAAAGAAACATGCTTAAATATAGTTTAATAGGTTTCAATAACATACCTTGACCGAACCGTTGAAATCTTTATTTCCAGCTGCTAAATTCTCCAAATCTTTGTGCAGACCACCACAAGATCTTCCATACTATTCTCTTGGTGCTCTAGATTGAGTTGTGGTACTCAAGATAAGTTGGAATCAAAAGGAATATGGAGAGATAGCTCACTGCAACAACCCAAAATGAAGAACATCTTCTTCATCCGAATTTTTCAGAAAAATTCATTCTGTTGCATCACCTTCACTTTACTCCAATCTCTTCAATATATTGCAGACTATCATGTAAAGTGATTTACTGCATGAGATGCAGCTCATGCTTGGAGTAAATCAAGGAAGAGGTGGGTTTCATTGTGAGCTAGTTGAAGATGAACATGACAAAACCATTTTTCAGTTTTGTGTAATTTTTCAATTTCCAAAATCTATTTTGATTTTAAAATCATATTTTATTTCTAAAATCAAAATTTATTAATTTTACAAATTAATTTCATAAATTAATTTTCTAATAAAATTAACAAATAATTATTTAAACAATTTAAATAATTCTAATTAATTTAATATCCAATATTAAATTAATTTTTACACAAATTCATCTTCTTTATCCATTTTTCGTTTGATTCTAATTTGAATGTTTCAAATTAACTTATCACGCTAGTCTAAAGCTAATCCATTTTTGAGCTAGTAGAAGGACCCCATGGACCTACAGATCATGGGCTCCAACGATCCGAGATTAATCAGCTAAACTCATTAGACCGATCTAACCCCATTCGTTAACTAATGGGTCACTCCGCTAAAGCCCATAGTTGAACTCCCTAGATATATTATGTCCACTCGATATAACCATGATTAGTAAATCAAC
Source organism: Benincasa hispida (assembly GCF_009727055.1). Classification (NCBI taxonomy): domain Eukaryota; kingdom Viridiplantae; phylum Streptophyta; class Magnoliopsida; order Cucurbitales; family Cucurbitaceae; genus Benincasa; species Benincasa hispida. The sequence continues at coordinate 21,835,874 of NC_052350.1, read as the reverse complement.
CCTTCACAGGTTGTTCGTAATAACGGCTAGGTCAAATCTCTATTTTACCCCCGAAATTACCTATGTTTCTTAAGTCCCCACTGATCCCCTAATGAACAATTGTTTTGTGTTTCAATCAACAAAACCAAATCCTTCTCGGGCCAATGAGAGGGCAAGACCCTTTGTTCAAGACCCAGAATCAGCACTTTAGGGAACAACCTTACTACTATCCCTAAAGCGGGTAGGAGTGAATTCCCTCTTGCACCCTATGTCCCCAGCTATCTATCTAGTCTTACCCCTGAAATGGCAATCTTATTGAATTGGTCCGATCTTATACAAACTCTTTTGCACAAGGACACCCTCACTCCTCATGTCCAACATGAACAAATCAATTAAGAGTGACTCATTTCGTGGTCCGATCTTATATAAACTCTTTTGCACAAGGAAACCCTTACTCCTCATGTCCAACAGCGTTATAAAATAAGAGTGACTCATTTCGTGGTCCGATCTTATACAAACTCTTTTGCACAAGGATACCCTCACTCCTCATGTCCAACATGAACAAAATAGGATCACTTCATTTGTAACACTTTACAACTCTTTGTAACAACTACAGAGCAGACCGCATTCAATAGTGTTACCAGAATAAGGTACCCAACCTTATCCATATACTATAGATCATTTTGACTATTTACTCGAACCTGATCCACCTTTATGTCTCCAAATAAAGTTCAATTACTCATCCAATAGTCAAGAGACTTTAGGTTTATTGGATTTCTATTCAAGCAATAGATCTATTCTATAACACCTTTATTGCTTTTTCATAATAAATTTCATTGTTTACATACCACGAGTTTTAGGACATAAAACCCAACATAAAAATGATTTATTCGAAAACATTTTCTTGTCTAGTTCTAAAAGTCCCTATATATATGTTGGTTGATATAGTTACAATTTATTAGATAAAATTGAGATTTTAAACCATAAAAATAAAAGAAACTTTTTTAAAATAGAAAAATAAGGAAAACTATTTACACAAAATAGCAAAATTTTAATCTTTTTTTATGGAGGCTGATAGAAGTCGATGGGTGTCTATGATAGAAACTAAATGAAGGTGTCGATTAGTGGTAGAAACTAATAGAAATCCATCAGTATTTATTAGTATCTTTTTTTGTTATTTCTATAAATAGTTTGATATTTTTTTTATCTCTGAAAATTTTTTAAAATTAAAATATAAAATCCCAACAACAGCATTAAAAAAAATTATTTAAAAAAGAAAAGAAAAGAAAAAAATTGGATAAGTTCCGAATATTGTAGTGATATCAATAGTTTGACTATGATGTTGACCCTTCAAAGTATAAGACCGCCTGGAAGCAACATCAACAGACAACAACAAATATCCAAGTAAGTAGTAACCAATTTGAATTTGAATTTAATGTCATGTCTATTTTAAAAATTTTAGAATTAATATGGTCAACAAAGTAGTTACTAGTTTAATGTTTAAGAATCAAATTGAAATTGTAAAAAATTCAAAGATGGACTTGAAATCAATTTTGAAGAAAAGTCCAATGTATTCATCAAAAACCCTTAAAACTATTAATTGTATTAATGAAAAGTTGGAATTTCACATAGGTGTTTTAATTTAGATTCAATAAGAATAATTCATAATTTGATTCCATTTAAGCTCAACATTCAAGATTATCTAAATAAAGTTATTTAACAAAAAAAAAACTATAATTACCCAAGAAAATTACATAGAATTCTAATCATTAATTTAGGGTTTCAATTAACTCAACGTTTAATATTTTAGGGATATAGAAATATAAACTAATATTTTTTCTTTGAATTTTTAAAATAAACAAAATATTTTGAAAATTTAGGTGCGAATATAAAATAATCTTAAAATTAAGATACAAAATTAAATTTAAAAATTTTAAATTAGATTATGAGTTTAATTCCACGGGTTCAAATATGTGGTTAAGTAACACGATTTTTTAAATAGTTTGAATTATCAACTTTAAGATGATAATTCGTAACTTGTAGATATGATAAATAAATTTCAATTTGTTGACATTAACCAAAAATAATCATTAGAATTTCAATTATCCACGGCTATTAATGTTGACTCACTCCTCTTGAAAAGAACGCGTTTCACTATTTAATTCAAAATTGGCAACTCCTAATCTCCTCTTACCATTATCCATTCCTTCTAATATAAACTATATAACCCTTCCCTCCATATTCTTCTTTTAATTACAAAAACAAAAATCATCAAAAATGGTTTCAACACAAAAAATGAGTTTCTTTGCTTCTTTCCTCTTCATTGCGGTTCTCCTCCCGGTTGTTGCTGCCGTCCACCGTGTCGGAGGCGATTTTGGTTGGAACCTACCACCAACTCCCACCTTCTTCTCCGAATGGGCTAGTAATAAGACTTTCTTTGTCGGTGATTTCCTAGGTAAATAATCATTTACTCTATTCTACTATGTTAAATTATATAAAAGTACGATCCGTAGGTTTCAAGTAAGCCTCTAAATTTTGAAAAGTTTTGTTTTCAACTTTGAATTTCAAATTTTGATCCAAAAAATATTTTTGGAGAGAAAAATTTTCTCTAAAATATATATATTTACCGTTAAAATGAAAGATGATAATTGATATCGCAATCGGTCGTCATATTATTTTTAACTATATACAATATTTAAGATCGTTGTTAACATTTATTTCATCTCAAAATGTATCATTAAAATCATTTACATAATCAATTTTTTACCCTACAATTGCTAAGTCAAATTACATGATTGAATATTGTAAATGATGTTAGTATGTTTTTCAATTTTTACACATTAATCGTAATTGTTGCATCAATTTTCATCTTTTTTAATAATAAAAAGGAAAAAGTCTTTGACGTAATTTTCAAAACATTCTTAAAAGCTCAATGAAAATATGAAACTACCAAAATAAGCATAGCTTATGGTTGATGGCAAAATATGGACAAGAAGACTCGTCTGACCTTCACGTGCCTTCAACGGTATAAATTTATTATTTTGGAGAAGAAAGACGTCTGGTGTGTATCACAAAACCTCTTATGCTTAAATCAATATTGAACAAAGGTTCAAAGCAAGCTAGAAGTAGGAAGGAGAACTTATCTTGGATGATGCTTATGACCTCTTATTTCTAGGGGGGTGAACTCTAGGGTTTCTAATGTAAAAGGGATATGAAATACTAATTCGAGACAATCATGAGAGCTAAAACCTTGACCGTGAGTAAGTGAGCCTCCATGAAGGAAGGGAGGTCACATCACTGGCAAAGTTGGGCCATTTGGTCCAACTTCCTCCCTTCTCCTAGTCTCTTCCTTGCTTGCTCCGTTTCTTGCACTCCTTTGCCATTATTGTTGTTTTGATTTTATCCTTACCATTCCCCTCTCCAAAACTCGTGACTCTTGTTCCAAAATAATCTATAACAAATATAATTTCAATATATCAAATATTATATGTCCTCACCTCATAAATGATCAAAAAAGACAAATAATAAAAAAATTGAAACTTTACAAAAGTATAGAAAGGGAAAATTTTCACATATAAAAAAAGTATCAAACTACCGATAGACACTGATAGACTTCTATTAGGATCTATCACATAATATCAAGATTTCTATCCGTTTCTATCACCGATATATACTGATAGAATTTCATCCGCTTCTATCAAAGAATATTAAAAAATGTTTGTTTTAGTATTAAAAGAAGTGGGTGTTTTTGTGTAGTGTTCAATTCAAGTGCCAACGAAACTCACAACTATGCAATGCCCGAGTCTCAAGCAGAGTTTGATGGGTGTGTGAAGCCAGGATTATTTTTCGAGACTGTCAGTTCTGTGAGCTTTAATCGCCCTGGACGTAAATACTTTATATGTAATGTTGGGAATCACTGCAATTTGGGCATGAAATTTGCTATTGACATTTTGCCTAAACCTGGATCAATCGCACCCAACGCTGCTCTCAAAATTGTTGCATTCCCTACATTACTACTTCTCTTCATCACCATCATCACCAATTTCTTCTTCTTCGTTTAAGATATATTTATACTTTCAAATTATCTCCAAAGTATATGATATTTTTTTAATTTTAATAACTCTATTGTAATTAACATGATTTATTTAATATATTCATTCACTTGTCTTTAGCCCCTCATTGAAATCCATTGTTATGAATGGAGAAATTTGATGTTTGTATATTTAAATAAAAATGGAGTAAAATATCATTTTGGCCTCTAAACTCGTTAACGTTGCAACCTTAACTTTAAAAAGTGTTACAATTTTCTTGATCCAAATATTGAAATTTGGTAAAACTAGAGAAAATTGTTTTTAGAGTTTTTTTAAATAAAATTTAAGAATTTTGACAAAATTATTTAATGCTTAATTAATTTGAGCATTGGACACAATTATTTTGCGCAAAGTTTTTATTTATTGAAATTATCAAGTTTGTATAAGATTTTTATACTATTTTTTCGTTAAAATTACTGAAAATATAACTAAAATAAAACTGAGTTAAAACTATAAAAGTTGATGGAAGAAACACAAAATATATATATATATACCTTAACTAATATATCATTTCGAGTTACTGTAAAATCTAATAATCTCATTCATAATTTAATACGTTACTAAATGATAAATTAATTTATAAGTTGTTTTTAAATATAAAAAAATGAATTAAAATATTTACAAAACATAACAAAATTTTAGAACTATCAATGATAGACATTGATAGACACTCTGACATTATTAAAAATGTTAGAAATCTATCAGTGTCTATCAACGTCTATCATTCATAGTTCCAAAATTTTGCTATATTTTGTAAATATTTTCAACAGTTTTACCATTTGAAATAATTTTTCTTAATTTATTATTAATTAATTTTGTAAATCCTATAGTATTCTTAAATGATGCTATCATGACAAACAATGAGTAGAGTCTATAATATTGAAAATTTTTCCTCCTATCACATCACCGTGAACATTGATTACATTTACCCATCCAATCAAAAGCATAAGTTCTACCTAGCCCATTGGCATCAAGTGTGTACAACAACCTCAAACATCATAGTTCAATCATTCACTTCACATATTTTTTTTTAAGGGTTCAAGGATTGTTAAAAGTTCTCTAAACAAAAAAGGGGAAAGAGTTATTTGCTTTGAATTTTGGTATTCTCAATTTTGTTTATTTAGTTGAGCTATTTGGTTTCATTTATTTATGGTTTAGTTTGTTTGAAGCTTGATGTTTTCAAACAAATTGTATAGATATATTTGGTTTTAGTTTAGATTATGCAACTCTTTCAATACATGCCTTGAAAGAATCTAATATAGGTCGAAATTACTCTATGTTAAAATATAAGTTAAATATCCTAACTCATAAGTTAAGTCTAACTTTTTGTACAATTTTTTAGGCTTATAAATTATGTGAATCAGAAGGTGATTGAAAAGTATATCATTAAGAATGAATAAATATTGGATTAAACTTCGAGATGAGTTATCAACGGATTATAAGGAAGGAATAGCTCAATTCCTTGAAGTAACAAAATATCTTGTTAATGACTCTAAAAAAATAAGATGTCCATGTAAACATTGTATGAATACAATCTGGTAATAACTCTGAAAAAACAAGATGTCTATGTAAACATTGTATGAATACAATGTGGAAATCATTAGACAGGATAGAAAGATATATATTCACAAATGGAATATCTCCCTCGTATAGTAAATGGGTCTATCATGGAGAACCAGTATGTGGTGAATCTCAATATAAAATTAACAATGGAAAAGGTAAAAAGATCTCATATAAGGTTTTATGTCATTTTTCATTAATATTGAGACTGAAACGATTGTTTGCATCAGAACATATTGCATTTGAAATGAGATGACATAAAAATAAGCGTACTCAAATAGATGATATGTTACGACATTTAGTTGATGGAGAAGGGTGGAAGTATTTTGATCATGAATTTCCTTGGTTTGCTTCAGACTCCCAAAATGTTTGTTTAGGGTTAGCTTTGGTGGGTTTAATCTATTTGAAAATATGAGTACTTCGTAATAGTATGTGACATGTTGTGTTAATTCTTTATAATTTGGCACCATGGAAATGCATGAACGAGACAAATTTCTTCATGTCTCTATTTATACCAGGATCGAAATCTCCTAGAAAAAAAATTGATGTTGATTTTCAACCATTGATAGAAGAGTTGAAAGAATGTGGAATAATGGTGTTCACACTTACGACTCTATCAGAGGAGGTGAATACTTTCAGTTACGTGCTTGTTTGTTATGACCTATTAATGACTTTCCTACATATGATGACTTATCGGGTTGGAGTATAAAAGATTACCAAGCATGTCCCATATGTAAAAAAGATACATCATCACTTGGGATAAAAGGAAGTTTTTTATTCATGGGACATCGGCCCTCTCTTCCAAAAAATCACAGTTGGCATAAAAATAAACAGCATGACGGGAAGGTAGAACATAGACCTCCTCCAATGTCAATGGATGGAGAACAGATCTTAGAACAAGTTAGTCAGTTAAGATTTTATGTGCTCAGTAAGCATTCAACAAAGAAAGATAAGAAAATAAAACGAATAAAGTCAAGTTAGTCAGTTAAGATTTTATGTGCTCGGTAAGCGTTATTTGTTTTTGTTATGGTTTGGAATGTAGGGGATAAAATAAAGTCGTGTTTTGCCTTATTTTGCTATCCTGTAGTTATGGTAACAACTGAAATACTTTGTATTATGCAATAAAAGGTTATTTGTTTTTGTTATGGTTTTGAATGTAGGGGCTAGAATAATGTTGTTGTTCTTAATATTATGTTTGAATTGTTTTTGTTGTGTTTTAAACATGGGGTGAGTTGTGTTGTTGTATTGAATGTTGAATTGAGAATTGTGAGTTAAGGATTTTTGTGTTATTGTTGTTTGGGATATGTGTTAAAGAAATGTGAGTTAGTGTTTTTTATTCTTGTTGTTGTTTTGAATGTGAGTGGAAAATTGCGAGTTAATTATACTTGTGATGTTGATATTGTTTTGAATATATGCTAAAGAAATGTTCGTTTAATGATTTTTGTGTATTTGTTAATGTTTTAAATGTGAGTTAAGATTATTTATGTTGTTATTGTTGTTTTGCATATGTGTTAATGAAATATGAGTTAAGAATTGTTATCATTGTTCTGAATGTTGAATTGAGAATTGTGAGTTAATGATATTCGTAGTGTTCTCATTGTTTTGAATATGTGTTGAGAAATAAGGAAACACTTGAGTCTTGTTTTTGTTGTTTGGATGAATGAGTGAATGTGTTTAGATATATGTGTTGAGAAAAGTAATTTAACTTTAGGTGTTTAGTTATAATTTAAACTTTGTATGTATTTTTTGTTTTTCTACGGGATCACTTTGCAATCGAACATGACTAAAGTGTTTTTTTGTCAATGTTATGTATGTTAAACTTAAGTTTTTTTTTTTATCAAGACTCATGTGTTTTGTTATTTTTAGGCCATATGTGTCTATTTTATTTTGGAACAATATAAGTTGTAAGGATATTTATGACTATTTAAATGAAGTTTGGTTGTTTTCCCCTTTTAAAAATTTAGATTCATATAAATAATTTAAATATTTTATCGGATATTCAGCTACAATTGAAACTAAGAGAAATATATAAAATTGAAAATATTATTAATTTTATAAAATTAATTTCATAAATTAATTTTCTTAATAAAATTAATAAATAATTATTTAAACAATTTAAATAATTCTAATTAATTTAATATCAAATATTAAATTAATTTTACACAAATCCATCTTGAAATATTTAAATCATATTTAAATATTATTTCTCCAATTCCGTTTAATCCTAATTTGAACGTTTCAAATTAACTTATCACGCTACTCTATAGCTAATTCATTTACGAGCTAGTAGGGGGATCTCGCGGACTTACAGATCATGGGCTCTAACGATCCGAGATTAATCGGCTAAACTCATTAGACCGAACTAACCCCATTTGTTAACTAATGGGTGATTCCACTAAAACCCATAGCTGAACTCCCCTTACTGTAGATATATTATGTCCACTCGATATAACCATGATTGGTAAGTTAACCCTTCACAGGTTGTTCGTAATAACGGCTGGGTCGAATCTCTATTTTACCCCCGAAATTATCTCTTGTTCCTTAAGTCCCACTGATCCCATAATGAATAATTGATTTGTGATCCAATCAACAAATCAGATCCCACTCGGACCAATGAAGGGTGAGGCCTCTTGTTCAAGACCCAGAATCAGCACTTAAAGGGAACTACCTCTCTATTAACCCTAATTAGGTAGGAGTGAATTCCGTCTTGCATCCTATGTCCCTACCTATTCATCCGGTCTTATCCCCAAAATGGGAGGCTTATTGAACAGAGACGTTGGACTATTCTCACCGTTTGCAGATCAAAGGATAATCCCGAACAAATAGGAGTTCATAGTTAGCTCAGGATTAAGGTCAAGTTACTTAAGTCATCGCTTTGAAATAGTCAGTCTTAAACAGTAAACAGCATTATAAAATAAGAGTGGTTAGTTTCGTGGCTCGATCTTGCACAAAACTCATTTGCACAGGACACCCCCACTCCTCATGTCATAACATGTACAAATTAGGATCACTTCGTTTGTAGCACTTTACAACTCTTTGTAACAACTACAGAGTAGGCCGCATCCAATAGTGTTTCCAGAATAAGGCACCCAACCTTATTCATATACTATATATCATTTTTGACTATTTAGTCGAACCTGATCTACTTGTATGTCTCCACATAAAGTCCAAGTACTCATGTAATAGTCAAAGGACTTTAGGTTTATTGAATTTCTAAAAAAAACAATATATTCAATAACTTATTGAATTTTCAGAATAAGTTCTATTGTTTACAAACCACGAGTTTTATGACATAAAACCCAACAAACTCCCACTTTGACTAAAACTCCAGTGGTAACTTATATATCCCGTATATAAGATTGAGTTTCTGAGTTTTATAGAGAAATACAATAAACTACGACATCTCATACCCATGGTTTACCTTTCGGGTGTTTTTGAAAATAATATTCTTTTAAAAAAATTAAGTCAATGTCGACGTCACGTAGGTGTAGGTAAAAGTCATCATCCCGACGTTATATGTAAAGCATCGTCGGCAAAAGTTCAATGCCTATTAAACCAATTTATCCCAACGCATACAAATGTAAGCGTTGGGTAAGCATCCCGCCGACGCATATGCATAGCGTAGGTGTAGAAGATCTACGTCGACGCCATTAATTCGATGTCGACAAAAATCGTGAACTTAAAAGGCGTCGGCGTAGACAGTCTATGTCGACGCCAACAAAAAAATTGTCGGGCTAGCTTATCTCGACGGCAGGCGTCGACACTAACTTTTACCAATTTTGGAAGTTATCCCTGCGTTTTGTGGCGTCGGCTAAAGGTCTTTTTCTTGTAGTGAAAGGTAGAGAGAAAGCGGGAGAAAAGCAACGATTGGAGGTGTGGTGGTCAAAGAAGGTAAGCGGCAGGGAGGTAAAGACGTGGTTGATGATAGATGGTAGGAGGAGTGTTGGTTGGTGAAAGAGAGGTGTTGGGGGTGAGGTCTGTTGCTGCAAAGAAGTTCAACTTAAAATAAAAATAATTAATAATTAATAATAATTTTTTAAAAAAAACCTAAGTATATCATTGTAAAATATATCAACGACATTATTATCAAAAGTTTATCAACAATATATCAATAGTATATCGGTCAAGTGTATCAGTATTATAAAAGAATGTATGATTATCAAGTTTATCAACATTATATTAGTCAAGTGTATCATTCTCAAGTATATCAATCAAGTATATCAAATTTATTAGCAGTCGAGTATATCATGTTTTAACTCATTAACATATCAATATCCAATTTAAGTCCTAATTTATTTCCATAGAAATAACCACTTAAGCTCCATAACCGCTTTTTTCTCTTAATTTTATGTTTTTTGAAATTAAGTACGTGTAGTTTTGTTGCCTACTTTTTTTTAATAATGTTTTAAAATACTAAATCAATATTTTAAATATTTGTTGGTAATAATTTTTCATTTTTATTTTTTTAATTTATGCTTATTTTCTCAAAAATTTTCAATTATAATCTTCACATTTTTCAAAGAAACACTTCAACTTCTAGTTAAATTTTAAAAATAAAAACAAATTTTTTTAAATTATTTTTAATTTCTAAAACTTGACTAAAATTTTTAAAATATTAATAAAAGAAAGTAGATAATAAAATATTAACGGGTGTTTAGATCCTTAACATGAAGTTGGAGTAAGTTATTATAGTTCACTCATATTTGAGATTCCTAATAAATTAGGTTTTCAACTATTATAATCTACCAGTTTTAAAAATGTTACAATTTTAATTTTTTAATAAAATTTCTTGCTTTTATTTACCAAACTTTGATAAAATTTGAGAAAATAATATATTATTTAATTTTTAAATAAAATTTATGAATTAGGATAAAGTTATTTAATGGTTAATTTAAGCATGACCCAAAAGTTATTTTGTGCAAACTTTTGTTTTATCGAAATTATTGAGTTAATAAGATTTTTTAAATAAGATTCTTATATTTTTGTTTTATGGTTAAAATTATCGTGTGAATTAGAAAAATAGAACCAAAATAAAAATGGATTTAAACTATAAAAATTGACTGAGAAACACAAAAAATTACCTTAGTTAATCCATCAACCTCTTTTCACATCAACATGAACATTGATTTGAATTTTCTGTCAAATCAAAAGCACAAGTTCTACACGTTTTCTCCACATGCCCTGCCCCATGCCATTTATCATCCACCTACAATTTCATTTAAAAGTTTTTTTTTTCTTTTTTGAAAAGATTTGAAGAATTTTTCAGTACCATAAAAAAATAAAAATAATTTATAATCATGTAATAAAATAATATATTGTTTAAGGATAATATGAATGTGGAAGTAATATGGGTTACGATGCACTCTAATTTTTATTTTTTTATTTTTTTGACAAATATCAATTTATACTTTTGAATTTTTTATGTTGTCAGTTTAAACCATAAACTAATCATTATATCTGTTAAGGATATTAAGGACAAAAGAATAGGACTTACCAAAGAAATAGGTTGGTTACAAACAAATCTCTAACCATTTGTAATTGTTGAGTTATTTTTGCGTTCCCAAATTAGGGATTCCATATTGTATAAATCCTCACCTATGTACATTTCAAATACAAGAAATCATAAAGAAAAACTTGGCTTGCTATTTGCTACCTATTGTCTACTTGATTGAGTCATCGTTTACCTTGTCTAAGTGCTATCGTCCGCAGCGTGAGTCAAGCCATATCCTTCAACCTCTCTTTTCTAACTGTATCAATTTAAACCTTGAACTTGATATTGTATCAATTTAAACTCCAAACTAATAATTGTATCAAACAATTTAAACCATGAAGTTTCATAATTGTATCAACTTAAACCCTTCATTGTGTTTTGTTTGGATACACTTATGAATGTTCGGGATTTAAATTAATATATTTATGAAAGTTCAATGTTTAAATTGATACACCTAAAGAAAGTTTAAGGTTTAAATTGATTTAATTATAAGTTTGAAGTTTAAATTGATATAAATCCCAAAGTTCAAGATTTAAACTGATACAACTCTCAAAGTCGAAGGTTTAAATTGATATAATTCTTAGTTTATGATATAAATGGATATTTGCCCTAAATTTTTGTTCATTTGGAACCTTTGTTTCCAATGACACGCCAGTCTCATTATTATTATTATTATTAAGTTATAAGTTCTAACAATATATATAGACTTCTTAGAGCTGTGGTTTGGAAATTTCTAGCCATTTATTTAAAGTTGTAATGTTTTGACTCATTAACATGTCAATTGTCAATATCCAGTTTAAGTCATAATTTATTTTCATACAAATAACTTAAAGCTCCATTTGAATAATTGTTATGTTTTTTAAAATTAAGTTATAGTTTTGTTGCCTACTCTTGTTTAATAACGTTTTAAAAATATCAAATCGATATTGTAAATATTTTTTGGATGATAATTTTGTTTTAATTTTTTTTTTAATATATATTTCAAAGAAATAAACTTTTAGTTGAATTCTAAAATAAAAATAATTATCTAAAAACTGTTTTTTTAGTTTTTAAAACTCGACTTTCACAAATCACAAAGATTAGTTTTCAAATATGGGAAAATTAAAAGGAAATTGTCCTTTTAGAAACTATTTAGAAAAATATTGTTGTTTTCAAACTATTTATAAAAATATTGTTGTTTTTTTTTAAAAATAAGTTGAGGGTTGAAAATTCGACCTAGATTAGTTGAATTTTGAACCCTCAACCTTCCTTTCATTTGTACATCGAACTTTGAACCCTCGACCTTGCCCTTCCTAACATTATTATCGAGTCTGTTTAATTATCATTCCGGAGACTTCCTTTATCAAAAGATCGTATTTCTAAATTAAAATTCTAAGGTCCCCTGGAATTTCTTCCAAAGCTTGTTGAATAATTTTTACGGATTCTATCATCTCAGCAAATCTGACTAAATAACGAGCTAATGAATCTCCTTTTTTTTGCCATTGAACTTCCCAATCAAATTCGAGAGCGAGATTTTGAGAGAGCGAGATTTTGAGCGTGAGCGTGAGCGAGAGAGAGAGCGAGAGTGAAATAGCGAGATTTTGATAGAGAGCGATAATACTGTACAAATTTCCCCTTTTTTTCCTTTTTAATTATTACACAATTCAACCTTTCTTTCTAATCTTTTTTTTTTTTTTAATTTTATTTTATAAAAATATTTCTAAAAATATTTTATTATTTTATTAAACTCTAAAAAGAATAAATTAAAAAAATAATAACTCATAAAAATAAAAAATGTAAATTAAATATCTCATTTATATAAAAATAATTACAAAAATACAAGTGATGTCCCACAAGGCGCGGACGTGGATCGATTTCAAGTTGGTTGTCGTCGTCGACTTCGAACTTGGAGGTTACTCGGGTTCTTCTTGATGTTGCTCTGGTACCTCTGCAGGCGCTTCATAATATAAATATTCATTATGCTCTCCACGACCCCGACCATGTCCATGCAGTATGAAGACGAAATGGACCAGTTTCTGAGTCATAATGTGTCTTGAACCAAATGCTGGCATCATCATCATCGGACTAACATAATCAGTTTAACTGCATCATAAAGGGCAACTCTTTCACATTATGTGCAACACTCATCAAAACTCATCCTCTTCCCGAATAGGCCTCTACGTCTAGGAGTGGTGGAGGAACAATAGGTATATCGTACATATAATGAATTCTTCACTATAGCTTTGGTTGTCACTAAATATAGCAAAGACCTGGTTCGGATTCATTCGCAACCTCACGGAGTCTTACTGTTGCTCGATCTCTATGAGTTATAAAAAATTAGAATATTTAAAATAAATTTAAATTTAAAAAAATAGATAATTATTCATTCATTTTACCAAATGACCCACAGTTGCTCACCGACGAGTGAGGTAGCGCTTATGAATATTATTATACCAATGAATATATTCTGGAGTGAAATTCTGTATCAAACTCGTTTAGAGAAACCACTCTCCTGCAATAAACTTATACGATGTGCCATCGCATACCAAATGTGCAAACTTTTTCGGACCAATCTCCAGTCTTTAGGGCCAATATCATACAGTACAGTGATTCAGTATTACAAGGCGATGGACATATCCTGTTTGAAAACTGAATTTGCTTCATTATATCCTGTCAGGAATATGTCACTGCACCAACTGTGAAAACATATGAAGGACTCATCGATACCGCCATATGTTTTGACCATTCGTACAAAAATTAAGCAAAGTATGCACAATAATTTTTTACGGCTCCCAAATTACCTAAAAAACACAAAATAATATATTAGAGAAATTAAAGACCAATACAATAAAAATGTGAATAAAATAATCAATTAGGTTTAGTGTAATGTACCTGTTCAAGGTTGAAAGCAGATCAAACATGTATCTATATTGGTTGACTAACATGTGTGGCTGTCCTAGTAACACAAAATTTGTCTCTCCACCTAAATCTTTAAATTGATTAATTTAAAATTTTTAAATTGAATTAAAACAAACATACCGAGAACCGTAGGCTCGTCCAACTAACTGAGCGTCATTAACATAATGTAGCTGTGGAGCCATTGTTGGAAATCGCTCCCAAGCCCATAGTTGCAAAAGTATGAAGAGGTCCAGCTATCTCTCGAACCTCAGGTCTTGTTGCTTTGCATAGTTGTCTATACAACCATGCCAAGCATGCTCCACCCCACGAATACCACCCGCATCATAGAGATTAGCTAATAGTGGCAGGAAATTCAAGTGAAAAAAATGACTTGATTTATCTGAAAACAGACTTCCACCCATCATTTGTAGTATTACATGCTCCGCATATTTTATGACGGTTTTTTCGTCTGCATCATCTGTGAGCTCACGAAATTTGTGTTCCTAATCATATTAAACTTAACCTCGTACCTTTAATCTTGTCGGCAGGTGGGATCACACCGAGGTACAGTTGACAAACTTCTAACCAGTCATCGTACATCACTCGGTGACCGGTCTCACCGTCAACAGGTAAACCCCAACAAACACTTCTATGTCTTTAAGAGTGATAGTGCACTCTCTAACAGACATATGGAATGTATGCGTCTCGGGCCTCCATCTCTCGACCAAGGCTATGATCATCGCCAGTCCAACTGAATAAATCCTGCCTCTCGACGTCTGCAAGATTATTTTTCCAATAGTATGATCTCGCCATACAACATATGATCGATGAATGAACTGGTCGTACAAAACATCGGATCAACAGGGTCATGGGTTTAAAACCATGATCTGAAAAAATATATATATATATATACATTAAAATTGACTATAATTGAATAGTAGAGAAAAGTGTGAGGGTAAAGAATCATGTAAAACTTTATTGATTAAAAAAAAATTGAATATACAATAGATTATTATAAAAAAATTGAATATACAATAAATTATAATAAAAAATTGAATATACAATAAAATGAATATATAATAAAAAAAAATTATTTATTATTCAATCCCTAACTATCTGGGCTATCTTAGTAACGAATGACACTTCCTTCGATTATGTCATAACTGGTTACAAAATCCACATCATTGTCGAGTGGCTGGTTCTGTCCAATGAAACAAGTGGCAAGCATTCAGCATTCCATGCTCGCATTTTATGGCCGTTTGCTCACATTTTAACATGAACTACGAAGATTTTATTGAGGACTACTACAAATTGTCAACGTATGTTGAATGTTACTCTCTTCAATTTCAACCTGTACCGCATGAAGATTACTGTATCATGCACTCTAATATGCCCGTCTTACATCCTGATCCATCGTTGTTGAGAAGACCTGGTAGACCGAAAAGTTCACGTTATCACAACGAGATAGATTTGACAGAACCAGCCACTCGACAATGATATGGATTTTGTAACCAATTAGCACATAATCGAAGGAAGTGTCCTTCGTTACTAAGGACGGGCTCCAGATAGTTAGAGATTGAATAATAAATAATTTTTTTTATTATATTTTATTTATTGTATATTCAATTTTTTTTATAATAATCTACTGTATATTCAATTATTTTTTTTTTTTTTGTAATTAAATAAAGTTTTACATTATAATAATCTAATATATTCAATTTATAGTATAATAATCTAATATATTTAATTTATTCAATTTATTGTCTAATGATTATTCAATTATAGTATAATAATCTAATATATTCAATTTGTTTGTCTAATGATTATTCAATTATAGTATAATAAAATCTAATATATTCAATTTGTTGTCTAATGATTATTCAATTATAGTATAATAATCTAATATATTCAATTTATTATCTAATGATTATTCAATTATAGTATAATAATCTAATATATTCAATTATAGTCTAATGATTATCAATTATAATATGATTATTAGCTTTTTTTTCTTTTTTTATATATATATATTTCTATGGAAAGTTCAAATAAAGTGAAGACTCTCGCTCTCTCTCAATATCTCGCTCTCTCTGTTATTGTTGTTATTTTTCCATTAATGATTACTAGCTTTCATTTCTTATGGAACAATCACAAACACTTTTTTTATTATGGATCTACTATCAGAAACTCAATGCGTTTCTTAGCATTCAATGTGTATTCCTGAATAATCTCATTTTTCAATTATTCAATCATTTCATTTTACCAAGTTCAATGTTAGTCAGATTAGTCAATATAAACTAAACCTCGCTCTCTCCAACATTCTCGCTTTGAATCTCGCTCTCTCTTTAAAATCTCGTTCAACATCTCGCTCTCTCCTACTATCTCGCTTTGAATCTCGCTCTCTCTCCTTAATCTGCTTCAGCTCACTTATCTCCTTAGTCGCTTTGAAGTTTCGACATGTGTGTAACCTTCGACAACCTAATATAACAAAATTTTGTTCGTAGACAAAGCTAATTCGGAATTGTCTTTCATTCCAAGACATAACTTGTATCCATGCGCTTCATATTCGCCTGGAGTTCGCTCCTAAAATATATTCATCCCCACTCCCTCACGTCAATCCCACAAGCCTCTGTCTAATTCGAAATGATACAAAATGCATAGGTTGTTAGAAGCAGCTCGAGTACACAGATACATATAGTATACCATCTCATTACTTTATTTCCTCTATGAGGGAAAAAGAAAAGTAATAAACCTGCAATCTCGAGGGTGGATGTGTGTCGAAACTTCAACCTTCGACAACTTAAAAACGAGATTCGCGAGATTTCCCTTGTCGAGGGTTGAAGTTTCGACCTATGTATTGTTTTCAGGTTTTTCTTGTTCATCGAGTTCTCAACGTTTGACCTCCACATTAGTCGAGTTCTCAACGTTCGACCTCTAGCCTCGAACTCCCAAAACAACAATATTTCTCTAATAAGTTTTGTAAACAATAATATTAATATTAAAGATCGTTTCAAATATAAATTATTTTAACTCAAGTAGTTAGGAAAATGGTACTTATTTATAAAAAAAAAATTAAAAGAAAACTTTGATATTGTTTTGAAGGGAAGTAGTATAGTGCTAAAACTTTTCTTTAAATTAAACAAAATCTGAATTTCCTCCTCAAATTTTACGATCCAAAGCTTGTTTTTATTTTCCAACTCTATTTTTTATTTGTAATAAAATTTACACTTTTATAACATTAGAATCATAATTAAATTGCATTATATTTCTTTTTTAGAAAAGGAAAACAAGGATGTGATTTATGAAACATTGAAAATAAAATGAAATAAAATATTACTAAAACCAACAAAAATATTATATATATGATTTGAGATTGACAAAAATTACAAGCATCTCTTTTAATTTCTTGACTTCATTCATTCAACAAATTGTTCAAACACAAACAAAAGGATGCTTGTTCAACAACCAGCTCGGTCTTCTTTTATACGGACTTATTATCAAACACTTCTTAATAAAATCTCTTCCTTCTTTCGATATATCTTTCGAAATTTGTATTGCATCTACGTTGTTACCAAGAGGCTTTCCCATCAACATCTCCAACACCACACATCCAAGTGTCCAAATATCAACGGACCAATCTAAATAACCATCGTTAGCCAACTCCAGAGGTATATACGATCCCGAACCCCTAATTTCTTCCTCACAAAATACTTCAGCAGTGAGCTTCCTAGCCAATCCAAAACTGCTAACTTAGCTCCACTAGGTGATATTAAAATATTTCTTGATTTTATGTCGCCATGAATATACCGACCATTACAATGCATGTAATAAAGTCCATACACAATATCTCTTGTGTACTGACGAACTTCATATTCCAGTAACCCATTAGGTCCAAATTTGAGAATGTGATCCCGCAAGCTAGAGCCAGAGCAATACTCGAATAGAAGATTATAAACCTTTTCACCAGATTTCGTCATTGTTATTTCATCTCCACAACAATGAACTAGATTAGTAAATGGTCCTAGATTGTTTAGCACTTCCTTCTCGTGTTGGATGTGAAGAAGAGGAATCCATTAAACAAGATTTGACAACGAACTCTGCGGGAGGATTTGAATTTGGGCTGGTGGGTGCTCTGTTCTTGGTCAAGAAAATAAGGCTAGACCCAGTTTTGCGAAATAAACGATCACCAATCCAAATCGAACCGTGATACTCTTTAATAGAGAAATTCTCGCCAAATTTTTCAGAATTATGTTTGACGTTGCCATTCCACTTGTTGGTTGGCAATGATTTCTTTGCGATCTTCAAAATGCCTCTCTTTGTCTTCAAGAATTCATGCAAGTTAACAAAGTTGTGACTTTGTTGGTTCACTTGTGAAACAACATAGGA
Organism: Benincasa hispida; assembly: GCF_009727055.1. Classification (NCBI taxonomy): domain Eukaryota; kingdom Viridiplantae; phylum Streptophyta; class Magnoliopsida; order Cucurbitales; family Cucurbitaceae; genus Benincasa; species Benincasa hispida. Next base: position 21,817,490 of record NC_052350.1, on the reverse strand, counting down.
CTTTTTCATAGTTTAAAACTGCGAAAAAATTGATCAAAATTAGAGATTTGAACCGGTGGAATTAACAATAGTTTTGCTTATTAATTGCCCAGTTCTTTAAATGATGCTCTGTTTATGAGGGAAAAACAGGGGATAATTTAAACTAACCTGCACAGAAATCGACTTGGTTTCTCTTTTCCGGTGCGACAGAGGGGCGGTGGGCGGTTATCGGCGGAGATGGTGAGTGAAAATCGGCGGTGAAACAGAGGAAATTAGAGGCAGAGAGCGGCGGCTCCGGCAGAGAGAAAAAGGACAACTCAGGTGAAATTCTCCGATGAGATGGTTATATATAATATTTATTGAATTGGATTCTTTCGCAAGAAATTTCCATATCTAATCACTTTCCTATTTGGTTTTTTTTCCCTTCTTTTTTTCTTTTTTAATTTTTCGTATTTGATAGTAATATAGTTCTGGAAATAAATATTCAACTGGTTAGAAACTCCATTTACTTCCTTAAATAATTCTAGTGGATTTTTTTCCTTATTTGAACCTGTATTATGCTTGTCGGTGGCATATCACAAATATTTAAATAGATCTATGCCATTAATTGATTGATATTTTTTTTTTTTTTTTTTGTAAAAAAATAAAGTCTAAACGTTAATTGATTTAAAGATTAAGTTTGCTATTATTTATTAAATATGAGTAAGCAGTAATCCAGATTAATGTTACCAATAATGACTTGGAATTATAGTTCAAATTTCAAAATAAGTTTAACTTATATAATTGTGGTCCTGGGATTTTTTATGTTAAAGTGTATTTAAATCTTCATATTTTAAAAAAGGAAATTAACAGACTTATAAGTTTGTGAAGTTGTGTATATTAGTACATATAATTCAAAAGATTCTAGTAGGTATTTTGGTCTGTCATGTTTAACATCATCATTAAATACTTAAATGCTTGAACATGACTCTAGATGTCTCAAAGCTCTTTAATTAATATGATACGTGTACATTATTTTAATTCTTTTCAATATAGAAAGTAAGTAGATAGGATTTTTAACAACATGAATCTAGTTATTAGGAGTGCGATAAATAAATAAAGAATTGAACAAATCGTTGGATCACTAGTTGGTTTGATTCTTTGGTATATAATTGGACATCTTGGTTTGTATTTAGAGAAAACAAAGAAAATTGATTGGTTTGGATCGAATTTTTATTGAAAAAATCAATCAAAACCGAATCAAATCGCGATGGTATATCTATACCCTTAAATGCAAATTATAATCTGTGTTACCTTTGTTGTTTAGAAAAAATACCAAAAATTATGATGCATGTATGTTCATGTTTAATTTCAATCTATAAAAAATAGATCCAACTTTAAGTTGAAAATTGCAAAAAGCACCAATTCAAAAATAAAAGCGAAAATAAGAACAAAGTATTGGAAGGAAAAAAGAAAAGACCAAAAACCAAAAATCAATATGATAATAAACCGAACTGAATAAAAATCAATCCTTTGATTTTGTTATTTACTAAACATTGGATTAGATTTCTTCTTATGAAATCGATTTGGCTTGGTTTGTGCACTCCCATAACATTGAAATGTTCATTAACTAATACAAATTATCTCTTTAGTATTTTTCAACATCGTTCTTACTAGCGGATATCACCCTAGAGTTTATTTATAAGGTCAAGTTAAATTTTTAATGTCCAAAAATTATTGTGGAACATGTAATAGACATTTTAAAAGTTAGTGACCAAAGAAAATCAAAATTAAAAAGATAAAAATCACAATGAATATTTTAAAAATAGAAGGACAGCAATAAATCAAAATAAAAAATATAAGAGATAAAGTAACATTGTTAAAAAGCAAATATACTAATATTAAATAATTGTTTTATATGTTTTAATTACAGGCAACTATTTGTTTTGTTTTTTAATTTAATAAATAAAGTACGGAATTTGAACCTATACCTTTTAACGAGATAGTGTGTCTTTGACCAAATAATATATCGTTAGGTTTGTAATTTATTACATCACTATATAATATTCCAAGTTACGAATTTTTCTCACATCTGTCTTTCGAATTTTTCAATACACGATGCTTTATTCTTTTATCTTCTATGTTTTGGGGAAAAAAGTAATTAGAATAGGAAGTCGAAATATTTTTTTAGTTCAACCGTTTGAGGGGGAAGAATTCAAATTCTTGATCTTTTTGTATAAGATAAATACTTGATGTTAGTTGAGTCGTGTTTTTATTGACATAAAATTTATTTTTATTTTTTATTTTTTACTTTTTTTTATAATATATGAGGTGGATGATTGAACCTCTAATTTTGAGGTTAATAATATATTTTTGTGCCCGTTGAATATATTCATATTGATCAAAATGGATGCACATAGAGACAAGAGACACATGTCAATTGAGTCATACTCCTCCAATTTAGGGTTTGAAACTAATATATTTATTAACTCTTTTAGGGGGTGTTTGACTCACCATGAGTTGAATTGAGTTGGTATAATATACCAACTAATTGTCTAAAAGTTGGTAGAGTTTAATTGGTATATTTTATTAACTCACCCTAATTCTCCATTCTTTCAATGTTTTCAATGGCTTCACTCATCGGTCACTATCACATTCCGAGAACTAACTCCGGGCTCCGACAACCACCTTCGATAACAACTCCGACAACGAAATCTGGACTTCGACAACCACCTAATCCGATGACAGTTTTGACGGCCAACTACGAGCTTCGACAACCTTTGCGTGACCAACTCCGACAACCAATTCTGAGTTTCGAAAACCACCTCCATTGACTCAATTCCGACGACCACCTTCGCGCTACCAACTCCGATAACCAATTTCAGGCTCCAACAAAAAAAACTCTGATGACCAACTCCAACAACCACCTTCGTAGGCACCGACAACCACCTCCGACAACCAATTCTAATACTACCTTCATGCAATTAACATTCGGGCTCCGACAGCCACCTCCGACTACAATCTCCGATAAAAATCGTCTTTGATGATCAACTTCAACGACAACCTTCGCCCAACCAACATGGGGATTTCAAAACCGCCTCCGGTGACTAACTTCAACCACCAACTCCAATACCACCTTCATTCGACCAACTTCAAGCTCCAAAAAACCACCTCCGACACAAAACTCTAGTGAAACCATCTTTGATAATTAACTTCGACAACCACCTCCGACTATTATAAGACTGATGACTGTTAAAGTATGTCGTAGAGTTATTGATTATGTAAAAAAATATTATTTTATCTACATTAAGTACAATATTTATATGTAAAAAATTGTAAAAAAAATATTTTATTTAATTGAATTCACATATCAAATGAGTGTTAATAATATTTAGACGAAGAGTAAGTATGTAGTTGAAGAGTATGTAACATAGAAAAAAAAACATAAAATAAAAATTTTTTCCTGAAATATTTTTCAACAAAATTTAGTGAAAAATAAAGATTTTTTCTCTGATGATCCTCCAAATTTAGAGGAATTGAAAATAAATTTGTTGAAGAAATGTGGTGACATTTTATTGGCCGCTAAGATGGTGAGAAAGATTTAATTAAAAAAAAAATCATTACGTAGTAAAAGTATAGAGCAACAACGAGAAAAAGAAAAAAAAGAAGAAGATGATAATGAAATTCATGGAGAAAAATTAGGAATCAAAAGTTTTGATTTCTCTTTGGTTTAACATTTTATTTAACAATATTTCTACCAGAAATATAATGGGTTAATTGTTATTTATTGAAAAAAAAAAAGAAAGAAAGAAAGAAAAAATTTAATAATTTTTTAAAAAATTGCAATATATTTTATTCAAATAAATATGGGTAAAATTACCGAATAAAAAAGTTACAAAACAAAAATAGTAAAAGTATATTATTTAGAATTAAAAAAACTACACCAAATATCTTAGACATAAGAACCCAACTCTGCACCCCAAACATCTCCTTATATATCACGACAATCTGCAGCTCAACACATTTCTCACTTGTACATACATCTATTTTTTTAGATATTCATGTACATTAATATATTATTTAATTTTAGATTTTTGTAACATATATATATATATATATAATACTTAAAATAAATCAAATAAACTTAATTATATTTTTTCCACATATATAGCATATACAAATACATCAAAATGTATTTTATATTTATATAATTATTAAATTACAAGTTTAGCCTTTAAATTTTTAAAATTATACATAAATCACTAAGGCCCAATTTGGTAATCATTTTATTTTTTTTATTTTTGTATTTGAAAATTAAGTACATGGACAATACTTCCACCTCTAAATTTCTTACTTTGTTATCTGTTTTTTACTAATGTTTTAGGAAACCAAGCCAAAATTTGAAAACTAACAAAAAGTAGCTTTTCAAAATTGTTTGTAATTTTGAAATTTAGCTAAGAATTCAACCATTATACTTAAGGAAAATGCAAATCAATGTAAGAAGTGGGGAATAAATAGGCTTAATTTTCAAAAAACAAAAACAAAAAAATGTAATGGTTATCAAACATGGTCTAAATTTTAATTTTATGTCTAATAAGTTACAAATGTCTAACACATCCATGAACCTTCAATTTTGTTTCAAATAGGTTTCAAACATGAATATTTTTTAAAAATCGATTATTTTATTAGACAAGAATTTTAGTTTTGTATCTAATTAATACCTCAATTTTCATTTGACTAAATAATAGACGATACACTAATATTTTTTTCCTAAAAAATGTACAATAGGATTTATTAGGCATAAAATTAAAATTTATATATGATTTGACAAAAAAAAAAAATTTAGAAGGGTATAATAATTTATTTTTAACATTTTCAAGACCTATTGGATATAAACTAGAAATGAAAGTTTATGGACTATATAGAGATGACTATATAGAGACAGAGATTTAAAAGTAAGTGGGCCAACTTTCTCATCTTTATATGAAATCGTGCACCCTAATATCAAGTTCTGAATGGGCCACTATATATTGACCTTATTATCATAAAGTTAAACCTGATTGATTGTTGTTAATACAAATTCATAAAATATGTGTAAATTAGATGCTCATGCTTAGTGTCCAAATACCAAGTATCGTTTCTCCATTACCCCATGTGTTGTCCATGTGTGTTAATATTATATATTATTAGTGTCTATGTAATCCACCTTCTACTTGCCAAATTGCCTATAAATAGTGGCATTTTGTGGGTTTTGGAAAATACACACATATTGGTGAGAAATCCAAAAAGCTTGGAGTGAAATTTCCACATTGTCTCATTTTCTATAATTTTCTTTATAATTTAATTATTTAAATATATTTAAATATATATATTTTTATTATATTATATTTTTTCCATATCCGGGTTTCCATTGTGTTTCTCAATTTTACAACCATTGTATTTTATTTATATTTTGAAAAATGAAAGTTTAAAGGGAGTTAGGAGATAAATATATTAAAAAGAAACGTTAAGAGATGGAAATTTGTAGACAAAAGAAAAAAAAATTAGAGAGAAGTTAGAGCACAATAAAGATTTTTTTTTCTTGAGATGATGTAATAAAGAAGGTTAGATTTTGGGAAATTTGGGCAGATGACCTAAAATTTGGGTCCATAATGTCAAATGACCACTTTTTTTTCCCCTAAATGTCATTTAACCTTTCGCTAACGTCATCACTATATCAAATTACAAAATTGCCCTCCCTTTTGTCTCACATACGATATCTCTCTCTTCAAAAGTAATGGTCTTCCCATAAGAAGTTGCTCGAAATTCTTGTGCGGAAGTTTCGCTCAATCTCGCTTTACAAAATTATCATCCATCTGCTGCTGCAATCGAAGATGTTGGGTAAGTGAATTTAATCTCTGTCGTGCATGTTGTGTCTGTGTTAGGTTTCGTTGGGTTGGAATCGGTCGGCACGTTATGCGGGTTTCGGGGTTTAATAATCGATCATGTCTATTTTTATTTTGCGTTTCGATGTGTTCTACATGTGTTAAGGATGAAGATGATATAGTTAGAGCCAGATGAGGTGGGAGCGAGGCTTGTGAGAGTGATATAGGCGAGAGTGAGATCACCACTAGGGAGAGCTAGATCAGTAAAAGTGAAATGGGTGAGAGCATAATAGGCGAGAGCAAGATCGACAAGAGAATAATAGGCAAGAGCGAGATCGACGAGAGAATAATAGGCAAGAGCGAGACAAGCTAGAGCGACTATAGCGATAGAGAGAATAATAGGCAAGAGCGAGACAAGCTAGAGCGACTATAGCGATATTGTAATAATATGTATTGTTACTGATTTATTTTCTTTTAAGAATCTGTTGACTGATAGATTGAATGTTCACATCATGCCGGAGTAATTTAAAATGTCAAAAGCTTTGAAAATACGTGAAGTTGATAGGTTTCCTAAGCAAGTAACGAGCCTGACCCATATTGCGAATGCCAACAAGATTGTGAAGGAGAAGCTTACTCGAGGGCAATTAGAGATGTTCAAGAGAACAATTTTTGGGCGAATTTTAGATATTGACCTTGTATTCAACAACCCCCTTATCCACCATATGTTGTTGGGGGAAATGAAGAAGCAAAGAGCGGACTCGATAAACTTATTTGTTAGAGAAAATATTGTCACATTTTCGAACGACGATTTTTGTTGATTACTGGTTTGTGGCGATCCCCTATGCGAGTTGTTCGAAGCTAGAAGTCCTCACAAGAACTTGCAACGAAATATTTTAGTAATTGGTCGATTTTTTACACATTCCACCTGAATTTACTAGAAGAATAATACAAGAATTTGGAGCTCAAAAATGACGATGATGCTATTAAGATCACTTTAGTATATTACACGGAGGTTGCAATGATAGGAAAGAATAAGCAGAATAGTGTAGTTAATCGTACACTATTTGAATATGTTGAGGACATAGATTATTACAATAGTCTAGATTGGATACAATTATTTAGGAAAGGACACTTGACGCCCTCAAGACTGCATTGAATGATAAGGTTGGTCTATACAAGGAAAAGGTGAAAGGAAAGAAAAATTATGTTATGAAATACTTGCTGCGTGAATTTCCCTAAGCATTCTAGGTAGATGTTCCTTAACATAAGTTTATCTTTGATTTAACGTTAACATAGTTATAAATATGTGTTATTTCATATTTAGGAATGGACGTATGAGATCCTATCATTGGTAGCAGGAAACGTTATCATTCGAAAGAGTAAGGTAGTCGTGCCTCATATATTACGTTGACCAGGCTCTCACTCGGTGTCCTTCGAAGTACTAGAGAGAGACGTTTTTTAGTCTCAAAATATAAGTATAATCTAGCCACAATATGTTTATTTGATTGTTAAATTAAAACTAACCATCTTACTAGATTGGACTGTTAATGCAAATAAAAGTCAAAGAGGATCTTGTCATGTCCGATGCTGAGAAGGAGTTTTGAGACACCCTAATTGATAGATGGGCCATAAGACGAGTACATTCTAACGCAGAGATTTTGGAAAGCTCTAGTAGTTCAGAAAGTGGCGGTAGTCCGAATGGGGAGGATAGTTCAGAAGGTGAGGATGGTGATGAGCAAGATAATGCCGAAGGTGGAGTGAGGGACAGAACCCAAATTTTAGGTCATTAACCCAAAATTTCCTTAGATTTTCTATTTTTCCTCTTTAACACATCTTTGGATTTTCAAAGTGTATAAAGCTCAATAAAATTCGTTTAGAAATTTGATTCTCTCCCTCTATATATTATAAAAAATTGCTAAATTTTTCCTTATATTCTTAAAAATTGACTATCTTGCTTTAATTTTTTTTTTAATCTCAAATTAACCGGTTTAGCACTGCACAACACTATAATATATATATTTTAAATTGAAATTTAGACTTTAACTCTATATTAAGAATTTTTTAGAAACTCTATATTAAGATTAACCAGTTTTTATTCTGTATATACATTTTTGTTTGAAATTTACATTTTTTTTAAAAAAATTAATGGAATTAAATGAAGGAGTTATAAGTTTTGTTTTTGTTTTTGTTTTCCTCCCAGACAAGTTGAATGCAGTAAAGTCGAATCGCTCAATAAAATCCATTATTTATAATTTGGAATATTTCCAATAATTTTAGACAACAGACATTGTCGTAATTATAACAAGAATAAGATCTCAACGGTGACCGGGTTGCGTTGGCGCCGTTGTCTGAGTCTGAGCGAGTTGATGCTCAAAAGTCAGCTCCGGCGATCTGCATTCATTTTTCTATTAATCAAAGATCAATTTCCAAGATTCGGCCCAATGCTCCGCCTTCCTCATCTTTCTCATCCCTTCTGTCCCGGTTGTTAGTTTATTGCCGGCCTCAATCGACCTCCGGTTCTCTTCTCTGATCGTTCTTTGACCGGGATGACAAGCCCCCGGTCGTCGGGGCCGCCGCCTCTTCCGATTCACTCCTCAACACAGCATCATGACTCCTGGGACTGCATGCTTCCGGGCCCTCCCAGCCGCAACAACTTTGGATCCGCCGACATCAGCCCCTCCGGTCTCCTCGCTTTCCCCTCCGGCAGCTCCGTCTCCATCGTTGATTCTCGTTCTATGCAGCTCATCACCGCCATTCCCATGCCACCGCCGTCGACCACTACTTCTTCTCTTTCCCCTTTCGTCACCTCTGTGCGCTGGACTCCTCTTCCTCTCCACCGTGACCTCCTCTCTACAGAACCCTCCACCTCGCACCTTCATCTCGCTGCTGCCGATCGCCAAGGCCGCATTGCTCTTCTTGATTTCCGCTTGAAGTCCCCTACCATATGGTTCGATACTAGCGACTACAAGTTCGGTGTTCAGGATCTGTGTTGGGTGCGGTCTGGACCCGACTCGTACCTTCTTGCTGCAATTCACGGCGCCTCGGCTCTCTCCCTCTATAGTGTTACCACTGCTCGATGCGTTTGGAAATATGATGCCTCCCCTGAATATTTGTCTTGCATTCGTTTTGATCCTTTCGATTCACGCCATTTTTGCGTAATTGGTCTCAAAGGGTTTCTTCTATCGGTTCAGGTTCTTGGTGAGAAGGAAAGTGAGGTTGTCATCAAGGAGTTACGGATTGGAACCGACTGCACCGAATTGCAGAAGCTAGAAAGGGACGCAGCTACTGGATCATCGTCGCCGACCTCCGCCATGTTTCCTCTTTATAATGCGAAATTTGCGTTTTCGCCTCAGTGGAGGCACATTCTGTTTGTAACGTTTCCTAGGGAGTTGGTGGTGTTTGACTTGCAGTACGAGACGACGCTTTTTAGTACCTCATTGCCTCGTGGGTGCGGTAAATTCCTTGATGTGTTGCCGGATCCGGACAGTGAGTTGCTCTACTGTCCTCACCTTGATGGAAGGCTCAGTATCTGGCGGCGAAAAGAGTAAGTTCTCCTGTTGGATATCTGCAAGTTTTTATTATGAAATGGTTGAATAACATTTATGGTTCCTGTCTTGTTTCTATGTTTCATGTAAATGTTATTATTATGTTCAGGTTCGTTTGCCTACCCTTTTACGAAAGTTTCATGGAAACCTTGAATTATTGCTTGTGAATATGCTAAATGTATGAACGAATTTTTGAAGAATCTAACTGCTCTCCCGGATGGCCGTCGAAGATGCTTAAATTGTGAGCATTAATAAGATTAGATACAAAGTTGCGATTGTGTGAAAAATTATACTTACATGTGAGGTCATATTGTGGTTGGAATGGGGATGGGGATGGGGACGGGACTACGGAAGGTTGCATAAATGGACTTGTTTGGACTTGTTAAGACTTGGATGTTCTTAAGGATTGAGAAAGTTTTAGGTAAATCCAGACCATTTATATATATTTAACTTCATAAATTTATTGAGGTCTATTTTTGAATTCTAAGTTGCAGAATACTGGAAAATGCTCCCGGTTATACTAAAATTTAAGTGCCTATGGCTATTTATGTATATAATTTTTTTACTTCCAACAACAGTAATACACACAAATATATTTGTTTTTGTTTTTGTTTTTTTTTTATTTTTTGACTTCTAGGAGATGAACTTATATTTTTTTTACTTACAGAGATGAACAAGTCCACATAATGTCTGCAATGGAAGAGTTGCTGCCTTCAATTGGCACATCTGTTCCATCTCCTTCAGTTCTTGCTGTCGTCATCTGCCAGTCCGATTCCATCCTCCAAAATGTTGGCAAGCTTTGTTCTGATATACATCATTCTCATTCTCCTGATGCAGAAGCAGAAGCAGAAGCAGATATTGATACTCCATTTGATTTTTATGACAAATCTCTTCATGTCTCTTCAACACACTTGATATCCATCTCTGATGATGGAAAAGTATGGAACTGGTTCGTAACTGCTGAACATGCTGAAGGTGCTCAGAAGGATGACACTGGTGTGAGTATGAGCACTGATGTCAGTGAAGTGCCAGTCTCAGATGGCAATACTGACCAAATGGTTTCTTCTACTAATACATTTGCTTCAGAAGCAGGCAAACAACTAGATTATGCCAACACCAGTGGTGGTCGTCCACCATCTGATCTCAGTAAACTGGACTTCTCATTTAAGGTTTGTAAAGCATCTGGAAAAGAATCGACTTCTACAGTTTCTAGCTTGCTTCGTTAAAAGAATAATCCCCTTAGATGACTTCCTCCTTTCATTTGCAATTTTTTTAAGGGTTTAGGAAGTGCAAAATATTGTGCTTAATACAAGAATGAGAGGCGTTGCTTGCAGGAAACTTGTTAACATGGATGCAGATTGTGTTGTAATTGGATGAACTTTGGTTTTCAGATGTTTCATTTGGCTTATCGGATATTTAGTTGTGCTGAATTGGGCTAGAAGTTGTAGATCTGTCTAGATTATTTATATATTTATATTTTATTTTTTGCTCTCAATGGTAAATGGTAAATTATTGTTTACTTTTGAGGAGGTTCTCATGATCTTTCCGTTTGGAGAGAAGACAACTTGTCGTGGCACACTAGTTTCTTTTTCATTTTTTTGGGGGGGGAGTTTGGCTTGAGAGAAACTATAGGATTTTTAGAGCGGTGGAAAGATTGGGATGAGGTTTGGGAGGTGGTGAGGAGGTTTTAGTATCTCTCCGTGAGCTTTGGTAACTAGGTTTTTTGTACTTCGGATCTTAGTTTTGATTTTGTTGGATTGGAGTCCCTTTCAGTAGTTTTGGGGTCCCTTTTTTGTGGGCTTTTTTTTTTTTCTCTGTAGTCTTGTTTATTCTTTCATTTTACTCAATGAAGGCTCGATTTCTTACCAAAAATATTATTCTTTAGTTTTGTTCTTCTGTCAGAACTCCACTGATGCATCAAATTGAAGTGTAACATGTAGCATTTGTTGTTTTATTCAATGAAAGTTTGGTTTCTCATAAAAAAAATGGTTTGCTATTGCCTTTTCTTAATTCAATCAGGAATTTTATGCCTGCTAACTGTTAAATCATTGATGCAGATCAGTTTAGTTGGTCAGCTTCAACTTCTTTCTTCTGCAGTAACGATGCTGGCAGTGCCATCTCCATCCTTAATAGCTACATTAGCTCGTAAGTTTCATGACTAAGCTTTGTACACGCAAATTCATGTTGCCTGTGTATTTCTTCAGAGTTGTAATACCATATTTTATGACATTTGACTTGGTTTAATTCAAATGAATGAACTGGATGTTTTTAGTTTGAAACACTTAATTAGCCTGTTTTCTTATTTAAGGTGGAGGAAACCATCCTGCTGTTGCTGTACCGTTGGTTGCTTTAGGAACTCAAAGTGGAACCATTGATGTCATTGACGTTTCTGCCAATTCTGTTGCATCTTCCTTTTCTGTACATAATAGTGTTGTTAGAGGTTTACGGTGGCTAGGGAATTCTAGATTGGTGTCGTTTTCTTACAGTCAGGTATATACTTTAGCATTTTGTTAATTTTTTGAGTTTTAATATGTTCTTTTTCAGATTTATGATACGATTCACTATACGTTCAATGTTTCTCTGTATAACAAAATACACGGGCTTGATAGTAAGAGTTTAACTCATATTGTTCATTAAACTCATTTCATATACAAAGGCAATCCTCTACATATAGGAGAGGAAATAACCACATGAAACTAACATAAAACAGAATATAACAAATACGACTGAATACAAACTTATTTAATACAATTGGGATAATTTCTTTAACAAATTAAAAGTGTGATACTCTGCTTGTATGTTTGCGTTATCCTGTATATGTACCTAAGTGCACTGGAATCTCATTAAAAAAGTTCACTGGATTGGTAGTAACCTTTCTATCATCATATAACTATTTACATTTTTAATTTGATTAAACAATTCATTAAGTAACATGCACTACTCTTGTGCACTCAGGTGAATGAAAAATCTGGAGGTTACATTAATCGTCTTGTTGTGACCTGTCTGAGAAGTGGCTTTAATAGAACCTTTCGTGTTTTGCAAAAGCCTGAACGTGCTCCCATCAGAGCTTTAAGGGCTTCTTCATCTGGAAGGTTGTCCTTGGTCTCAGATTTTGTTTCTATTATTTTTAATGTCTTTCTTCTACTACTTTTCCCCCCTGAATTTTGGGGCAAGACACTTTTGCTTCTGTCTGTCATAGATTTTTTCTATGAATATTTTTGATAGATTTACGTAGGAGTAGGGATATATGTGAATTAAACTCCCGACGTGCCCTGATCACGTTCCATAAAATTTATGCAACATTACTTGCAGCTTTATACTTGTAATGAATCTTCTTTCTTTTCTTCTGCTATTTAATTCTAGATATCTTCTTATCCTGTTTCGAGATGCTCCGGTTGAAGTTTGGGCAATGACAAAGACTCCTATCATGGTAAATCTACATTTACAAATACTGTCCATTTTCATTTATGCTTCATAATTTTAGTAGCTTAGCGATCTAATTATCCTAATATTTTGATTCAATCAATCGGACAGTTTTTTGCAATCTTGTTTGGCATTATTGTGGAGAGACTACTTATCTTGATTTGTAACTAATTTTATTTGAACGAATTCTTTCTTATAAAAAAAAAAAGGAAAAAAAGAGAGAGAACCATTAGTTTTTTTTTTTCTTTTTTGGATAAGAAACAATTTCATTGATTAAATGAAATATCCAAAAATATCCAAAGTACATGAGGACCCCAATCATAGGGTGTACAAAAAAGAACCATTCATAGGGAGTGCAAAAGGTGTTTCCAATTAGCAACTAAGAAAGAAAAATTATGATTGTTTATAGCCTGTAAATCTTTGCACAAAAAAAAAAGCGTTGTGTATGATGGTATCAATAATGTCCTTTGTTGTCTTGGCCTTGTCATGGAAGATTCTAGCATTTCTTTCATCCCAAATCTTCCACAAAACAGCACAAATGATGCTTAACCAGAGACGTTCTTTGACATCTTTGAAAGGATTCCAGCGGATTAGTAGGTGAAGTCAACTTTGTAAGTCATTTGGAAAACCACAGACCAGTTGAAAGCAGAAAAGACTTCCATCCATATCCCTCTAGAGAAGGGGCATTCAAAGAAAACATGTTGGGCAGTTCCGTTCTTCATTTGAACAAAGGCAACACCAACACAAAGCCAACTTCTCACTGCTTCCATTTTTCAAAAGAATTAGTTGCAATTGCCAATGGGACGTCATGTTTTTCCATGTCTATATTGTGTTGCACTAAGTTTAAAAATTATTATTCTCAAGAAGAAAAAAGGGTTTATAAATTATTCTAGTTAATTTGTGTAAATGGAGTATCCGTTTCAAAAAAAAAAAAAAAAGTGTAAATAAAATGTTCTGGTTAACAGAATTTTATTATCCTGCTGAAATATAATAATCATTTTGCTTACATCTTTAAATACACGATGCACCTACTCATGATATTTTCTATCTCCATGTAGCTTAGATCGTTAGCTCTTCCATTTACAGTTTTGGAATGGACTCTTCCAACAGTTCCGCGGCCTGCTAAAGAGCGTACAACCATGACACAAGATACTGTATCTTCACCAACTAAGGCACCATTATCTGATTCTAGTAAGCTCGTTATCGACATTGTAATTTGCAACTCCTCACTGCTTCATCGTCAAAAGAATGGATTGCTTTTTCACCAACTAATACACATATTTAGGCTTTTGGATGGCTAAGCATACATTAGTTATATTATAATTGGTCATGCATGCTTTAAGTGAGACTATTTTTCATATCAGAGGCACCAGAAGGAAATCAGGAGGAAGCTTCTGAAAGTTTTGCATTTGCGCTGGTAAATGGTGCGCTTGGAGTGTTTGAAGTTCATGGGCGAAGAATTCGGGATTTCAGGTACAGTTCCTTCTCAGTGCTATGGAGTTTACTAGAATATTAGAAATCTTGGTCCAGAAAAAGACACAGATTTCATATATTTCACCATATATATAATATGAGGCAAGTTTCTAATCCAAACACTAATTTATTTATTATTTTTTTTTATAAAAACAACTTCCTTTCTTTTTATATTTGTATAATATATAAATAATAAAAGTTCTAATCCAAACACTAAATTTGTGTCAAGTGAGAGTTTTATTTATATAATATATAGTTCCTTTTATGAAAAAGAATTTCATTGTTGTATAAAATCTACAGAAGGAATAGGATAATCCTTGATGGTTATTACAAAGTCTTTCCCAATTAGAAGAACGGAAGCATAACTATATGAAGCAAAGATTTGGTGGGCATGGTTGATCCGCTCTTATCTAACCTTTAGTCTATTATTTGGAAGGATTCTTATCCAAAGAAGATAAAAAAATTTCTTCGGGTACTTAATTTTGGTGCCATTAACACTGCCGATAGTCTTTAATGGCGGATGCCTTTATGTCTCTTTTGCCTTCCGTTGTCTCGTGTGTCATCATCATTCTGAATCACCAACGCACCTGGTTATACATTGATCTTTTGCATCTAGGTTTTCGACCACTATTATGGAGGCTTTTGGATATTCTATACTGTGCCCTAGTTCTATTTTTGACCTTCTTGCTTCTTTCTTTGTGGGTCATCCTTTTGGTGGTACTAAAAAGATGATTTGGTTGGCTCTGTTGCATGCCTTCTTCTTGCTTCTATGGGATGAGAAGGTTGCCTTTTTCATGACACTTTTTCCTCTCTTGATAGGTTTTTGTAACCAGTTCTTTTTATTGCTTTCTCTTGATGCAACATTAAGCACCCTTTTCAAGGTTATAGTTTACGTAAAACCCCAGGCCCAGGATTCGGAATCCAGATTCGACACCTGATGGCCCGGCATTCCCCTGCATCCTAGCTACGTCATCCTCCCTTGCCTTGAATGCTTTTTAGAAGTGGAAGTTGTTCCCACAAACCAACACGGGTCCTTTCAGGATGCTTTGTCCTCACTCACATGCATCCTAGAAAAATTCCCAGGAGGTCACCCAACATAGGATTGCTCCAAGCTAAGCACGCTTAACTTTGGAGTTCTAAAGATTGAGCCACCGAAAAGGAAGGTGCACCTTGTTAGTATAGGTAGTAACTTTCAATTCTTTTAAGTTTTTCTTGACCATACTTTCATGTCCTCAGGATCCCTCTCATTCGGATGTGATACCGGTTCATTCATGTACCCCTCTTGAACTCGGGTCGTTACAGTTTATCCTTCTTAATTACCTATAGGCAATCTCTCTCGCAATCACCTTTAGGTGTTTTGGGGGTTTCTCCTTATTTCATTTATCAATGAAATGTTTCCTTATAAAAAAAAAAAAAAAGAAGAAGAAGAAGAATACAAAAGAGGGTGATATGAGATATCCCCACACACCAACAGGTTAAAAAAAAAGCCCAACTGGTGTAAATATAAGTTAGGCTATAATTACAAAAGTATATAAAGGTAGAAGACCAAGTAGAAATAAAAAGAGTGACAAGATCCCAGATAACGTCCCTATTTAGTTCATGGCCACGAAAGATTCTTGAGTTTGGATCAAACCAAAGCCTCCAGATAAGGGCAAAGACCCCATTTGACCAAAGGATTTACGCAGAGCATGAAACTTAGGGCCTTCAATAAGCTGAAGAAGAGCATGAGAGGCTTTGCTAGGCCAACACCATTGCAAGTTGAACAAGCTAAACAACCTTCCCCAACAATTCATAGCAAAGGGGCAAAAAAAGAAGAGATGCATCAAAGAATCCTCACTTCTTGTACAAAGAACACACCAATTGAGGGAGAGAGCATGATTCCGCAGGGTTCTTTGGTTTCTACAACAAGTAATCAGCCTTTCTAAGGAGAAAATCCATAAGAAGACTTTGACCTTCTTAGGGAAATTGGGTTTCCATATAAGATCAGAACTTTGGCAGCTTCCTTCACAACAAGTGTGGGAGAGAAAGACTTAACTGAAACGAAGCCATCATTTTTCAGCATCCACAGGATTACGTCATCTCTATTATAAGGCCTAAAGGCTTGGAGCTTGGTCATAAGATTGATCCAATCATCAAATTCAACATCAGTAAGATTTCTTCTAAACTTTAAGTCCCAAATACAGCGAGAGTCAAACCAGTAATGCTGACCATAAGTTACTTTTGAGAAGTCTAGGAAATTCCACGCAAAGGGACAAGTCAATAAGCCATTTATCTTTCTAAAACCTGGTTTTATCCCCTCGGACCAGTTTTGACTTTGTACCAGTCCTCTGAGAGAATGATATTTTTCATAATCTGAGTCCATCGTGGCCCTTTAAGCAGTCAAGAGCCCTTCATGGAAGGCCACCAACTATTCTCAGACCATTTATATTTAGAAGCAATCACCTGCCTCCAAAGAGCTTCTCTTTTTGTGAGAGATCTCCATCCCCATTTGGTTAGAAGAGCACGATTATTTATAGTGAGATTGCCAATACCCAAACCTTCCATTTTAGTTGAAGTTAGTTTCCCAATTAATTAGATTAGTGGCCCCAAACTCCTTACTACCTTTCCAAAAGAAGTTTCTAATTAGTTTTTCCAACGAATTAATCATACTCTAGGGGCAAGCAAATTTCGATAAATAGTAAAGAGAGATACTAGTAAGAATAGACTGCCAAAGTAATTCTACCCCCTCTTGAGAGGAGAAGATTCTTCAAATGCTCCAACTTTCTTTTGATTTTATCAATGACGGGTTGCCAAAAGAGGAAGCCTTTGGGTTACCACCAATAGGCATCCCCAAGTACTCAATTGGCCAGACGCCAGCCGCACAACCCCAAACTTCTGCCACTGCTGAAACCTTTGAGATACATATATTAAGCCCAGTCAAGAGAGATTTAAAGAGATTAACTTTTAAACCTGACATCTATTCTTCAAGTTATTGAACAAGGATAAGTCGTAATTTGAAAAGAGAAGAGTGCCATCAACAAATTGTAGATGAGAAAAATGAACCTTTCCACCTCTGATGGGAAGGCCCTTCAAGAAACCATCCTTATACCCATCAGGATTAGGGGCTTTGTCTGAGCCCAAATCATCAATATAGCTTCCTTAATTTCAACAGCAGTAAATGGCTCTTTCAAGACTGTCTTGCTATGACATCAATCGGCTGCCATTCGATGTTAGAAGGGACAACATGATTACCACCACAAGCTTTTGATAAATGAAATGATCAAGCTTAGATTGTTGTTTCCTTCTATGGGAGTCATCCAACGAGTTATAGGAATAAGAATGTTTTAAGCATAACAAAACATTATTTAAACCTAGTTTAATTGAAGAAGAAAAGTATAAGAAAACATTATTTAAACCCTAGTTTAATTGATTTAATAATCTATGGGTCTATTAGGGATTCATTTGGATTCGATGCAGATAAAACATGAGCTGTTGTTGGAAGTTGATGATATGAATGGATACAACATACAAGGTGCTGTACTAGGATTTCATTCCCTAATAGGATGACTATAGACCAAAAGTAACAATTTCACATTGTTGCTATTCGTCCTCATACATTTTCATACTAATTAAGCTTATGCCTAAATTGAAGTGTCCTACTTTTTTGGTTGGTTTTTAACAATAGAGATTAAAGCACTGTTACGTCACATTGTCACCTAAACATCTACATCTGCAGATCGATTAATGTTTTTTTTTTCTTAAAAAAAAAATTATTCAAAAAAATTCAGAGGCTTGGATGAAAATTTAGAACATTTATTCAATTTTACCTATGGTCCGATGTTAATAACTGGTATGCAGTTCTCTGAAAAATTTCGCGTTTGTATAATGTATATCATGAATGGGAGGTCTGAATTATAGAAGTTATCTTCTTAATTCTTATTGAATGTCTGGGTCGAAAAAAATAATTCTTATGGAATGCAATTGTTTACCATCCAAATGAAAAAAATCTCTTAAAGATTTTGCTTGACATGCCTGTAGACCCAAATGGCCTTCATCTTCATTTGTTTCATCTGATGGATTAATTACAGCCATGGCCTACCGCTTGCCACATGTGGTATGTTTCACTCAGAATTTAGTAAAATAAAATTATGATTCTTGGTCGCTTCAGCTCGATGGCTTGATCACTCTGACTTGGACATTTTTCAGGTCATGGGTGATAGATCAGGTAACATTCGCTGGTGGGATGTAACAACTGGGCATTCTTCATCTTTTAACACCCACAGAGAGGGAATCAGGCGAATCAAATTTTCCCCAGTAGTTGCTGGAGACCACAGCAGAGGACGTATAGCTGTTCTATTTTATGATAATACATTTTCCATATTTGATCTCGTAAGTTTTATTTATTTATTTTAAAATTTCTATTTGATTTTGTGAATATAAATGTAAACAATTTACATTTTCCGTATATTTCTGATTCTATTGCATTTCATGCTCTTTATATTATTTCTTTGAATAGAAAATAAGGAACTTATGAGGTTTTTAATATTAGGCCCTTTAACATATAGATAAAGTTTTTATTTTTTTCTTTATTTTCCTTTCTATCTTTGCTCCAATTGGCAATCTGTAGATTATACATTTTTGAAACTTTCAAATTAGTCGAATTTTGCCCCCTTTGCTTCATTTGGTAATCTGTAGATTAATATTAGGCCCTTTAAAATCCAAAGAGTGCTGATTCTTTTGAATATTAGGTAAGTGGGGTTGCAATATTGCATGCCTATCTTCTCCCAGATTATGTCATACAATGGATAATTTGGAGGGATTTTCTGTTGTTGATTATAAATCCATGTATACTTTTTGCTGGCAGGATTCACAGGATCCCTTGGCTAATTCCATTTTACAACATCAATTTCCAGGGACCCTTGTATTGGAACTTGATTGGTTGCCTTTACGAACGGATAAAAAAGATCCTCTAGTTTTATGTATTGCAGGAGCTGATAGTAGCTTTCGTCTTGTTGAGATCATAATGTAAGTACTGGAGTTCCTTTCGAATCTTAAAAATCTAGTTTTTGAATTATTTGGTTTATTGTTGTTGGTATTTTTCATACATGATTTTATTTAAAAATGTTCTTGCCACTTGCATCAATGCGTAATGAAATATTGAGATTAAAAGCTAAAAGGACATATATATTTGAAATGGATGTTGACTGTAAACCAAAACGAAGTGTACTGGTGACAAATCACATTGGTAAATTTTATGGTGGTGTTTGAGGCACAAGTTGAAGTTGGTGGAATCCACTCCATGTTTGAGGCACCAAATATATAAGTGGTGTTTACAACTATTTATATCCTGCAATTAAGTATAAGTATAGTAAATACGATTTCAAAACCCTCTTTACTACAGTATTTACTATTTCTCACTCATTCTCCTTTTTCTTCTTTGCTACCGTGTTTAATATTTCCTACCTAAACAAAAATAATTTGTACCCCAAACACAAACTATTATAATCCAAATTAAAATAATTTGGACCCTCAATACAAACTATTATAACCCATTGACTATTATAACTCACTGACTATAATAATCAACTTAGCGCTTCAAATGCCAATGCCCTCTAGGTGTTTGGGTTTCTCCCCTGATTAATAGTAGGCCCTTTGAAATCCATTTTTCCCTCTCTTTCTTTCTCCTTCCCATCTGTCTTATTGTAAATTCACGTGCTTGATCAGATTGTTATTGTTTATGGTTAACAAGGAAACAAAATGAAGACGGTTAAACGACTAACATATGTTGGATGTTGACTGTAAACTGAAAAGAAGTGCACTAATCACAAATCACATTGTTATTGTACTGTCATGTTATCTGGGTTCTTATTCCATATGCACTCTGTGGGCATTTTTTTCCCTTTTCTGGGCAAGACAATAGTTATTGTATTCTTCTGATGCACAGTATATAGAGCAGTGCAAATAGAAAAGCTCAGTCAATCTTCGATTCTTCAGGGAATAAACCATAGACCTAAGTATTAAACAGTATGGTGTCTGGTATATGCAGCCGTCTAAAAAGTTGTTTAGACTCTTGGGTGTTGCAAGCATGCTGCCCTGTTTTCTATCTTTCAAAGGTGCATGGTTTAAATGCTATCCAAGTTTGCGCTTCTGTAACCCTTATTTTATGCAGTAATGAAATAAGCATGGCTCACTTTATGCAGTAACGAAAGAAAGCATGGCTATGGACCCAAGACAGTCAAGGAAAGATTTCGGCCGATGCCTATATGTTCGCCTATGTTACTTCCTACTCCACATGCATTGGTAAATAATTTTCATCTGTTCCCTTCATCACATGCATCTAATTCCTCTTCATAATCTCTTGTTATATGAAAACTGAAACTTCTGTCCATTTTTTGTCCAGTCAATTCTTTTTCATTGCATTTTAGGCAGGTTCTAGTTTTGCAATATGTGAAGCATTTGTAAGGAATAGAGATGTAGATGCAAGTGTCAATTCTTATTTCCATTTTTTCTTCAGTCAATTCGTTTCCATTGCATTTAAGCAGATTCTAGTTTTTGCCATGTGTGAAGCGTTTCAAGAGAATAGAGATGCAGATTGAAGTGTACTAATGAAAGATCCCATATCAAATGCTGATTTTAGAGCATATATCTTTTTGACTGAAACTCGTGTTAATTTTATTCTCTACAGGCATTACGGATGATCTTGCAGTTAGGCGTAAAGCCCTCTTGGTTAAATAAGAGACCTCAACTTGTGTCTGGAGTTTCAGCAGGTGGCCGTGACCTTCGGAGTCACATGATCGACTTACCACCTGTTGGTGACTCAGTGGTGCCAGAAATGCTTCTCAAGGTGCTGGAACCTTATTGTATAGAAGGTTGTATTCTGTCCCATATGTTGTTCTCATGACCAATGGCCGTGAAAACTCTCTAGCCTCTTCTTTCTAAACATATGATGATATTCATTATTCTCACCTACTCTCAATTTTTCAATGCTAAAGGTTGCATACTTGATGATGCGAGGGCAAAATTATATTCCAAGTTAGTACATAAAGGCTCTGCTTTGAGGTTTGCCTTTGCTGCTGCAATTTTTGGTGAATCGTCTGAAGCCCTCTTTTGGCTACAGTTGCCTAGTGCTCTCAGTCATCTGATGAATAAGTTAGCCAATAAATCTCCCCAGAGAGGCCAATTGTCTACATCTAACGTGGATCTTGATGAAGCTTCAATGCTGAATAGGATAACCTCAAAGGGGAAATCAATGCCAAGAACTGGGAAGAAAGAAGCATTTGTAAATCTCTTTTTTGTTTGATTTTTTAAAATTCCATTGTTCGACTTCTTACTTAGCAAATATGTTTTGCAAATTAAGAACCATCTATCACTCTTACTCCTTTCTTTTGAAGCTTATAGAAGTTTTATGTAAGCTTTCTCAAGATTTTCCCTTACTTCATTATTACCGATGATGTGGTTTCCGTTGTTGCAGGGTCAAGGCCAACTTATGGCAATGGCTTTCAAACAAGAAGAGTTGTGGGAAAGTGCAAATGAACGCATTCCTTGGCATGAAAAATTGGATGGGGAAGAGGTTATTCAAAACCGTGTACATGAGTAAGTGGCTCAATTCTGTTCTGTTTATCTACACTTTATAGTGTTTGTATTTGCGTGGGCGTGAGAACTTACTTGACTGCACAATTGGCTTTTGCTGATGCAATATTTATTATGTGAACACATGTGATGCTATTAGTTAGCAAAAAATTTGGTCACTGTATTTAATTTGCATGCAATATTTTGCCAACAGCTTGGCTGTGAAGCAAAATGCCATCCCTTCGTATTTGAAAATTTAAATTACACTAGTAAATTTAGCGAACAGATACTGGGTTGGTGTGTATCCCTTGCTAGGATTGCAGGGATATTATGGAGGAAGTATTGAGGATTCAGTTAGAGGTCTATAGTATTGTGCATTTCAGCGTCTCCCTTGGAGTTTTTTATACTGTTAGGGATTTCTTTTTATATGCATTTATATATATGTATGCATATGCATAAGGTGCTTTACAATGGAGTAAATAACTATGTTTCCAAATTTAATACGTTTAGGAAAAATAAATATCTTTATAATGGACACTCAAGTACACTGTATGCCTGTTTTAACACATTCCTTAATCTTTTCATACAGAAAAGAAAAAAGAACAAAAATCCCTTACTAGTAGAACTTCCATCTTACTAGATAACCCTCAAATCTAGATAATTAAGTTTGTTTGAAACTAAGAATACTTGACAAGAGTCTTACCATTATTCACAACTATTCAAAAGTATGCTAATACTTGAGACTAACCCATAAGATTTAATCCTCAAGTCCAAATACTCACACACACACACACATGCAAACTAACAGGCTACTTAACCCCCCAACTAATCAGTTAACAACTAACAAATTAGAACGACCTCAAACTAAATGTTACAAAATTTATGCTAATTATTACGTCATCCGTCATTTGTATATGTTGGGTAACCTTCCAATTTGGCTAGCATACGAGGGTTTTTTTTTTTTTTTTTTTTTTTTTAAATTTAATTAATTAAATTATTATTTTTTTTTTTTTAATTTTTTAATTTTTTTTTATTAATATATGTGAGTATCCGGATCAGCTATGCACACTTCGACTAAACTCATAGAACAACCTGTCCGACTCTATAACATTTGGTTGTCAAGGAATTGGTAGGATATTAAATACTAGGTAGGTGGCCACCATAGATTGAAACCATGACCTCTTAGCCCTATATCAAAGTCATGCACCCCTATTTACTGGATTGGCTAGCATACAAGTTTCATGCAGTGATTACTATTTTGTCGTCCCATGTACTAGTATACTTCCTTTCTGAGTTGATTTTAATTATATTATTTTCTTTGTTAAGTTGATTTTTTGCAACTTTAAGTGCTGTTTGCCCCATAGTTGATATGCCCTCCTATCCATGTTGCTAAATTTATCTAGAGCTTTTTATGAAGTTGTTGCTCTTTCTTTGCTGATCTTCGGTGCTTTATTACTTGGCTACTTCAAACGGTGTTTTATTACTTGGCTATGTGTTTTTTTCGCTCATAACAAACCTTCCTTTTCTGCCTCGACTCGCTTGAACAATTTTTTGGCCAAACTGCCTCTCTACATGAGTCTTCTTGTCAACTGGGGCTATCAGGAATAACCGCTTAATAATGCATGAGGCCAATTGTTGGTTTCAGCCTTTGGAGCTCTTTCGTTGCAATGAGTTTTACTGTTTATTGTCCTCACGCAATTTACTTCATTCCTTCTGAAGAATTCAAGCTGCATTATCCTCGTCTATCTAACTGTCTTAATCATTAGGCTTGTGTCTGTTGGAAACTTAGAAGCTGCAGTTAGTCTACTGCTTTCCACTTCTCCAGAGAGCTCTTACTTCTATGCAAATGCTCTACGTGCTGTTGCACTTTCTTCTGCAGTGTCAAGATCGCTTCTAGAACTGGCTGTCAAGGTATGTTTGATCGAATAGATTCATTTTTGGATATATAAGAACTTGTCATGATCGGATACACCTTTCTGCTGTTAGGTAGTTGCAGCCAACATGGTGAGAACTGACCGGTCATTGTCTGGAACTCATCTTCTCTGCGCTGTAGGAAGATATCAAGAAGCTTGTTCTCAGGTGCCTGTATATCAAGACGTTTTTCATATTTTATCTTAATTGAGTTCTCTTCCAATTCAGATGGATATTACGTATGGAGCATTTATTTTGGTTTTATTGAATTTATACTCTCAAAGACATAGGAACTACTGATCCACGTCCATATCTGTTCATTCAACCTATATTCGAGCTTAATCACATATTGTTACATTACAGGCAGTTCTATTATGTTGCTGGGATAATTTAATCCTATTTATTATCAACACCTCAAGTGAACTGCATTATATTAAATGGTCCTTTTTCTTATATGGTTCACTACATTCTTCGACATCTTTCGTCATTTTCCCCCTTCTATAATACCTCGTTATTTTTCAGTTAGAGAAGTAACAGTAAGAACTTTCTTCTCAGAAAGATGTGTGCAAGAAACCAGGGTGATGAGCAGTCAAACCCAAGAGCCAAGGGATTTTAGATTTACAAAAAAATGTGTCTCAACTGAGACCGATTAAGAACCATAGTTACTAAAGAATTTTAACTGCAGTCGGCCTCTTGTTTCTGATGGAATTAAGCACTACAAGGCCTAACCCACCGCTCAGCCTTGGAAGACGTGGAAGATGAACATTTGATGTAGGATTAGAGTAAATTAGGGTATCTTGATCAAATCCTTAATTGATTAGGATTAAAGTTAGTTTTCTTGATTGATTAAGATTAAAATCAGTTTCCATGGTTTATTAAAATTAAGATTAGTTTCCTTGGTTTATTAGAATTAGGATTAGTGTCTTTGATAAATTAGGATTAAGATTAGTTTTTTTAATTAATTAGGATTAGGGTTTGTTTGCTTTCCAATCATGTGAGTGTTTGGCAGCTTTCATCTACCTTGACTATTCTCATGAGACAACTGTCTAACCCTATTACATTTGGTTGTCAATAAAAACTTATATTTGCAATAAAACCTAGGTAGCTAGCCAAGCTACCATGATTTGAACTCATCCCCTCTAAGCACTTATCATTTATGTAATATGTTGATCCTCGTTGACCCCTAAGCCAACTCCTGATAGTTGGTGGCATGAGAAGTCATTGATAGAATATTAGGAAATTCATAGAGAACAGAATTTCTCCAATTGAATCTAGACTTAGAGAAATATTCTCTAGGTTAATTGACTTGGTATAGCGTATAAGGAAGCGGCAGTAAGGGAGAAGAAACTTGAAAGAGGATTAATAGTTGAACCCATCGAGTTGCTAAGATCCTCCACCAAAAAGCAGAAGAAAACCAAGATCCTCTATTTTGTCATTCCCCCTACAGCTTTGAGCTGCCTTTCCTCTTCTTTACCTTCAATGTGTCTTGGGTTAACTGTTTTTCAGTTATAGGTTTAACAAACAGGGCAGGACTTTGTGGCTCAATCTTCTTAAAACTTTCACCTGGAAGTTTTAATTGAAGTAAACAGAGTTTTTACCTGAGAATAAAGTTTTGTAATTGTGAAGTGGAAGGATACAAACCTTTGGCCTGTTGGAAAGGTTTTTGATGCCTTTACCATTGAGCAATGCCCAAGCTGACGACAGACAACTTAATTGGAAAAGGTTTTTGATTTAGTCAAATTTTGTAACTTATGTTGTGGTGGCCTTTTAATTTTTTTTTAAAGTATATTCTCTTTATAATTAATTGAAAATGGTCATTGCAACTCTTGCTAGTAGTTAGACCGATTTCTTGGTTGTAAGTTGTCACTTTGTAGGTGACAAGTGTTCCTTCCCATTTTATAAAAAAGATTCTTTCCCCTAGTTTGAACCTCAAAAGTCAATTGTTTTATAGGATGTTATGGTATATTCTTCATCATACAGAATAGTAGAATGACTGTGTTGTCCATGATCGAATCTCTCTTAATATGGATTTTTTTTGGGATGATATTAATAGATGCCAGAGCATTATTTCTTCAAAAATATATTTCTATCATAGTGATATTGTTAATATTTTGGTTTTTGTGGGCTGGATTGCTATAATGCCATGCTCATACAGCTTCAAGATGCTGGATGCTGGACGGATGCTGCAACTTTAGCTGCCACACATTTAAAAGGATCTGATTATGCTAGGTACTTATTGCTAAAAGATTTTCCTATTTAGCTTTCTCGCTTGTACGTGACATCTGTTTTCTGTAACATTTTCTGTTGTCTTCATTAGTTTGATCTCTGCTGCACCACTTTACCGAAGGCTGATTGCTTGAGATGCCTTAAATGAGAATTAGCACAATTTTACTGAAACATCGTCGCTTTTAATGGGATATCTCAAAAATTATTATGCTATTATTCTTGTGGGTTTCTCTGATTAGTTATTTTATATGTTCTTAAGGGTGCTGCTAAGGTGGGCCAATCACGTCTTCCATAGCGAACATAACATCTGGAGGTAGCACCGTTTTTCTTCTCTGTTTACTTGTATAGAGGCTTTCCTGTAACGCAATGTTCTGAAATGGCCCCCTTTACAGGGCGCTGATATTGTTTGTCGCAGCTGGTGCACTACAAGAGGCACTGGCAGCACTTCGTGAGTCACAACAACCCGACACTGCAGCCATGTTCATCCTGGCTTGTCGAGAAATACATGCAGAATTTATCTCCAATTTAGAAAATTCAGATGATGAGTCGAATTCAAATGCTTTGAAAGACAAACTCCTTAAGTTGCCTGGGTTGGACCCCGAAAATGATGATGTTATCGCAGTTGGTGAATATTATGGACAATACCAAAGAAAACTTGTGCACCTCTGCATGGACTCCCTGCCGTATTCTGATTGAAGAGTGTAGAATTATCTCTCTCCAAGTCTGATTTGATTAATTAATTCTCCAGGGATTTACCTTTTATTGAGTTACATCCCTGAAATGAAACCGGAGTCATAAATGAGAACAGAAATGGCTTCCTTGGATAGGAGGTTTGTTGCATTTGAGCAATTAGCAAATCTTGGGAGTAATCTTTTCCTGGCCAGCTTAAAGCTAAATCTCCAGAGAAGAAGGGTTCCATTGTGGCTGTATCATCTAGAAATCTTTATAGAGGAGTTGTCAATAACATTATTACTTTATTCAACAGAGGAGTTTTTGCTTATATTTCCTCACTTAGAAAAAGAAAAAGAAAAAGAAAAAAATCTTTTGCCCCTTTTGTATATAGCAGATTTATGATAACATAAACGATCCATGGGGAGGATTGAATGGCTTGGAATCAGTTTGTTTGATAGGAATGTTGGATGTCCATGAACTGGACTCATCAGATTTTTGTGTTGGTTTTGAAGAAATGTAGGACTGTCAAAGAAGTTTCCTTTAATGCTTGGACATCCTAGAATATCCACACAAATTATTTCAATTAATTGTTCCTTCTCTTTTCTTCTCAGTTTATGGATTTCAAAGTTCTTCCATCATGTGGTATTCCATCTATTATGATGTCTTCGCTTCACAATTTTTCATATTCCGTTGATGTTAAAAAAATTTATATTTTATTGTGTAGATCTCAATTTTGATTAGTGGCTCGTATGATTTTCAAAAGGCAGAGAAACCCCATTTTGATTTATCTGAGTAATCCTCACTAAGGATATGTTGGGATGGCTACTATTGTTTGAAAATAATTAAGTTTTAAGCAATTAGTAATTGATGATTTAATCTCTAAACATATAAATAAATAATTTTTTAATTAAACAATAATTAAATTATTTAATTTAATTACTAAAAATAATCAAGTTAATATAAATTAGTTAGAATAATAATAATTAATAATAAATTTTATATTAAAATGTTAAGATAAACATAGAAAATGTAATTGTTGAAATTTATTAAGTCTAAATAATATATTTTTAATAATTAATTAAAATTAATGGTAATAATTAATTGATATTAAGTTATTTGTTAATAAGACTATAATTTTACTGTTCATATCATAGCTATAAAAATTCTACTAGTGCGGATGGTGTTAGAAAACCCATGCTAAATGGGTTTTAAAATTCATTGTATAATATCTTGGATTTTAAATAATGAAATTTTGTAGATTAACAATGATATTAAATATTTGTTTAAAGTTTCATGGTGCATGCATACGTGATATGTGATTTTTGTTCTGTAAATGGGTTAAAGAATGTGTGTATATCAATTAACGGTAAACGGTTCACTTTAGTATATTAGATGCATTTTGATATTACATCCTTTAACTCTCATAAAACTACCAAAAAAGCTTTAAAAAGAGGTTTTCTAAAAAAAAATTCATGTCAAAATGCATGTTAATTATTATTGAGATATACTTTTTTTTAAGTACAATACTATTTAGTTCGATGTATTTTGATATTACATCCTTTAATTCTCATAAAACTACCATAAAAGCTTTAAAAAGAGGTTTTCTGAAAAAAATTTCATGTCAAAGTGCATGTTAATTATTATTGAGATATACTTTTTTTTTTTTTAAGTACAATACTATTTAGTTATACTTATGTTGATGAATGAAAACAACAATAAAACTACAATCTTTCAATAAAGATTAAATATTGCTTCTTTTTTCATTTTTAAGCTCTAGGTTAGACATACTTTAATATATCAAATTTATTTTGATATTATATCCTTTACATCTTATTAAACTTCTAAAAATGCCAAAGTGAGTTAGCTCAATGGTATTGATTAAAGTTGAAAGTTCAATCTCACACACAACAATTGTTGTACTAAAAAAATTTTCAAAAATAAAAAATTGAAATGAGTTTCTTCATTTTTCTTTATATGTACATATGAGAGGGCTTGAACCTCCAACCTTGTGGTTAACGGCCACATGTTTCATAAACTCTATAAATAAAAGAATAAGATTTTTTTTCTTTTTTTTTTTTTAATAACAAAATACGTCGTAGAGTTTTCTTTTTCCTTTTTTAAAAAAGAAAAAGTTGAGGTGTTTAATACTTCAATTTTGATTAATGAAGCTTGGAATTTAGTCAGGGATATATATACATATACATATATATATGTGTGTGTATGTATATATTAAAAAAATAGATATGTTTGTTTGGGTTAATAACTTTGAAATGCTCCCAAAATTCCCAAGATTTTTGTTTATTATATAATTTTTGTTTTAAAAAATTTGCTGCTATAACTCGTCAAATAAATAAATAAATATTTGAAAAATCTAAGCTAATTAAGATAATAGTTTATATTGGTTGGAACTTTTCAAATAGAAAACAATATGTTGTTTCCCATTACCAAAAAAAAAAAAAAAAAAAATGCTATCTTACAAAAAGTATCTCAGAACTTTTTTTCTTTTTCTCAATTCTTTTCAAAGTCACTTTACATAAACGTTTGAAAACTATTTTGGAATTAAAATCCATTTAAATATTAGACGAAAATCAAGCCTTGAAACTATGTGACAGTGACCAAGAATAGAAATAAAGATCTAAAACATTGTTACATCATTGTCACATTCGTTTCGGATCTTAATTTTCTTCTAAAATTTTAATAGGTTTTCAAAGTTTTAAAACATTTATTAAACATCAAAAGTAATATATTTTAAAATAGTAAAAATATCTTTTAAGCAATTGTGAAAGTTCCTACCGTACATAACTCATTCTCAAAAAATGGAAATTAAGGGACAAACTATGACATTGGCCATTTGTAGAAATTTAAATCAATATAAAGTCTTTGATAATTATTTTTGAAAAAAAAAATATGAAAAAAAGTCAAATTATTTAAAAAATAGCATTAAAAAAATAGAGATAGATATGGTAGACTTCTATCAACATCTATCAGTGATAAAACTTCTATCAGTTTCTATCCGTCTCTATTAAAGAAGATTAAAATTTTACTATTTTGTGTGAGTAGTTTTCCTTATTTTTCTATTTTTGAAAATCTCTTTTTTTTTTTTGTTTGTTTAAATATGTTTATTGAATGTGAGAAAGGAAAAGAGACGATTTGATCCATTCAAAATTTGGAATTATTGTGTGCCGTTGGATCATATCTCTCTACCAACAAAATACGAAAGCAAGAAATTCTGCGTACGTTGATGTTAAAGTAAAAAACCACTCGTTCACAAATATATATTTTTTACTTCATGTAATAATGACCATTTTATCAAATTGCTATTATTAAATATCAATATGACTTTTTCCCCATTTTATTAAAAATATTTAACTTGGAAATTATTAAAGACCTGTTTCTCATTAACGGCTACTTTTTTTTTAAAAAAAAATAAATTTAAATTTTTACAACTGATAGGGTGTCAAAGTCATCGATAGTACAAGTTTTGGGCTAAGGAAGGACTAATCCCTCTTTTGGTTATCTAATTGATAATAATATCATCATTTTGTTTACTTTTCTAATTTACATTTTACTTAAATTTCAAATAAAATAAAATTCTGTTTCTATTTCTATCATTTAAAAGGTTAAAATTATGAGATTTTTGTACTTAATCTTAGACGTATTAATTCAAAATGACATAAAATGAAAGACCAATGAAAACTAACATTCTATTTACGTCACAGAGTACTCTAACGTTTAAAATTTCTTCGCATTAGAGACATCTCACCTATCACAAAATAGTTGAAGTCCTAAAATGATGTTCATTTTAATCATGATTTTCTTTAATCACCCATTGGCAAAAACGAGGTGGGTGTGCCTTCCCACTGCGATATTATTGTAGAGTTTTATAACAATTTATAAAATATTTATCCTCGCAAAGCCCTCTGTTGTGATTTTCTGATGGGGACATAATTAGTTTAAATTGTCATTACGACTAGTTTAAATTAAATAGAATCCCAAAAGAATATCTCTTTTGTATATTTTAGACATTGTAATAAGACTATGCTATCTTATTGTGGTGGGAGGGTACCCACGATCCCATTGGTCAACGGATAATTAAAAGAAAACGAATGAAATGAACATCGTGTTAGGACTCCAACTATTATGCGATGGATGAGACATCCCAACGCGATAAAAAGTTTTAGGTGGTAGAGTGTTATGTGACGTAACTTGTCAGCAACGGTTAGTTTTCATTGATTGTTTTAGGATCTAGACATCAAAAATCTCAAAATTCTATCGTATTATTCTTGAGTTTATTTTGTTTCAAGTAAAGAAGCAAATGCACAAAATTTTGTAGTCTTACTTTTAAAGTAAAAATATAGCTTCTTTTGTGTTAGAGTGACTATAAATGGGTAAAAGATTGGTATAAAGATCCATCCATTTGGTTTGCTTACGATCTATGAATTATAACTCTTAAAATATAATGTGATTACAACCACCCAATCCCAATAATGCTACAATATACTCGTTTAGGAAAAATTCTTTTGGATGTTTGGTTTAAAAAAATCAAGAAAAACATAGTCAACCAAATTAAATTATATAAATATATATATAAATTAAATCCTAATTTAACTGATTAAGACATATATCATTAACCAAAAGATTTGAAATTCAAATTTTCGTTCGAATTATTATATTTAATTAATAAATAACCAATAATTTTCAGTCACTACTATTAGAGGTGTTAAAAAAAAATCGATAACCCGAAAAATTCAACCAATCTAACCTAATTCACGAACACTCCTAACTACAATCAAGCTTTTATGACCTAATAATAATAATAATAATTTACTTACAAATATCAATCTCTCGTAAACTCTTTTCCTAGCCTTGTTTCAGTCATTTTCTCATACGTACTTTTTTATAATTAACAAACTATTTTACAAAAGCTTTTTATTCTCAATTTGTTATAAACTATTTTCTTTGACTTTACATAAATACTCAGTATTATCCTTCTTTCTTGCCTTATATATTTGCTCACCTTATTTTAAAATTACTTCAAATTAGTTTCTTCTTTAAATTAAATTAGTGAGCATAAGAAATCATTATATATATATATATATATATATATATATTGTCATTTATTTTAGACTAGTAATGCTCTCGTTTCTTGTTTTTGCTTTTAAAAAATTTAAAATCAAACATATTTGATAATTTTTCTTTTTCTTGTTCTCTTCTTATCTAGAAAAAAAATGTAATTATAATTTTTTTTGTTCACCCACTTTCTTTTTTTTCTAAAAGGTACAGTTCTATTATAAAAAGAAGATTGGTTAAATTATAAATTTGTTCTTATGATTTTGGAGAGAAAAAAAATTTAATCACTTTATAGTTTAATTCAAAAGCTAGAATTTCATTTGGATAAAATATCATCAAGTATGTATTATCAACCTCAAGGTTAAAGATTCGATCATCCACCCGAAATGTTTTAAAAATAATTTTGATAAAACCTAATAAATAGTTTATATAATTTGATTAAGGCCTCATAAATTTCATCGTTGAGGGACTATGTATCTAGATTAGGGGTGGAAACGGTTCGATTTGATTTAATTTGGTGTGAAAATCAAATCGAACCGATTTTTTCTAATATGTGGAACCAAATCGAACCAATTAATTGATGCAAATCGAACTGAATTGAACCACATATATGTTGTTCAGTTCGATTTTAAATTTAGTTTTGGTATTTTTAAAAAATCTATGTTTTTAAAAATTAAAAACGGTTCGGTTCGGTTCGGTTCGACTTTAAATTCGGTTATGTTTTTCAAATTAAAAATGGTTTGGTTTTAAATTCGGATTTTCTCTTTTTTCTTTTTTGAAATATATATATATATAGTTAAACATGATTCGGTTCGGTTTTAAATTCGGTTTCAAAATTTTTTCAAATCGGACTGAACCACATTTTTCGATTTCACTAAAACATATAAATCAAATTTCTAGAAATTGTATTCAATAAAGTTAGAGATCGCAACAATCAAGACAAATGTGGTACAATGGATATTTATTGAAAGAAGGATATCAAAACAATCCAATATATCTATGTGTTTTTATAAAAAAATCACAGTCAGGATTTATTATTATAACTGTATATGTTGATTAGAACTCCTCAAGAGCTTTCAAAGACAATAGAATATCTTAAGAATTTGAGATGAAAGATCTCGGAAAAACAAAATTTTTCCTTGACTTGCAAATTGAGCATTTAGCAGAGATATTTGTTTATCAGTCAACTTATCAAGAAAAGTTTTGAAAATATTTTATATGGACAAAGCACATCCATTGAACATTCCAATGGAAATTTGTTCATTAGATGTGAGGGAAGATATATTTCGACCTCAAGATACTAATGAAGAACTTCCTAGTCCTAAAGTACCATATCTTAGTGCAATTGGTGTACTTATATCTTGCTAATAATACAAGACCAAATATTGCATTTTTCAGTAAATTTATTAGCAAGATATAGTTCTTCTCCAACTAAAAGACGTTGAAACAGAATTAAGCATATACTCCGTTATCTCCGAGGAATAATTGATATGGTTTGTTTTATTCAAATAAATCGAAATCTGGTTGATTATGCAAATTCTGTATATTTATCCGATCCACACAAAGCTAGATTTGAAACAGGTTATCTATTCACATATGGAGGAACTGTTATATCATGACGGTCGGTGAAACAAACCATAATAGCCACTTCCTCAAATTCTTGCAATTTACGAGGTTAGTCGAGAATGTGTATGTCTATGATCAATGACTCAACACATTCATGGAACATGTGGTTTGTGTTTTAGTAAAAATTTTCCAACAATGTTATACGAATACAATATAACATGCATATTCCAAATCAAAGGAGGATATATTAAAGAAAATAAAACAAAGTATATTTCATCGAAGTTTTTCTACACTTGTGATTTAAAGAAAATGATGATCACTATACAACAAATTTGTTCAAAGGATAATTTGGCGGATATATTTACAAAGTCATTACCTACAACAACCTTTGGACTTGGAGATCTCAAGTGATGTTTCTATGAGAGGAGTAAATATGCTAAATTCTTTTTAAGAGTATTAAATTATATGAAATATGTATTATTTTTCTTTCATTAGGATTTCTTGGGTATTATAAGTATTATAGAAAATAGATTTTCATTAGATTGACCATGTGTCTGGTAATTGCTCATTATTAGTGTCTATGTTATCTCCTACTTGCTAAATTGGCTATAAATAGTGACATTTGGTGGGTTTTGAAAGATACACATTGGACAAATTCTAAAAAATTTGAAGAAAGTAGAGAAATCCATAATTTGTTATTATTTACTTTTGTTATTTATTTTATTTTATATATTTATATATATTATGTTTAATTTATTTTAATATTATATTTTATTGATATCCGTGTTGCTGTTGTACTCTTCAAATTCATATATATATACACACATATATATACACACACATATATATTAAAAGCTCTCAATTTTTTTTTACAAAACAAAAATGTTATCAAAGGATCTAGCCTTCTTACTCCATTCATGCAAGCAAGCAAATACAAAGACCGGAAAACAAAAGGACAACCTGCTGAAAATATTAAAAATATATACAATCGGCTTTTCTCTATTATCTTTGCTGCTTATAGTAACTATGGAGCTTATTCTCAAAATGAAAACCAAGTCAAAATGAAGCATAGTAGTATGCTGAGCCATGGGGCATGATTTGCTGAGGATTTAAGTCAACATAGGCTGAGCCACCACCAAGTTTTCCCAAACCACCTTGGCCCTGCATTCCATCTCTGCCATACTGCTTCCATAGAAGCTGCTCCTGCGTTAGCAACTCCTGCTTCTTCTCCATTTCAGCTATCTGCACATACGAAGGAGGTGGAACCGTAAGCGATGCAGCGAAAGGGTCCCGATACCCGATCGGTTCAGCTGTTCCATCTGGTGCTGGAAGTGCCAGAACTTGTGCAGCAGCATTGCCTTGGCCTTGCAATGCCACTGCCACACTACTCGAACTCCCCCCAAATTGCACGGCATTGACATGTCGCCTAACCGTCTCTTGGTCGTACATTCCATTTAATAGCAGTGGATCAAAACAACCTCCCATATCAGGCTTCTGCTTAGACAGATGGCTAGCAGTTTCAACCAACGTCAATTCCCAATCTGGTTTGCCAAACTCAGCAGCTGGCGTCTGCCACGCTGAACTCACTTCAGGCTCATGGTTTGATGAGAAAGTTTCCCATGAACCATTAGGATTCGTAATTGGGGGTCCAGAGAAAAGAGCCAAGGCCAATTTGTTCCCTTGCTCATCAGCTGATACTCCATCCTCTCTCAAGTTCACCAAATCTTCCTTTGGCGATTGAGTTCGCAAAATCGATTGCGGAACAGGAGCACAATTCTCTAGCAGAGGAAGAGCCTTTATCTCATTCATGTCGTATCCAGACTCGTTAACTGGTAGCGGTTTCATTTCCTCCTCTGTTCTCATTTCATCGAAATCCTTAGGCCTTCTTGACATCTCCTTTAGGAAGCCCCCAAGTGTGATCAAAAGGTTGTGAGTTATCATCTGAACCTCTGGATATTCAGAAGACCGTGCAATCCCCACATCCTTACACCAACCATAAAATTCTACAAGATCATTAATATTCTTTGCCGCATTAGCACAAACATCAAAAGCCCTAAGACAATCAACGTATTCCATTTCTTTAAAATGATCCAACAAAACCCCCAAAGCATCACAAATCTCAACATACAACCCAAAGCTCTCTTTGATAATCAAATTAAGCGCAGTAATTACTAATCTACTATTCTTGGCCATTCCTGCCGGCCT
This sequence comes from Benincasa hispida, assembly GCF_009727055.1. Lineage (NCBI taxonomy): Eukaryota > Viridiplantae > Streptophyta > Magnoliopsida > Cucurbitales > Cucurbitaceae > Benincasa > Benincasa hispida. The sequence goes on along the minus strand of NC_052350.1, from coordinate 21,782,029 downwards.
ACAAGCCAAAACTCGATCAAGCATTCGAAGCAATTGGTTTAACTCCTCCACTACTCTCTCTGGTCTCATTGACCTCCATGGACTCTGCTTCCTGCTCCTATAACAAGATTCATCACCCCCTTTCAATCTCTTCTCAAGAACAAGATTCTCAATCAATTCATCGAGATACAAAGCGTAAAACCTCAAAAAACTAGAATGATCCCATGAATTCGAATGTGCTTCATCTCTAAAACCAGATAAATTCAAGACTCGCATACCTTTCCGCGTAGCATACACGATCTCCTCCCCAAAAGAGGGATGCCCATCAATTAAAATCCTATGCACCACAATTAGCGACTTGAGCGCAACGATCCAATCGCGAGTTTTACTCAATCGTCTAGAGATCGTAACTACACACGCATTCACATATCCATTCGAATAATTGGAGCATAAATTCACAATCTCCCTAATATACCTATCGTCGGCAGGATCCTCATCGTGGCTCGTCGCTTTGACCACCAAAACATCGAGTTCCGGCGTCATATTTCCGGCGACTTTGGCGATGCTGATGGTCGTTTGGTCCTTCATAACTCCGATGGCTTTTCTGATGGTGCTTTGGGCCATTTTCGTACAAAATTACGAACAAAACTTCACTTGGCGTGTAGCTAATGAAGTGACATGGAGATTAGTAAATGTGAAGTAATGGCGAAGATGAAGAAGCAGAGAAGGAAAAGCGCTTTCTTCAGAAACGCTGAAAGCGGAAGAGCGTTTCAAGAGAGAACAAAACGACTTGGTGTAGTGTTGAATTGTACTTGTGCGTTCTCTAGATGATGCCACGTGGCTCACTATCTTACTTGCACACCAAGATTCAAATATTTGACATTTCTTATGGAACAATATTTTTAAATATTTAAAGAACGAGATATTAAGATTTTTTCACCCCTATAATTGGATAATTTAGTGAGACTATACTAAGTATTTTTTATTTTGTATCTCTAATACACCTATTTTTGGATTTTTTTTCTTTTTTTTAATACTACTTTATTTTCTACACTTTTAGTTTTGGTTCAATTTAGTCTTAGAAAAAAAAAATCTTTTTGATCCTTAAGTTTTGGATTTAGTTTCTATTTAGTCTTTAGGTTTCAAAATCTTATATCGTATATCTTTAGTTCATAAGTTTTTGAGTTTGGTTTTAATTTAATCCCTAAATTTTAAAATATTACAATTTTACCCGACATTTGAGTTTTGCTTCAATTTGATCCCTATGTTTCAAGATGTATACTTTTAATCTTGATTATTCACTAAATACTCATTTTTTGTCTTTATTGTTAATTTATTAATAAATTAAAAATTATTAAAATAATTATAATTAATTAAGTTTCATTATTTTTTTATCACTTTTAGAATTAAATTTAAAATTTTAATTTCTAATTATTTTTAATTAATTAATAGAAATTGACGTGAATGATTGAAAGTAAGTATATAATAAAAAGTTGAAGTTAAAAATGTAAAACCTTAAAGCCTAAGAACTAGATTGAAACAAAACTCAAATTTAAGGATAAAATTATAACATTTTAAAACTTAAGGGCTAAATTGAAAAACAACTCAAAACTTAAGGATAACGTGTATAATATTTTAAAATCTAGGGACTAAATAGAAACTAGACCAAAAAATCTAGGGACCAAAAAGATATTTTTCCCTTGATCGTTAAAATTTTAAGAAATTCATTTTTTGTTCTTGCATTTTTAACTTTTATTCATTTAGTACCTATAACTTCAAAATATTCATTTTATTTATGTATTCCTAAGAGTGATCATTTTTATATATTCATTTTGATTTTTAAGGTTATGTTTGGTAACCATTTAGTTTTTTGGTTTTTGTTTTTAAAAACTAAGCTTATAAACACTACTTCTACTCTCAAATTTCTTCATTTGTTATCTAGTTTTTTTACTAATGGTTTAAAAAATCAAGTCAAATTTTGAAAAAAAAATAGTTTTTGTTTTTGGAATTTGACTATAAATTCAACTATTGTACTTAAGAAAATGTAAATCATTGTAAGAAATATGGAGGAAATAAACATAATTTTCAAAAATCAAAAACAAAAAACGAAAGTCATCAAATGGAACCTAAGAGAACAAAGTAGTAAGTTTTTTATGGTTCAATAACCAAAATGAGCCAACATCGAAAGTAAATGAGACTTAAATGAAATCTAAAAGTATAGAAGCCAAAATAAATCAAAATTAAATATATAGAAGTAGTATTTTAGGCCACCGTTTGGTAATAATTTTTTTTTTTTTTAATTTTAAAAATTAAGCCTATAAACACTACTTTTGTCTTGGTGGTTTTCTCTCTTTCTCTTCTAGTTTTGCTATGTGTTTTCTTAGTTGGTCTGGTTTTATTTGGAGATTTTTGGCGTTGTTCTTGCTCAAATGTAAATCACATTTTGGTCCTAAAATGTTTGTTTGGTCTTATTTGATGTTTTATTTGGAGATTTTTGGTGTTGTTCTACTCTAATTTTTACTAGAATGTTTGTTTGGTCCTAAAATGTGTCTAGTTCTTAAAGATAGAATTGATTGGTTTTATGAACTTTGCATTGTAGTTTGTAGATTCACTCTCAACTAGAGTTATGCGTATACTGTGCTGAGGACCCAAATTTTGAGAATAAAAAAAAGTAACTTTCAAAAAGTTGTTTTGTTTTTAGAATTCGGCTAAGAACTCAACCATTGTACCTAAGAAAGATACAAAGAAATGTGAATGAAATAGACTTAATTTTTAAAAAAAAAAATAAAAAAAACCAAATGACTACCAAATGGGACCTTAAATTTTGAATTTTTTTTTTTTATGTTAGTTTCTAAATTTTGTAATTATTAATGTATTCTACTTGCCAAATAGTCAGCATTTACTATGCAATATTGTTTCTTCAAGTTTTTTTTCAACTAAAAGAAAATCAAACAAATTAATTGGTAGCAAAATCAGCAAATACATAAATTATGAAACAAATTAAACATAATGTCAACGCATTAATCATTAACATATGTTTAGGAGTGCTAAAAAAGGTAGGGTGCAAGAAGTTTTCCTTGTTTAGTTGGATTTATTTTTTCTTTATTATTATTATTATTACTATTATTTTTTGCTTGTTGGCCTTTTATCATTTTCATGAGCCAAGCCCATGTAACAAACAAACAAATAAATAATAAAACAATGCATTAGTAGTCTCCCTTGAAAGTTTTGAAAGTCTTGCTTTTCAGGTGAAGAGATTTGAATATCCAAATCAAAAAAGGTGTACGACAGTTTGGCTAATTGAGTTATGCATATATTAGTAAATAGAGAAAGAAACTAATACTAAATAAAAACAAATGCGATCGGATTTGAATTTTATTTATTGTGCGATATGTAGAAATAGAAAAGCAAAATACTTTTAAATATAAAAATAGTATATATAAAAGTGTTTGGAAGTTGTTTGAAGAAGATTTAAACTCTTCTTTTGTTTGGATGGAACTCTAAGAAGTACAAATACTTTTTTTCACATATTGAATACTTGAGGTTAGACATGCATCAAACACTTGTTATGTATACTAAATAGACACATATATGTAAAAAAAAAAAAAAAAAAATCCGAATATATCAAAATAATTTTTTTAAGCATCATAAACTCAATGATATTGAACTTTATTCTAGTTTGAAAATGATATACATCTAGAATAAAAATTTATGTTTTAATAAACATATCTTTGTCATTTTATATCCTAGATTTTAAAAAACTGACATGTCGTCATGTCTGTCGTATCATATTTGTATCTCGTATCTATATCTGTGCTTCTTAAAAAAAACGTCTATCATAATGGTCTTATATATTTTTCCTTATAGAAAATATCCATCGCAAATATGATAACCAAGTGGTCTTCTCATAAATTTGAACATTATTTTCAAACTAAATGAAAATCTACTTACACTCGGAAGATCTCATAGCATTTCCCGTAAAAGTGGATCCAATATCATTACATTGAAATGGATATCAACTTTGATAAACATTGAAGAGGTAACAGACCATTACAGCACAACATTCTACCGCTGTCTCTGGCAATCTAATGCAAAATTTAGTACACTAAACAATGGATCATCTACCGTAACATCACTCACTCTGGCTAACAGCTTTAACTTTCCTGTTAGCAACTTGTGTCTCAACATATCCACCAACTATCGCTTATCAATCTATTCCTATCTGGTACCGTTGCAAATAAAACTAAAAATAGAGAGCCTGCAGGTGCTAGCTAGCGATTCACATTCTCTGGCAGAGCGGAACTTTAACGAAAATAAGCTAGACAAGATTAGAAATGAGCGAGCTACTCTTCGAGGACTCTATGGTTGACTATTCAAACCTGGGATGCTGTCTTCAGAGGATCTTACACAGCCTCTAGGAAGCAGGAATCTGAATTTGTCTGCATTCTCTATCAAGTATGCAGGAAGGTGAACAGCCGATGAAGACCGCGGTATTGATCCCATCTTCTTAATCAACTCCCGGAAGGTGTACTCTTCAGGAAGCATATCGAAGAGATCATCTCCCTGGCAAATGAGCTTCTGTATCCTGGAGTAATTCAAGAAGTCTCGCCGCTTTACACGGTCCGCATGACTATAAGCTGTCATCTTGAATACAAAGTCTTGAATATTCCTAAAGCAAAAGCTACAATGCCATCCTGCATCGGAGAATATAAGTTCGCTTTGGCGTGAATGCCTATACTGAGTATGTGGACCATAGATGTGAAATGTGGCTCGCCAACTGCTGTAGTCCACAGGGAACTCGAAAGAATACATGTAGTTCCTCATTTCAAGATGGATTATAGGAGGCACGTCATCACACCATTGCAATAGTTTCACGGTATGTGGGCTCGGTATCTCATCAGTATCTGACATGATCAAAAGATCACCATTTGAAATCCCTGCACGCCGAAGTAATCCATTCATAGCTACACGTTGCTGGGATTCAAGGTCAAATGGGTTTCTATATGACCCACGAGAAGCAACTTTTCCAGAAAACACATCATGAACAGTCTTATTCTCTGCAAAGGCAAATCTATCTCTATTTTCATCAAATAGTAATGGCTTGCGTATGCCTGTAAAAGTCGTACGTGACTCCAGGATTACAAACTTCCAGACATATGGGTAAAGCTCCCGCCATCTAATTTCAAGCAAATCTAGCTCATTACTGAAGATGATGGCATCAAAAACACGACGAGGTTTGGATCGCAAAGACCAGCCATGGAGGCGACAAAGATGTTCCATAGACACATTTTCTGCATAATAGTGTGGTAGGCGCACAAAAGGGCGTGGAGGTTTGTCCCAAAGTGGGCGGAAGAAATAAGAAATTTTTTGGCCATAATTGAAAATGGTAATAACACTAATTGGAACAAGCATAAGAAGCATAAAAAGAAGATATTTAGGTCGTATTCGTCTAGAATTGACCCGAAGAGACCGAGCCATGTTTTAAGGGAGAATACTATGGGAATGAAGCTACTGACATATTGGTTTAGGTACAGATGACAGAGTCATGGTCTCACCATTGTTGGTTACCTGAGAAAATTGACCACCATATTACACGGCAGAAGGGATATTAAACAAAAATAGATGAGGCACAGCATTTCCAATTGGAGATGCCAAGTGGGAGAAACATCAATGTTCAATTCCATTTTCGATTTCAGTAATATTAGGGTATCAGTAGATAAGATTGTAGCAAGTAATAGCAAATAACTTTAGCTAGTGAGAGGACAAACCTAGGATGAAAAATTAGTAAAGAAAAGATGGAGACAGTACAATCCAATATTCATCAAATCATTATGAATTCCACAACTAGCAGTCTTTCTTAAAAAACAAATCATTACTTTTCTTTTCAAAGAAAACAAAACTTCCATTTAAAGGAATATATCAAGCAGTAAACAATGAATTTCATGGTAAAAAAAGGAACAAAAAAGCAGACCGGAGGAAAGGATAGAAATAAAAACTTCATGTTATATTTGTCAAATTGAAGCCAGCATTTCCTTATGATATTGACTTTCAAACTAACTAAAAAGCAATTAAAAGAATCCATAATCCACCCAGTTAGACCAAGTTTAAACATAGTCTTTTTACGTTAGTTGAAACATCAACCATCTGGATTCCATATCAGTAGACCCTTTTGTAGACACATCCCTAAACATAAATTTAGTTGCCATTATCATTCAAACTCCGACATTCTTTTTGTTTATTAAGATAGTAACCTTTTTCGCTTATATGAACTTCTATTATCCCACCCAACCTCAGCTACATCAGACCCCGCTGATCAAACCAAAAATTGAAAAGAAAATTGTGTTAATCCAAAATTATTAAGAGATTCAAAACCCCTCCATCATCTTAAACCAAATCTTTCCTCGTAATTTGTAAGATACAATTAACGCAACCATATGCTCATACATTCTGGTCCAGCTGAGATCAATGATTGCCCTACTTCTCGTTAAACAAAGTGAATCAATCGCGAGGAAATGACTACGGTTAACAACAGACCTAGTAATTCTCAATAAAATTACTTCAATCTCGAGTATGAATCAACTGAAACAGAACCACATCATTCCAAACACCATAACAATATCCTCAAAGCAATCGAATTCAACACTCAAAAAATCCAACCCATTACTAAAAAAACAAACGAACCCCAGAAAAATTCAGCAACAACCCACACAATGAATAGATAAAATTACCTAACTGCAATTAATTGGGGCGTCGATCCATCCCTGGCGGGTCGGGAAATCGGAAGGTAAGGAAATGGGGATCGGATTTGGAGAAGAAGAAATGAAAAAAGAAGAGGAAGGAATTAGGAAGAAGTTAATGGGAAGCAATCGAGTGGCGCGATTGAAAGTAATTGGCGGGACGGCGTTGGATAAATCTCGTTGTCATCTCAGAGTTATCCAACATGGGTCCTCCACTCCTCCACCGGATGCTAATAACCTCCGGCCATTGACTCTCTGAGGCCACCTGCCATTGGCCCCTTGTGTGAGCTTCCTAAAATTTTGCCTTAAATCATATTTTGATGCTCTCAATTCTCAACTTCTTTACGGTAATGGTATGTTATCCATGTTGGAATTGATAAAAATTTTGGCTATCTTCTTTACTTAAGTTTGTTCAATTTTTGTTTCTGTATTTTTAAATCAGGTTCATAATGAAAATAGATGTAATCTGGATGAGATTTTTATTGATGGATGGTCTGAATTGTAAACACAATTAGATTGTTTTTATTACGTTTACTTATAATTATGAATTTTTTATATTTTACTGTTACCATTACTGTTGCTACCATAACGATAACAGTAATAGTAATAGTAACAAAATAATCATAAATGTAGTAAATTCATATTTTTCATATTATTAGAGTAACAATATCTGTAATGATAAGATAACGGTAACGTTAGTGGGTCCACATAAATTTTAACCGCAATAAGATTCAATACTTTTTATTCTTCAATCAGATTACACGATTTGATTACAAATTTGAAGGTGATCCCATATCTCATTATGATTATGGAAGCAGGTAACATAATGAATTGGAACCCACTTTTTATATTACTATTGAAGGATTACTTTTCGATCGGGGTAAACGTGACTTTAATTTTCTAATTTTGGACTCCATACTTTTTCAATAAATCTTAAATAATCAATTTTGACCAAAATTGACTAAATAATAATAATAATTTTCATGCAAAAAAATATAATATGTGAATATTTTTTTCAAGATTTATGGTAAAAAGTTAATGGATAACAAAAAGTTTTTAAGAAATCAATAATGAATTAGCATTAGAAATTAAATTTAGGATTTATTGAAAATATAGGGATTAAAATTGAATAAGTAAAAGTATAGACATTAAAATTGAACAAACTCTAGTATAGGAATCAAAATGATATTTTTAACTATAAATTTTTTATTAGAATTGAGATGAAGAATAACAAAATGTGGAGTTTCATTTTGAAAAATGACATGAGAGTTTCCAAATCGGGAAAATGGAAAAGTGATGTTTAAGTTTATTAATAAATAAATATAAAATTACCAAAATTCCCTAGAAGACACATAACTTAATTATTTGAAAAGAAAAAGGGTTTAAAATTGTAAAAAGGGGAAAAAAACAAAAAAAGATTGGATACACCTTGTTTTCGAAGTTTCCCAATAAAGTTTTTTTTTTTTTTTAAATGTTCAAAATCAATTTAAAGATGCAAACAAAAACTACAGTAGGAAGAGCACTCGCCAAAAAAGAAAAAGACTTGAGAAATAATAAAATTGGATGGAAAAGACCTCTCAAATACAATATATTCGAGTAAAAATTCAGTTGGATCTAACGAAGTAGCAACATGACGGAATGTGAAAAAGATAGTAGAAATTATGCATATTCACGGTTCGATTTTGGGCAAAACCGTATTTGAACCGAACATGTTGTTTAAAGTCATGTTGAACCAATCAAAATCAAATATACATCGTTCTTAAAACTTTGAAACTTGAAGTGAAGAAAGAAAATGACACTTACGTTAATAAAGCTGAAAAATGGGCTACAACTACATGTCTGGAAATTTGAATTTTAAATAAGACAATTGGAGTTTAAAAAACCTAGGATAAAGTAAAGGAGAGATAAGACAAATGACTAAAATAAAATAGTATTTTTGACAAATGACTAAACGACATGATTTACTAATTCATTAGATTAATAAGTAAACAAATATACCCTTGCAGTAAATTCCCTACCATCATAGGATATTTAATTAGAATCTAAACATCTAAACAAAAATCAAATAATCACAAAAATTAACTCAAATGACTTACTTTATATAGGAAGAACTCCCAACTTAAATACACCATCAATTTGATGAAGAAAAAAGATCTCAATTAATAAGAGAATTAGGTAGCTCAAAAGATTACATTACCAACTAATACTAAATGAAATTAAAGCCAACACAAGTTATTTTAGTACAACAATGAGTAAACACATCAACCAACAATATTTATCATAACATTAAATACTATATAATCTCAAACGAAAAAAAAAAAAAAATCAAACCTAATATGTATAAGTAAGAAAATGATTATGTAATTTTACGAAAGATCCACTCTAATTGTTTTTTTATCTTTTCAAATTCAAAGCTTTAATACAAAAATTATTATTGAAAAATCATGAAGAAGGAGCTAACGTTGATATTTTATGAATTAAAAGTTAAAATTGAGAAAAGTTGAGTTTATATTTCCACTTTTGTCTTTCATCATTTTTCTTGTGGTCACCAATGTAGAGTGAAAATGATGAATGTGATGGTTAATTGGATACCGAATTGTGATTACCCTCGAAGTACTATGGTGCGAGATCTGGCTTGGAAGCCTTGGCTCTATTGGTTCTAGTGTTTGCAATACTGTGGGTGGGCTCTTATATTAGTAATCATGTATGGGCCACAAGGATAAATGGCCCATTCCCTCTCTGTAAACCAAGACAAGTGGCCCAACTTGCAATCTTAGGCCCAACTTCTGAAGGATGAGCTCTTTCTTGTTCTTGATCTGTCGAACGATTTTAAGTGTTTTTTTTTTTTCAAAAAAAACAAAAAATTGCAGTGCCAAATTTATCCTTCACAAAAAGCTACGTTCCACGAAATTTCTAGAGAAATTTAATTCGTGAAATTTGAACTTTATACTTGTATTAATTTCAGTATAGTGAATACAATCTCTAATACATAATCTTTTGATGTTTTCTCTCAAAAAGTAAACTATAATGCTAAGCTTGATCTTCTTAGATGATCGGCTTTTGGGCTTGATGATCTTCTTGCAGGATCGACCTTTGGACTTGTTGATTTTCTTCGAGCATCCTTTGGATTTGTTGATTAGTTTAGATCGGCTTGTGGCTTGTTGATCACCTTCAATTAGCCTCTGGCTTGTTGGTTGGCTTGTGAGCTTTTTCTTGAGTTTAAGGAGATTGAATATTCAGCTTGTAGGTTGTGAAGATATGGTCAATTTGTTAAAGTCTTCTAATCTTTGAAGTTTCAAATAGTCTCGATCTTCAATTCTTCAATACTTGAGTGTTTCAGTATTTGGAGCCTAAAAAGCTTCAGTCTTCAACACTTGAGAGCTTGGAGAGCTTCCGTTTTCTATTCTTTAGATCTTGAAAGCTTTAGTCTTTGGAGCTTGAAACCTTAGGGGCTTGAGAACTTGAGAGTTTGAAAAGCCTCGGTCTTTAATTCTTTAGTTCTCGAGAGCTTCATCTTTGGACTTTGAGAACTTGGGAGCTTCATTTATAGAGGATTTTCGTGAGCTTTAAATGGGTTTGGGCCCATTTTTTGTTGGGCCCAAATATTGGCTTAAGCCCAATCTTTAATTTGATCCAAATTTTCACTATGGACTTGAATTGGGTTTGGTCCGAGCGATTTTAATTACTCAGTTTGATCTAATTTATAATTTTCACAATGAGCCTGAGTTTTCATTGTGATGACATGACAATAAATTAAAACCTTTTTAATAGAAAATAATAAATTAAAATATTTCATTATTACTCTGCCTATCTTTCATCTCTATAATGAATTGTGTTTTGAAAGTCTGTTTAATAGACCATTTAAAAATAGTATTTTGAAAACAATCGATTTAATTAAAAAAAGATGTATTTTGTATTTTAAATATGTGTTTGATAACAAATTCAAAAACTAAATTACAATTTAAACAATTTTTTAAAATGTGTTTGATAATATAAATCTTAATACTAATTATAATTACTCACTAAATATAAGGTTGAATATAAATTACTAATTAAGTTATGTACTTGTTTACGTTAAATTCTTTGTGTACTTATTATTTTTTAACATCATATAATATATAATATACAAAATATTGCATATTTTAATTTAATAAAAAATAGTTGAGTTTATAATGTGAAATACTATATTTATTATTGTTTTTATCTTTTCTAATATAATTATGCATCTTAAATTTTAAATTTAGATTCTAAATACACTTAAAATATAAAAAATATTGTTTTCAAAATTTGCATAGTTTAAATCACATAATCTGAAAATAGTTTTTGGAAACATAATCCGGATGGCATACCAAACACATATTTATTGAACTTAGAGAATTCGAAAACATAAAATGGAATCCGAATTGTATACCAAACAAATCATTAGTTTTCATTCTTAATATTGTGGTTAAATAAGAGTGTGTTTAGAATACATTTTTCAAATTATTAATTTAAAAATTAAGTGATTTGAAAAGAAATTCAAGTGTTTGGCAACCACTCAAAATGAATTTTGGAAAAATCAGTTTATAAAATAAGTTAATTTAGGATAAATACTTGAAAGAAACTTTTAGAAAAATGAAAATTTGAGTATTTAATGGTTAATTTCTCCTTAATTTGTATGAGAAACTTCGGCGACGCCCAATGGCCAACTTTTGGCCACCACCTTTGTCTACCGCCGTCAGCCTAAAGGAATTGGAATTCCCCGTAGCATAAGCAATTGGACGCATCAATCTCTAAATTTTGTTTTACAGAATACATAGAATTCAGATTGATGGAAACCATAGAAAAACATAAACCTAAGCATGCTTTCTACAGTTCAAATAGAGAGAAAAAGATAAAAAAATCACATACCCTTGAAGACCAAATCTTCATGTTCCTCTCCAATTCAAGTCGTCTTCTCCCGATCTCACGACTCGACATCCACTAACTAACTGAACAGAAACGAACACCACCAAGGGGCATTCCTTGTTATTCTCAAGGACAAGAACTGTGCAGAGATGTAGGCTTGCACTCAATCTTGGCGTGAAGGAAGGAGAAGATAACTGAGAGTTTTTTCTTCTCTATGAATTAGAGAGACACACAAAGAGATAACTTTCTCTCTTTTCCAATTTGTTACGTGTGAGAGGGAGAGATTAAGGGGTGAAAGAGTTATAACTCCCTCCCCTTTATTTTTAATAAATTCAAATTCAAAGATTTGAATTTACCCGAAAATCTCGTCAAACAAATTCTCCTGAACTCTTAATTTTTCTTTTAAAAAAAATCTTTAGTATATGAATAAAAAC
>NC_052350.1:21716251-21769970 GCF_009727055.1 Benincasa hispida | reverse complement strand
ATATGTTATATCACATATAACATAAATTATAGTTTATTATTCTCTCAAATAACCTAAGGTAGTAATATGAATCAAATTCATATTATTTTTAATCTATAGTTTTTATATGAATCACATTCATATAAATAATAATTGAATCATATTCCAATCATAACTTCTCTCAATACAATATATAAATTCAATAAGAATTATATTCATATTAATTTTAACATATAGTTTCTATATGGATCATATTCATATAATTTATATTTGAACCATAATCAAATATTTATTTCTCTCATAAAACTATATAAATTTAATATGAATCATATTCACATAAAATTTTAACATAAAGTTTTTACGAATCGTATTCATATAACTAATATTTGAATCATATTCAAATATTTGTTTCTCTCATAAAAATGTATCAACATATATTATATTATATAATGTATCAATATTTAGTTGTATCTTATACAATTAATTTTCTTTAATTAATTTGAACGATTCAAATCACACCAAAATTAATTTGATTCCCATCAGTCCTCATTGAGCTAACGAGGGGACCTTATGGACGATATAAGATTAATTTATTAAACTCTTTTAATCAATAAATTAATCAACAGAGCTTCAAGATTAATTGATTAAACTCTTTTAATCAAATTAATTAACATTCATTAACTGTCGGTCACTCCACTAAAGATCGACAATTGATCTCTTCGCACTATAGATATATTTATGTGTCTATTGGATATAACCAATCAATAGTGCGTTGACCCTTCATAAATTGCTCGTAAGTACAGTTGGGTTAAATTACCGTTTTACCCCTATAGTTATATCTAACTCCTTAAGTAACACTAATCCCTCTAATGAACCATTAATCATAGTCCAATTATGACCGAGTCCCTCACGAGCTAGAAGAGGGTGGGGCGTCTCATTGTTCAAGTCCTGGAATCAGTCTTTAGGGGAGCAATTTATCTTTTTATCCTAACTATAGGGAAAGAGTGAATTCCTTCTTGTGCAGCTGTGTTCCCAGTTCTCCAATTAGACGAATCCCCAAAATGGTAGGCTTATTGAGTCGATGAATTTGGCCACTCTCCCCCATACAAATCAAAGGATCACCCTCATAAACAGAAGTTCACAACTCACTCAAGATTAAGGTTAAGTTACCTATGGTTATCCTAGTGAAATGTAAGTCTCTTCTAGCAATGATGTTATAAAAAGAGGCTTAACATTTCGTGGTCCAATCTTTATACAAACTCTTTTGTATAAAATACCCCCCTCACATGTCTCCACAAGAATGATTAGGATCAGATCATTTGTAATACTTTACAACAATTGTACCAACTATAAAACAGGTTGTATAAGTAGTGTTACAAGGATAAAACACCTAACTTTATCCATATACTATAAACCATTTAGGTTATCACTTAAACATGATCGACTTGTATGTCTCCACATACATGTTTAAATTACATCAGATAACCTTAGATCTTAGGTTAATAGATTATTGCACAAGTAATATAAAATCAATCTACCATTGATTCAACTAACATAAAACTACGAGACTTTAGGGCATACACCCCAATGTCCAACTTTCAGTTACAGTTGTTGCCCCCAACGACCAAGCTCTGGCAACGACAAATTTCTTTATAGTAATTTGACATTAATAAAAATATTTTTAGTAGATAAAAAACCTAAAAACTTGTATATAAAAACACTTTTGAGTAAGAGTCGATAAACATGTGTATTTTTATTTTAAGAAATTTTTATCAAAATACTTAAATGAAAATGAATTTTTAAAAAATATTTTTTTGTTTAAGTCATTTCAAATGGACTATAAGTTATAGAAAAACAGACTAATACGAGTATATAATGAAATATAGTATAATGTATTTACAATGAAACTATTTGACTATATTCCTATTTTGAATTTGTTTAGATTAACTATAGAAATAGGATTGTCTGAAAAAATATTTGTAAAAGATGAGTGGTCTAAAAATTATTTGCAAAAAAAGTAGATTTTTTATCCTTATTAATTTCAGTGTTGTTGATGCCAAATTTTGACTAAAAAAACGCACCTGACCTCCATGTGACATGAACAGTAATTTATAATTTTTTGGAAAGAGAGAACTTGCAAAATAAAGAAAAATAGCTCTGATGGCTAAGTCAATAAGAGAATTGTAGAATAGAGAATAAGTAGCTTTAGTTACCTCATACGGAGTCATAATAGTATATTTATAGACGGAAATGAGATAGATTTTATCTTTTTCCCTCATGATAAGGACTACATGGATCTTTACTAATCCTAATAAGGTCTTATTATATATTATTAGACAAATCCACTTTATCTATTGTTTCTCTTTCCCTATTCGGTTAGGGTTTTACATCAGGCAGAATGTGTACGAGCCTTACTTGAGATGAGGCCGACTTACCCAATATTCTTCCTAGGCATGCTAGGGTTTCATCCCTTAAGGCCTATCCATGTTGGACTTCGGACTATCATTTCGTCTTTGACCTATTCTCTTGATCTTCTCTTGCTGTTTTTGACTCTCTTGCACTTGGTTCTAGAATCTTCTCATGACAAGTCTCTTCGGAATTCATTCTTTAGAAAAGATTGAAACTCAGCAAACAGCAGGGGATAAATAGAGAAGAAAAATAAAATAAAAAAGATGAAGCGTTCCTCTACTTCCCACAACAAGGCGTTGGCTTGGCAGTCATAGCCTTTTATTTTCTTAAGGGATAGGGAAAAAAGGCTCATTATGGGCCTTTTATATTATTTATTTTAATAAAAGGAAATATGTTAAGAATGAAGGAGGTACGCATAAACGGTGTGATTTACAGGAGAAAATATTATATATATATATTTGTAATGATTATTTACAGACTTGTTTTTAAATAAATATTTTTCAATATAACCAAATTTTAAATTACTATTTGTGTCTATCCATTGTGAATATTTTGCTATTATTTATAAATATTTTTAGAAATTTTATCATCTAAATTAAATTTTCTTATTTTTTTTATTTATATTATTATTATTTTCTCTTGAAAATATTATTTCATTCAATTCTATAGGATAAAAAAGTAATTGAATATTTTCATACATGTGCAAAATGGGGAAGAAAAAGTCATACATTTACATGTTAATATATTTCTTAAATTCATAAAAATGCATTAAATCAACCATTTTCTTTTATCATTCTAAAAAAAATCATTTACGAATTAACACATAAATATCGTATCGAATTTCAAAATCTAAACTCTAAATCTAATATATATATATATATATATATATAATTCAGTTCAAATCAATTTAATATTGTGCATAATATCCAATAAAAAAAAAGTGAAGTGCATGGAACCCTAAACAAAACATCATTTAGAAACTAACACATATTTGATCATATATTGAATTAAAAAAATCTCAACTCTAAATCTTAAAAAAAAAAAAAAAAAAAATCATATATGCATTGAATCTAAGCAAACTAATAAGATTATTCAAAACGAAGTTCAAATAGAAAAAATATTAAAGTGTATGGAACCTCACACTTTTTTTCTCTCTCTTTTTAATAAGATTTAGAGTTTATAGTTTAGAATACATCATTGTGTGATTTTGTTGAATATTTAAGTACTATAATTTATTATTTTTTTATGGGAAACACAATTATCTTTTTACAATGAGGAAAGAAAATGTTTGATTTAATGCATTTTTAAGTATTAAATAAATATATTAGCATGTAAATGAAAGACTTTTTATTTTCTTTTTCTATTTTGCACATGTATGAAAAAATTCAGTTCTTTGTTATTCTATAAAAAAGAGAATCATAAGTAATATAAATGATCATTTAAAAAAAATATAAATAATATTTTCTTATGTAAATCACCTCTGGCTCCCTCATTCTTTAACATATTTTCTTTTATTAAATAATATAAAAGGCCCATGAGTTTTTTTTTCCTCTAATGTTTTCCATTAAGAAAATAAAATGGTATGACCACCAAGCCAATGGTTGTTATGAGTAGAGATGTCTATGGGGTGAGATGGAGACGGAGACGACTTTTTTGTCCCCGTTCCCACTACTCACCCGCAAAATTTTACATGGGAATTGGGGTGGGGATTCCCACTGGAAATTTGCAGTGTTGGGTTTCCCACCGAGAATTTTTTTCGTTTGACTTTTTTAAAAAAACTAATTACCTTAGATCACTAATATTAAATTTTTTACATTCATATGTGACAAAGATAGGATTAAAATGTTTAATTTTCATAATTTCTAAAAGTTAAAACTTAAAAATTAAAATGACATCCTAATTTTAACATATATATATATATCTACCCACACAATTGTGGTGGGGCGGGAGAGGGGACGAGACAAGGGTGGAGAATACTATCTCGGTCCCTATCTTCATTTAGTCAATGGAAAAAATTCTCCCCACTCTCTCTCTCTCATTTTGTGTCTAATTGGGATTCTCTACCTCATTCAGATCCAGAGTCCCACGGATTAAATAGACATCTCTAGTTATAGAAGTAGAAGAATGCTTCTTTTTTTTTATTTTATTTTTCCTCTCTCTTTCTATCCTGCTACCTTGCTAGGTGTCTTTGACATATGGAGTTTCAGTCTTCAGAAAATATTGAAAAGACTGAAATTAATAATGACAAAAAAATCTACTATTTTTTGCAAATAATTTCTAGACTACTCATTTTTTGCAAATATTTTGTTAGAAGGCCTATTTTTATACTTAATCCTTGAAAAATGACTAAACCATTTTTTCTTTAAAAAAAATGTCAGCGTACTAAATTCACACAGAAATTCAACATTTATAGTGGACTAAAAATCTAAAATAGAATTAACCTTAAAGCAGCTTAATCACCATAATATATAGCCATAATTTTGTAAATATAAAAATTAGATTCTCCCGTTAACTCTCCTTCATTCGAAAATTTTTAATCTTCATTGTTCCCAAACTTCTCTACTAAAATCGCCTTCTCGTATTAACTCTAAAAAAATGGCTATTTTTTTTTTTTACCCAAAAAAGTGTTTGTCTTTTAAAAGTAACCTCTTTTCTAAAATGTACTTTTTTTTAATCTCTTTTCGAACTTTTCATAATTTAATCGGAGGGCCCCACGAAATGAATGTACAATTTTGTCCCTAAATAAATGGTAAAAAAAGCACTTTGTCTTCCTGAAAAGTTAGGACTTCACGACTTCTTCTTCTTCTTGAAAAGTATTTGTTACACTTCTTCTCCAATACGACTTCTTCTTCTTCCCAGTAACTCTTCTCTCCAAGAATCAAAAGGACCCATCACTTCTCTTGGTTATCCGTTTGTAGCAATTGGACGAAGTACCTTCCACTTTTAATGATTTGATTTTAAGAAAGGTACACAAGTACCTTTATTTCTATCTTCGATTTAGAGTTATACTATTTGTGGGGGGACTCTCTGTACATTCTGATATGACCATAGTGAAAAAAAAATACCAAAAGACCTTTTTATGAAGGAATCAATGTAAATTGATAGCACGGATTTGTTGTCACCCACAAACCCTTACTAATGAAATAAAATATCTTTTTTACTCTAATCTATGCTACCTACACTACAACATAGTATAAGTGATAAGACCAGGTCGTCTCTTCGGGGAATCTTTGAATTTTAGCTAGTCGATGAATTCGATCTGTTATAGGGGGTTTTGAGAGTTTTAATTGCAAGGAAAAATAAACTGCATGAATATAAAAGTGTAATTTAAAAGAGAATTTAGTTCAATTAAGGAAGCTTACATTAGGAAGCTCGGAATCCACTCATCTACTTGGTTGTTTATTGATCATTGAAAAGTCGTTACTTACTTAACTTTATTCTTGGCTCGTTTACTTGGAAATCCAAAGCTAAACAACCTAATACACTAATTGAATTCTCAATTATTCTATATGCTCAACTATTTGGGTTCAAGTATGTAAGAGTATAATAACATGCAGCAGAAGTAACAAAGATCAATAAACATTCAAATTTACTAATTTTGGTAGAAACTAAAGTATGTTCATTTAAAATAAGAGGGTTTGTGATCATATCTTTGTAGAACTCTTCAAGATCTCGATCAATCAACAACAGTCTTCTCCAAAGAATACCGTGAACCACCTCAAAATCTTCCCCACTATCCTCTTAGAGCTTTAGAATGAGTTGTGGGACTCCAAAACAGCTTGAAGCAATGAAAACACAAGGAGAAGCTCACAACAACACACTACTTGAAGAACCCTTCTTCCAGTCGAAAATTTCTATAGAATGCATGCATCAATTTCACTCCATTATTCTTTATTTATTGCAGGTGGACATGAAAAGAAGAATGTTGCATGACTTGCAGCTCATGCTTGGAGTAATGAAGATGAGGAAATGAGTTTTGTGTGAGCATGAAGAAGATGGTAATGGAAATCCTTGATTTTCCATTTTGTGCATGTAATTCATTTTTCCATTTTTTTTAAATCAAAACTTGATTTCAAAATCTATTTTGATTTTAAAACTGAAAATTTAATTTTAAAATTAATTTTTAAGTAAAACTAATTAATTTAATATCAAATATTAAATTAATTTTTGCACAAATCCATCTTCATATATTTAAATCATATTTAAATATATATTCTTCTATTTTGTTTAATTTCAATTTGAACGTTTTAAATTAATCTCTCAAGCTACTCTAAAGCTTATACATTTATGAGTAGTAGGAGGACCTCGCGGATCTACAGATCATGGGTTCCAACAATTCGAGATTAATCGACTAAACTCATTAGATTGATCTAACCCCCATTCGTTAACTAATGGGTCACTCCACTATAGCCCATAGTTGAACTCTCCTCACTATAGATATATTATGTCCACTTTATATAACCATAATCAGTAAGTTGATCCTTCACAGATTGTTCGTAATCACAGTTGGGTCAAAATAACTGTTTTACCACTGTGAATACATATTGTTCCTTAAGTTCTCATTGACCCTCTAATGAACAATTTTGATTCATAATCCCTATGAATCAAATCCTTTCTCTATCATGAGAAGGCGGGGTCTCGATTATTCAAGACCTGGAATCAATACTTAAGAGAACAACTTATCTGCTAACCCTAAATCGGGTAAGAGTGAATTTCAGGGCTATATCCCCAACTATTCATCCGATCTTATCGCCAAAATGGGAAGCTTATTGAGTAGTGTTGTTGGATTACTCTCATCGTTTGCAGAGCGAAGGATAATCCCGAACAAACAGGAGTTCATAGCTAGCTCAGGATTAAGATCGAGTTAACCTAGGTTATGTAATAAATGAAATAGTCAGTTTTAACAGTAAACGGTCGTTATAAAGAAAAGTGACTATTTTTGTTTTGTGGTCCAGTCTATATGCAAACTCATTACATAGGATGCCCCCACTTATATGTCTCAACATGAACGATCTGTGGATCACATTGTTTGTAGCATTTTACAACTCTTTGTAATATCTACAAAGTGGGCCGCATCCAATAGTGTTACCAGGATGATATACTCAATTTCATCCATATACTTATTAGACTATTAAGGCTATATACTGTTAACTTGATCCTGTTTATGTCACTACATAAAGTTACAATATTCAGACTATAGCCATGGATATGTTTATTGGATTTTCATATTAGAATGCAAAATCAGTAATTTATTATTATTGATAAATATAATGTTTAACACGAACTGCGAGTTCTGGGACATTCTCAATAAAGCGTCCATATTAATTCAGCATACGCATTAAGCCTAGGTATCCAGCTAAGACAATTAGCAATTGAAAAGCCATATTACCAATTGATTTAATTCTTTATTTAAATGAGTCATGCAATTAACAAATAAGAATTGCCCTAAACAACTTGAAAAAGCATGTAACACCTTATGCCTTAATGAGATTCATACACAACAATGCAATCCTCTAACAATAAAAGAAGATCACAATGGGTGATCAAACCCATAAACGCTTCTAAGCATAGAAATCAGAATCAATCCAAAACAAATAAAATTTAGCAGCAACTAGAATTTATATTAAGTCTCACAATCAAGAATGGATGAGTTTCACCCCAACCCTAAGCTAGAAAATCACTCATCTTAGGCACTCATGTGCCAAGATGAAGTTCCAATACAAATAAATGAAGAACAAAAAGAATTAATGTCTGGGAAGGGAAAAATACAGAGGGAATGAAGTTGGTTGCTGGAAAATCGAGCATAGAATGACCTAATTGGGTGAATTTTTATTTATATATAGTGCAAAGCATTGCAACATTGAGGTACAACGTAGCAACATGGCTTTTGCTTATCGTAGCGTAAACCTCAGCATCGCGATGCCCATGCCTTACGCTCAAGCACACGCGCGCCTCACCCGTTTTCGTCAACTTTTGGAGCGTCGAAGTGTTGTAATGCTGCGTGAATCAATAGCTACTGCCTTCAAGCGTTAGATAGAGCGTAAGGTGTAGGGTTATGATGCTCCCAAAGGGTATTTTGGTATTTTTCATCCCTTCTTCATGGTTGATGCTTTAAAGGTCTGTTTTGGTACATTTTCATCCCGTTTCGACTCTAGAGGTTTGTTCTACCTCTTAGTTGCTCAATATCTACATAATAGAATAATAAACATGTAAAATCCAAGAATGATCCTTGATTAAGCTAGGAAAATTAACACTTTTATGGTGCTATCATAAAGCTACTTATTTTAAAGGAATCAAATTTTAAACATTTATCGATGTTTTAACTTAAAGGTTTGTAAAATGAGGAAAGGGATTTCCCATGGATCAGAGTTTGATTTGACATTTTTTGTTTTAGAGTTGTGTTGTTCCCATTTTCTCATAAAGATGTTACGAAGACTTTACAAGAAAGAAGACAGAATATCTATCTTCGAGGTATTTTTTACAAATAGCTGGAAAGCTATCTTCTGTATTTATTTCTCTAAAGTCTTGTGACTTTGGACTTTACGAGAATCTCCTAACGTTTATAGGAAATAAGACATAAAGCCTTCTTTAAGGTATTTTTAACAAATACCTAAATGTTTAGGCTTCTAGTCATTTTTCTCGTAAAGTTGGTAACTTTACTAGATCCCAAACATTATGGGAAAGGAAACAAAAAGCTATGGTTTAAACAATACTCTTGAAGTATAGGTTTTTTGTCTTCTTTTCGGGAAAGTTTTGGGATCTCGTAAATTCACCAACTTTATGAGAAAAATGACAGAAAGCCTAAACATCCAGGTATTTGTTAAAAATACCTTGAAGAAGGCTTTTTGTCTTCTTTTCCGTAAAAATTAGAGATCTCATAAAGTCACCAACTTTATGAGGCAAATGACAGAAAGCCAACTACTTCAGTCTTTTTTGGGCAACACCTGGTCTTATGGCATCTGTCTCTTTTGCAGTAAAGTTGTCAACATTACTTTATTGGAAAATAATCAGAGAGTCTAAACTTCCAGGTATATTTGATTGTTATCAGGAAGTGATGCCTCTGTACTTTTTCTCACAAAGTCAAGTACAATCTTTCCAAGACTTTGAGAGAAAATAGATAGAGAGCCACAACTTCTAGTTATTTTTTACAATTACCAGGAAGTAACTTTTTGCCCTTTTCTCGTAAAGTCTCTATTCTTTTGTTTGTTAGTTTTTTAAATAAGAATACTACGTTGGATCATGTTTGTATTGTGGCATGTATAGGTTATAGGTATTTATTATGGAGTCGAGGATCGCGCTTGAAGAATAGTTTAAGGTACAATTAACTTCTTGTAGCCATCTAGCTAAACTCCATGTTGTCATCGTTAGAAAACTAACAAGAGTCTAGTTAGACATGTTTAGGCAAACTATGTTCAGACCCATCCTAGATAGGAACCTCTCCCTTAATGGACTCATGCTTCTTAGGGAGGTTGTGGATGAAAGGTCGGACGCCATTTCGTTTAATCTTTTTGGAGAAGTGGTGTCATTCGGTAAGGAGTAGTTTGACCTCATCACTGGGTTTCGAGTACGGATTAGGATTGTTTATACTCGTACTAACCCTACTAGGCTTAGAAACTCATACTTCAACAATAGTCCTAAATTAAAGCAGACTCAAGCTGAGAACCAATTTTTGTCATTAGACTTTAGGAGTAATGAGGATGCAGTGAAGGTAACACTCGCATATTTTATTGAGTTGGTCATGATGGGGAGGGAGAAGAAGTAAGTGTTTGACTATACCCTCCTTGGGATATTGGACAATTGGGAGTTTTTGCAACTACGACTGGAGCAATTTCATTTTCAAGAAGACAATTAATAGTCTTAAGAGGGTCCTTACAGGTGCTATCGGTCAAGGGGAGCACAGGGCGACCGCTAGATACAGCCTATACGGGTTCTTATTTTCCTTACAAGTTAGTTGAACCTATCTTTTTCTTCTTTTGTTTTCTTCTTGATTAGCTTTAATACATTATCTTGATTTCTGTTTTTCTTAATGTCTGTAGGTGTGGGTGTATGAGATGATTTCGTCTCTTAAGAATCATGTTGCTACTCGTATAAGTGAGATAGCAATTCTACGTTTGTCTCGATAGGAATGCATGTCATCACTAACATTCTTAGCATTGGATAGGAATATCTTCTAGTCACGATGGGTAATGTAGTTAATATATGTTTTGACCTCATATACTTATTGTCGCCACGTCATCGCAAAGCAGATCAACCGACATCCTTCCTTAAGGGTCTCTTTCGAGGTGAAAATTTAGAGTCGCTACCAATCATTATGGGTATGATTGGTCACCTATTTTAAAAGAAGAAAAATGTGGTCTACTTAACCAAAGTTAGGTTTGGGGTCATTGATCATAGGAAAGGTATTAACACCCTACAACACCCCCTTTGAAAACATCTCATTTTTTTTATCCATTTAATTTATAAAAAAATTGTTCTTATTTGCAACTTCATTACAAAATGTTTATTAAAAAAATTGTTATTGAGATTAAATAAAATATGACTAACTGAATAGTTCCCAAGTAGAGATGTTCCCTTACGGTGAGCTTAAATACCTCAGTTTAGATAGAATTATTGCTTATAGTCAATTTTATTTAAAATTCATTATCAACATTATTTTTATTTTAAAAATTCAATTGAAAAGGGGCAATTAATTAACTCATAAATGTCCAATTTTAATTTAGACAATATCTCACTAAATCATACCCTAACTTTAAGAATAAATTAGAATCAATATTTTGTCTTCGGGCAAACGTTCGTAATTTATTATCATGTTTATGTATGAATTCTCTAATTAGAGAAAACATCTACCTCAATTGTTTGAGACGCTTAACAATCTCAACTCCAACAAAGAATTAACATGATGTTTAAGAAAATGTCTCGGTGGATCAAATTATATTTTAAAATTAAAATATGAATTGATTTTTATGAATGATGTAAACCATTCAAAGGAAGATTGAAATTTTTTTTGTAAACCAAAGTGAAAATCAAATCAAAACTTTAGTTTAAAAATTCAATTTTGAATGAAATCGAAATTCTTTTGAAAACTTTGAATTAAAACCAAGTTAAAAAAAAGTCATTTATGAAAAAATTAAAATTGAAATTGTTGTTTAGAATTTTCCAATTGAAAATATTCCTAATCTATTTGAATCAAATTAAATTTGTCTAGCGAAATCAAATTAAAACAAATTTGAAACGTTTTAGAAATTAAACTTGAATGGAATTAAAATTTGATTGAAAGATGTGAATTATAATCAAGTTAAAATTCATTTATGAAAATATCAAATTGAGATTATTTTTAAAAAGTTTAAATTAAAATTATTCGAAATTCATTTAAAACTAATAGAAAGGCTTGACAAAATATTGATATTGCAATTCTTTTTAGGATTCTCACTCGAAATCAAAATGAAAACTGAAAAATTTGCAGTAAAGATAAACTAAATTCAATTTCCTTTAGAAATTCTGAAGGAGAAAATCAAATTAAAATTTATTTGCAAAAGTCCACTAAAACTAAATTACCACTCTATCTAAATGTGTAGTTAAGTCCAGATATATATTTTTTTAATTAGAAGCAAGTTGAAAATTCATTTTGAAAATTTCAAATAAAGATTTATGAAAATTAATTTGATATGAAATTGAATTTTTGAATTGTTGGAAATGACAAGACCCTCAGAAGGATGAATAACAAACGGCCAAGGCACGACAGTCAAGCAAAGAGCAAAACCTGCAAAATAGAATCTCGTTATAGGCTGAGTCGCGAAGCTCATTCTCTTTAAGACGTTTCGTGGCTCTGCCCAAGTGTGCAAGCAGGTTTGGAATATTGCCATGTCATCCCCAGGATAAAACAACCAAAGAAACCTAATCGAAAATACACTGTTACCGATTGGAACACACACCTTTTCTAGCTCATTGCTCGAAAAAACGAAAAAGGAAGAGTAAGAGAGGAAAGGAGAACATTCGAATGGAATTGAAGAAATTGTGTGGATGAACTGTTGAAGGCCACGCCTTTTATAGGCCTTCAACGTGGAACGGTAGAGTGAGAAAGAGGCGGAGAGCCTCATAACGTGCAAGACTAGCGCAGACGACTCGGACTCGTGCGGATGACTCGCTGCAAGGGAGGACTTTTCTTTTTCTAGTTTTAAAAAATAAAAAATAAAAAATAAAAATATTTTTATTAAAGAGAATAATAATAATCACACACACGCCACGCCCGACTGGACGGACGGCGGAGATNATAAAAAATAAAAAATAAAAATATTTTTATTAAAGAGAATAATAATAATCACACACACGCCACGCCCGACTGGACGGACGGCGGCGCGCGTGTGAGACGTCCACCGAACCCACATTGTTCTATCTTCTCACTCCCTCTAAAACATGGGTACCCCTTGGGACCCAAACCCAAAGCTCAAGGTTGGAGTACATAAGGAGGCTTCCAAAGCAAAGTTTTCCAATGTGAGATTCTCCAACCAAAGGTTGATTCCTTCTTAATTTTTAAAACTAAAATTTTCACCCAACAATCCCCCACTTGAAAATTTAAACAAAAGAGAAAGAAAGTTTTTCATCGAGCAGTTTCAGTCTATACAAAACTGTGCATAAGCAAAGTTGTCTTACGACTTGAACCTTTACGTAGTGTAGATGATTCAGAATATACTATAGTAACACTTGGTTTTGAACTCTATCTCTAACAGCATTTCACACAGAGTGTTATTAGGGTGTAGTACGAAAGTCCATGCTTTAAGGCCTAGCATGTATATCCCGGTTTAGTGAATGCTCTAGAGAGTTTGCCTAAAACTCCATAGGAAGCGACCCTCACTTCCACATTCACATAGGTGAGTCTATCAAAAGTACTCCTATAGCTAGGTACCCCACTTGTCATCAAGTATAGATCTCATTAAGAACTTAGTTCAACCATTCTTACGCTTCAGGATATCATGCTTAGACTATAAGTCATAGGAATGGAACTCTGTGTTTGGTTTAGCATGATTCACTATATATTATTCATGATTAGTTATTACCCGTTGAACCTGTTCCTTGGGATCTCTAGTCTACAGGTTGGGTTTTCCTTACAGTGATTCATCTTTTTATAGACATGAGTCCCATCCTTTTTGAGGTTTTGAAAACCTTTTCTCTGGCCAGTCTTTTCGTCAAAGGATCTGCCAAATTTTTATCAGTTCGTATATGATCCACACTAACTACACTAGTAGTGAGAAACTCTCTAATGGTACTTTGCTTACGACGTATTTGTCGTCTCTTTCCGTTGTAGTAACGGTTTTGAACTTTTGCGATTGCTGCATTACTATCGCAATGGATCAATATAGTTGGTACCGACTTTTCCCATAAAGGAATCCCTGATAGCAGACTTCTAAGCCAGTCTGCTTCTTCACTAGCCGTCGCTAGTGCTATCATTTCTGACTCCATTGTAGATTGGGCTAAAAAAGTATGTTTTTTGGACTTCCAAGTGACAGCTTCACCTGCTATATTAGAGATATAGCCACTTGTAGCCTTTGAATCATCCGAAAGAGAGTTCCAGTCAACATCGCTGAACCCTTCCAAGACAACGGAAAACTTTTGATAATTTAATCCTAGGTTTTGGGTTTTCTTCAAGTATCTCATTACCCTCTCTATAGCAATCCAATGCTCTTTACTAGGTCTGCTTGTAAACCTATAAAGTAATCCTACAACATAAGTTATGTTAGGCCTAGTACAGTCAGCAACGTATTTAAGACTGCCTATGATGCTCGCGTACTCAGATTGATTAACACTATCACCAATGTTTTGAACAACTTGACACTATGGTCATAAGAAGTACAGGCTGGTTTACAATCAAAGTAATTATATTTCTTTAGAATCTTTCCTATATAGTGAGATTGATCCAAAGAAATTCCCTTTTCAAACCTATTCACTTTTATGCCTAAGATTACACTAGTTTTTCCTAAGTCTTTCATGTTGAAGTTTGCACTTAATATTGATTTCACATCATTTATGACGTGTAAGTTCGACCCAAAGATCAACAAATTATCTACATATAGACACAAAATAGTGCATAGATAAACTTGTAGTAGATGCATTTGTCACTTTCATTAACCTTGAAACCTTTAGATAAGATAAGGTCGTCAAATTTTTCATGCCATTGTTTAGGAGCTTATTTTAGTCCATAGAGGGATTTGTCTAATTTACACACCTTATTTTCTTGACCATGGACTACAAAACCCTCAGGTTGTTCCATGTAAATCTCTTCTTCAAGTTCACCATTTAGGAAAGCGGCTTTTACATCCATCTGATGTACTACGAGGTTATAAAGGCCAGCGAGAGAAAACAGGACACGGATTAAGGTAATTCTAGTGACAGAGGAGAAGGTATCAAAGAACTCTACGTTTTCTCTTTGTCTAAGGCCTTTTTCTACTAACCTAGCTTTAAAATTGTCAACAGTTCCAGCAGGTCTAAGTTTCCTCCTTAAGATCCATTTGCACCCTATTGCCTTGCAGCTTGGGGGTAGATCTACTAAGTGCCAAGTTCTATTTGATTAAAGTGAGTCCATCTCATAATCTATGGCTTCTTGCCATAGGTTGGCATCTACTGAGGATAGGGCAGCTCTAAGATCTTGAGGATTTTCTTCTACATTATAGGGCAGGAAGTCATTTCTGATATCTTTGGTGGTTCTAGCTCTTTTGCTTCTTCTAGGTTCTGGGTCGATTTCCTCTCTAGGGTTAGGATTTCTAATTAGGGTTAGACCACTTGATCCCGAGCCCCCACTATTCCTTGATTTAAAAAGAAAATCTGTCTTCAAAGAAATCGACATCATTTGACTCAATGATCACTTGGTTCACTAAGTCGTAGAACCTATAGGCTTTACTATTTTAGGCATAGCTTATAAAGACGCACTTATAAGCTCTACTAGCCAACTTTCTCCTTTTTGGGTTTGGAATCCTTACAAAGGCTAGACATCCTCATGTTTTAAAATAGGACAAGTTTGGTTTCTTATTCTTGAGAATTTCATAAGGTGAAGTTTTGTTTTTAGACTTTGGGATTCTATTTAGGACATAACGCATGGTAAGGATGATTTCACCCCCACCAATAAGACGCTGCTCCTGAACTGAGTAAAATAGCAACTACTAGCTCAGCTAAAGTTCTATTTTTCCTTTTGACTTTTCCGTTCATTTCAGGAGAATAAAGTGCGGTCTTTTCGTGTATTATTCCATGTGAGTTAAAGAACTCATTAAAATTGTCTGAGTCGTACTCGGTTCCCCTATCACTACGAAGAATTTTAACCTTTCTATTAAACCAATTCACTATTTCAGAAACAAAAAGTTTGAAGGCATCAAAGGCATCACTTTTGTTTTTCAGCAAGAATATAAAAGTAAAATAAGAGCAATCGTCAATAAAAGTAATGAAATTTCTTTTACTGTTCCTAGTCAAGATGCCATCAAATTCACATAAATCAGAATGAATTAAATCTAGAGGCTTAGAATTCCTAAGTACAGATTTATGTGGGGTTTTAGTAATTTTAATCTGACTACAATACTGCATTTATCAAAATCATTCGTGGATAATTGAGGTATCATTTCCAGCCTAATCATGTTATTAATTAAATTTTATTCCCATGACAGAGTCTAGTATGCCAAACATTCATAGAACACAACGTATACATAGAAGATTTTATTGAGGTCTAAATTTAATTTGAATATTCCCTCTGTTGCATACCCTTTCCCTATAAATACATTATTTTTGGTAAGGGTATATAGGTCTGCCCCTATAGTTTGAGTAAACCCGACTTTGTTGAGGAGATATCCCGAGACCAAATTCTTTCTTATCTCTGAAGTGTGCAGGACATCCTTCAACGTGAGGGTCTTCCTAGAGGTAAACTTTAGTTCCACCTCGTCGATTCTAGCAACTTTCGTGGAGTGGTGATCCCCCAATAGAATATTCTTATCTTTAGTTTCAGTATAAGTTTTAAATAGACTAAGGTCGTGACAGACATGGCGCGTAGTGCCAGTGTCTATCCACCACCCTTCACAACCACCGATCACATTTACTTCTGTGATCATGGGGACTAACAGTTCTTCTGTTAGGTTCGCCTAACCAGCAGAACGATGCCTGTTCCTACAGTTCCAAGCCATGTGCCCAGGTTTATTACAATTAAAGCAGAGGAATTGTACTGTTTCTTCTGAAGGGGGCTTCTGTTTTTTCTATTGGTTCTAGTTGCTGGAGTCATGGTTCTAGCCTTTTCTCTTTGTCCCCTTAGATTTTTTTTAGCTTTTATCCCGACAGAGGCAGGTTTCCCAAGTACTGCATTCACCTCCTCCCTCTGGTCCTGCTTCCGAGCTTTCTTCTCGATCTTTAGCCCAGTGATAAGACTCTCCAAGGAGAACTCCTTGGTCTTATGCCTCAAAGTGTTCTTAAAGTCCTTCCACAAGGGGGTAGTTTATCAATAATAACAGCAACTTGGAATTGTTCGTCTAGAGGCATACCTTCAATAATTATCTCATGGGCTATCTTCTAGAGTTCATGGGACTGAGCCTCCACGGATTTGTCATCCATCATCTGGAACTTGAGATAACGGCTAACAACATATTTCTTCGACTTGACCTTCTCGGTGTCGTACTTCTTTTGCAGGGCATCCTAGACCTCCTTCGCTGTCTTCATTGTACTATAATAGTCATACAGATCATCTGTCAAACCATTTAAAATAAAGTTCTTACAAAGAAAGTCTTTCTCCTCCCAGTCAGCAGCTTCTTTTATCTGTTGTTCAGTTGCTTCTTCTAAAAGGACGATCGACTTATCTCTGGTACAAGTTTCGGCTACTTTCTTGACGGTGAGAAAGAACAACATCTTTTGCTTCCACCGACCGGAATGGACGATTGAGGTTAGATATCACAACGTCGTTGTTGCTAGTGAGGGCCATTAGTGATGTGGCAGTACAAATGTCTTAAAATTGTTGGAAACAACAAGACCCTCAGAGCGACGAACAACAAACGATCAAGGCACGATAGACAAGCAAAGAACAAAACCTACAGAATAGAAACTCGTTATAGGCTGAGTCATAGAGTTCGCTTTCTTTAATACATTTCTCGGCTCTGTCCAAGTATGTAAGCAGGTATGGAATATTGCCACGTCATCCCCAGGATAAAACAACCAAAGAAACCCGATCAGAAATGCGCTCGAAAAAAACGAAAAAAGAAGAGTTGGAGAGGAAAGGAGAACATTTAAATGGAAGTGAAGAAATTGTGTTAATGAATTGCTGAAAACCACACCTTTTATAGGCCTTCAACGTGGAACGGTAGAGTGAGAAAGAGGCAAAGAGCCTCAAAACATGCAAGACTCATACGGACGTCTGATCGAACGAACGACAGCACGCGTGTGGAACGTCCACCGAACCCACATTGGTATATTTCCTCACTCCCTCTAAATCATGGTTATCCCTTGGGGCTCAAACCCAAAGCTCAAGATTGGAGTACATAAGACAGACTTCCAAAGCAAAGCTTTTCAATGTGGGATTCTCCAACCAAAGGTTGATTCCCTCTTAATTTTTAAAACTAAAATTTTCACCCAACATAAATCCATAAAAGAAAGGTTTTGGAGAATATATAAAATAACGAAAGAAACAAAAATGATAAAGAAATTAAGGTGGGGCTCACCTGCTTTACCAAAATTTCATCTTCTTCCTCTCCATCATGATTTCTTATTCTTTCAACTCTTCTTCTTCTTCAACCTCTTTTTCTTATTTCTTCTTATTTTTTTAGGTGGGTTGCGGCTCTACCTTCGTCGGCTCACACGCCATTTGTCAGAAGTCGCACAGCCATTGTCAGAGATTCTGTGTCGCACGCCTGAGGTGGATCTTTGCTGGTGGATCAGATTAGTGTCGTCTAGATGTGGGTCTCTGGTGGAGTTGTTTGGCTGCGCAAATCGGCGCCTATTTCAACAGAATCGTGCATAGGGATATGTAGTTTAGTTCGCCGGAGTCTTGGACAGAATGGGTGAGTTTAAAGTGTTAAAATCTTCATTGCAGGTTTTCATTTTGCTTGGAATTTGCCATGATTTTTTCTCACTTATTTATTTATTTTTTGGTCTATACTCTCCCCATATTTTTTCTTCTCACCAGTCTCAATTTCCTTCTAATCTCTTCTCCATGCATTTTTTTTTCTTTTGTTTTCACCTACCCTCTACTCTCCTCCCCTTGTCCAAAATTAGCACAAAGTAAACAAACTACAGTTGAGGAGGAAAGAAGTGAGGAGAAAAAACAGGGAGAAGGAGAAGGAAGGGGAAGACTAAGAGAATAGGGAAGAAGAAGATATATATATATATATTTCGTAGAAAATACATTTATTCTTTTATATTTTTGTTTAAAATCTATTTAAAAGAAAAACAAAGGAAAATATTTTGTTTTACTCTCTTTGTTAAGCAATAATAATAATAATAATAATATAGTTTAAAAATGTGGACTAAATACGGTGTCTACACTTATGAATTTGATCTATGCCTCTTCTAGGCACGTCCTGAACTTACAGTGTAAATGATACCAATAGAAGAGAAGAGAGCTCTCATGCAGCTGGCGCACGTATGCTCTTACCTGAGCCATTTAATGCCCGACTGGTGGCAGGAGAACGTGGCCCATTGGCCATCAGGGAGGCTCAATTGTCACCTAACCATGACAGTGATGATGAGCCCTCCCATCGAAACAGTGACGTTGATCAGTCTTGACATCGAAAACCAGTGCCTTGCACACAATGATGCCGAAAATTAGTCTTAAGTGCACCGTGACGCCGAAAACCATTTCCCCTCACACCATGAGGTCAAATACCATATGCTTGTGCACACTAACAACGATCTTCAAGATGGTGGGGATGCTGGCTTCGATCCTGTACATGACAACCACCATGAATATGCAGGAGTGCAGTATCACTGTATGGTAGATGAACCTCATATCTAGAGGAACTAAGGTGGATTTAAGTGCGCCTTGATCACTTTGAGTTCGGTGTGAGGTATGAGTTTGATGCCTTAAAAAAACATCATGATGCCAATGGTATTCCGGCTCTAGAGTATATTTATGAGGTAATACGACATGAGGACCACCTCGATCGATTCGAGGTAAATGTGAGGTCTCAGTTTTTCGATGTTAAGTGGGATATTCCATTTATGATGGGTATCTCAGGAAACTGTTGAAGGTACAATCTCTAAGTTTATATGCTTTCGTACATGTTTTTTTATGCCACCAGAAACTTAACGATTTGTTGCAAGAAAAAAGTGTTGTCGAGGTTGTGTCCGATGATGCGGAAGATTAGACTAGCCCCAACAACTCACATCATGCATTTGGTGGCCTATCTAGGGCTAGAAAAGATGTCTATATCAAACAATTTGAAGTAGAAACATATTCCTCAGAAAGTGGATCCCCCTCTAATAGCTCCAAATAAATTAAATATATGCATTTAAATCCCAAGCTTTTTCTACACACACAACAACTAAAGCCCTTTTTCACTCTTTCATATACTAGGGATTTCACTTGGAAAAGAAAATGTTCCATACTAAAGGATTTGGTTCCATAACCATGGGCTTCAATGTATTAGATCATGTTGTTCTTATCAATGAGGCCCCATTGATTAGTATTACGCAGAAGAAATCAATGAGAGATACTAAAATCATTTGATTTTCTCTTCATGGATAAACTTGAGATTTGCAATCTTAGATAAGATCAGTTCATATCATGGGATCCTTTTCTATCAAATAAGAAGCATTGTTGCATAAAATCTACTTTTAAGTAATTGATCTATGATGGAACAAATGGTTAGTTAACTGGCGTCAATGAACCCAGAGAACCAGTACATAGAGCAGATGATGTCATAATAGTAAACTCACAGAACGTCGATGCCGACCTTAAACCCATATCAGTTGAGTCATAGGATATCGGTGTCAACCTGAAAGTAATATTATTTTAGTCACAGGATATTATTATCATGGAAAAGGACAATCCTTTAGTAGCAAGCAAAAACAGTGGCAAGGACGGATTGGACGGATCGACTGTAAGTGTAACTTTCACTCAGATTATTTAGAAATATCGAGTTTATTTTAATATACATGCTTCGTTCATCAAGACGTACACATTGTTGGCGATGATGACAAGAGCACGAGCAAGACTGTTGACCCAATCGATCGTTCAAGTCTGCCTGAAGAAAAGCCGAAAACTAGTCTTAAGCACAAAGCTCCCGCCACTACTATCATGGGGACTGTGGAGGTTAGTGTTTTACAAGTTTGTTGAATGTAATGTCCTTTGATCCTCGTAGAATTGATCTATAACACACAGGGTACCTCTACAATCAACCCTACTCTGAAGAAAATATACGAGGCAAGTAGAGCGGCAATGAAAGCCTGTAAGGAACAGTAGGAAGTCAGACGACTGGTTATGAAATAGGAGCTCGTAGAATTGGATGAGCCCACCATTTTAGTTGCATCACAAGGAGGGCGCGAAGTAGTACAATGACAATGAATATTTCCATGGCAACTTTCTAGTCCTTATACGGTCGCAAATCAAAAGTCAAAGAAGTCCAAAGAACGACAAAAACAAAATATGACTCGATGGTACCCATCTCGAAACGGTTCGAGAAGTACATAAATGATTTGATTAGTGATCCATAGATAACCTCGAGGAACTCATTGTGGATGTGTTTGAAGGGTTTTGAATACCCACAGTGGAAGCACGTGAATGCGATTGGGTCCCAATTTACATTTTTCAAAACGTAGAATAAACCGGAGAATGTAAATTGATAAACAAGATTCGTTGAACGTGATATTCACTATTCCAATTTATAGAGGAAAAGAGAATCGAGAACTTAACTATGAAGAAATCAAGTCTTCTTGCTTCCTCTTTAGATCATAGTAAGATCATGAACAGATCTTCGTCTCCCTTCCGGTCTCACCAGAGCAACAAGAATAAACCATAACAAACACCATCACGAGGTCCTCCTCATTATTATTTAGAATGAGAATTAGAGCAAAGGTGTGGGCTCACTGAGCATAATTTTGGTAGAAGGAGAGGAGGAATTGTCTTTTCTTGAAAGAATTACAGAGAGCAGAACACATAAGGTTGAAGATGATGAACACCACTCTCCTAGAGTGTTTCTATGTTTCATGTTCTTGAGGGATAAAGAAGGGAGAGGTCACTATCAAAATAACTCCCTCTCCATTATTTAAAATTTTAAAAAAAATTATAACTCATAATTTTGAATTTTAAATATACATGATAATCACCTTATTATATATTAATAAAACTATATGTTATATCACATATAACATATAACTTATAATCTATATTATTTCAGATATAATATAACCTATGGTTTATTAATCTCTCATATAACCTATAGTATTAACTTATAGTTTTTATATTAATCATTTTCATATAATTAATGTTTGAATCATATTCAAATATTTATTTCTCTCAAGTAACTTATAGAATTTATATGAATTATATTCATATTAATTTTAACCTATATTTTTTATATGAATCATATTCATATAGTTAATATTTAAATCATAATCAAATATTTATTTCTCTCATTAAAACTTTAACTTATAATGTATCATATATATTATATTAGTTATATCTTATTTTATTAATTTGAACAATTCAAATTAATCCAAAATTACTTTGACTCTCTTAATCCTAATTGAGTTAACGAGGGGACCTAATGGACTTAATTTCATTAAAGAGTTTAATTAATTAATCAACATCCATTAACTGTCAGTCACTCCACTAAAGACTGATAGCTGCAGTTTTGGAACTATAGATATATTTCCATGTTCATTGAATATTACCAATCAAAAGTGCGTTGACCGTCCACAAATTTCTCGTAAGTACAATTGAGCCAAAATTACCATTTTTCCTCTATAGTTACATTTATTTCCTTAAGTGCCATTAATCCCTCTAATGAACAATTAGTCATAGTCCTACTACAACTAGACTCCAATTTGGCCATTGAGAGGGCGAGGACCCTTATTGTTCAAGACTGGAATCAGCCCTTAAAGAAGCAATTCATCTACTTATCGTAACAAAGTGAGTGAATTTCATCTTCTATAGTTGAGTTCCCAACTCTCCATTCAAACGAATCTCCAAAATGGTAGGCTTATTGAGTCAGCTGGCCATTCTCACTTATACAAATCAAAGGACTGCCTTTATGAGTAGAAGTTCGCAACTCTCTCAGGATTAAGATTAAGTCTGGAGGAACTCGTTTTACAGAGATCCTTGAGCGGAAGCGAATTGTCTAAATTCAATTTTTATTGAAAACTAAATTTACAGTAAACATACAAGATATGTATTCACAAACAAATTACAGCATACTTTTTACAAAGAAAAGAGTTCAAGAAATATTACCTTTGAATAACCTTTGTTCTTGTAATTCTCTTAAACGGTCATGAACTCGAACACAACTTCTTGAAGACCTTCTTCAAGAACTTCGCGAACCAAAAAGAGACACTACCATAGTGAATCATTGGTATTCTCAGGGTGAGAACCCAGAAGTGGTGGGCTCTGACTATTTTGGTTAGGAGGGTGAGTATGTAGCGGCTTGTGAAACTGCTAAGGAAGCCGTTTGGCTTAGGGGATTCTTGACTGATCTGGAAGTTGTTCCAGATATGTCAAAGCCCATCACATTTTATTGTGATAAAGTGGTGTCGTGGCTAATTCCCAAGAGCCTAGGAGTCATAAGTGTGGCAAACACATAGAGCGGAAGTATCATCTCATCCGAGAGATTGTGCATCGAGGGGATGTGATTGTCATGAAGATAGCTTCGAAGCACAACGTTATTGATCCGTTTACGAAGGCCCTCACGGCTATAGTGTTTGAGGTCACCTGCAGAGTATTGGTCTATGGGACAGGCCATGTTTGGACTAGGGCAAATGGGAGATATTGTACTGGGCGTTTTATGCCCTAGTTTATTATTTGTGTACTTGTATTTTTATTATATTGTACAACCCACTAGCTTTAGGTGAAGTGAGAGATTGTTGAGGTTGATGCCCTAAATCTCGTAGGGTTCTATAAATGGTAAACAATGTATGAACAAACTCATAATGTGATTAATAAAATATATGATATTTTATTCACTTTGTCTATAAAATATGTGATATTTTAGTTACATTAACCACAAACCAATGAACTAACATATGAGGTTATCTTTATAACTTAAACATGTATGTTGAAACATACAAGTGGATCATGTTTAAGTGATAACCTAAATGTTATATTAAATGATTTATATTAAATGTCATAAAATAGAGAAAAGAAACTATAGTTTATATTGTATGTTATACATTATTAAAACTATAAGTTATATGTTATATTTGATATAACATATAATTTAATATAAATATAATATGATAAGTTAATTATCATATATATTTATATTATGTTATTATTATTTGAATAATAGGAAAGAGAGTCTATCTTTTTTCTCCACCCATTTTAGTGGGATGGTTATTATTTTATGAAAAATTATTTTGTGATCTTGTGTTCTTGAGAGAATTCTCAATCTACCAACTCCATACAAACTTTCCCTTAAACCAAAATAGTCAGAGCCCACCACTCCTGGGTTCTCACCCCGAGAATATCAAGGACTCCGTTGTGATTGTGTCCGGTTTCCGTTCGAGGTTTTGTTGAATAAGGCCTTCAAGAGATTCGTGCCTGTTCGAGGGATTCGTGAAGAAAAAGGTTCTTCAAAGGTAATGTATCTTGAACCATTTTCTTGAAAAAACATGCTATAATTTAACTTTAAATGCATATATGTTGTATGTTTACTGTAAACTTTATATTCGATAATTAATGGAATTTGGTCGATCCGCTTTTGCTCAAGGTTCTCCTTGAAGAAAATCGGACATGAGGATTTCCATGAGCAGTGGAATGATCGTTTTGAATTTCAATCATATTTGAACAACAACAATTACAGTCACAAAACGAAAACATATTGATCATGCATACAATGACATTACTGCATGCTTTACTACGATCAAGGGAAAGAATAACATACCTTTGAAGACTCATCTTCAATCTCCCTTGATCACGAATGCTCGAAAAGACTCCAATATTGCAACACACGAATGCTCGAACTCAGCAATCTCCAAGATCACGAACAATTGACAACCACCACACAAACACCACGATCTCAACGAACGGCCTCCAAATAACCTCAACTATGTCGAGTTGAGTATGACACCACCACAATGGCTATCTTGGTATTCTTGGTGAGAATCCAGTAGTGTGGGCTCTATGTGGACTTGGTTAGAGGACGAGACTGGAGGAAGAACAATCGTGTAAACGATTGAACAAGTGGGAGATATCAAAGTCTATCACATAGACGATGCCCAATCATTTAACAACGCTATGCGATCGTTTAGCAGAAACTGCACGGTTGTTTAGCTAATTGGCCAACTGAGTATCTATCGTATAGAAACATAGTCTCTCCTTCAACTGTCGTTTAGTAAATATTATTTACCTGACAGTCATCGTGAGAACTTCCGAGAATGGAAACTCTTTCAACAACTTCTAAATTTAGGAAAACATTTTTTCTTTTAATCTTACGGTTACCATGAAACCACTAATAACCTCCCACTCAATTGGTTATTAGAGAAAAAGAGATAATTATCCAATAATTAATATTATTATAAATATACATGATAATCAACTTACCATACCATATTTATAACCTATAGTTTTAATATTTCATCTCATGAAACATATAAATCATTGTTATTTTTCTATTCCATGGTCCTTAATATAATTCTCATTCACATTAATCCTCCATTTGATGTATCTCATACATCACACTGATTATATCATATATAATCGAATTACCTCTTGTCAATTTGAACATTTTAAATCAATACCAAGAACTGATCCTCAACTTGAATCCATTGAGCTACCAAGGGAACCTTATGGACCCGTAACTCGAAGCTCCAACGGTATGTGAATAACTGATTAAACTCTTTAGTCATGGGATCCACCATTCGTTAACTATTAGGCACTCCACTAAAGACCGATAACTGAACTCTTCTTACTATAGATATTATGTGTCTATATCAACCAATAAATAGTGCGATAAACCTTCATAGATCGCTCGTAAGTACAGCTCGCCAATAACCGTTCTGCCCTTGTAGTTACATCTAACTCCTTAAGTACCACTAATTCCTCTAATGAACATAAGTCATAGTCCTACTATGACTGAGTCCTCTCTTCCAAAGAGAAGCTGTAACCACTATGTTTAAGCCCCGGATCAGCCTTTAAGGGAACAATCTATCTACTTACCCTTGCTTTGGGGAAGAAGTGAATTCCATCTTGTGTAATTAAGTTCCCAGCTCCCAAATCAGACAAGTCTCCAAAAAGGTAGGCATGTTGAGTTGGCAATCTGGCTACTTTAACCCATACTAATCAAAGAACCGTCCTCAAAGGCAGGAGTTCCCAAAACACTCAGGATTGAGGTCATGTCACCTATGGTCGTTTAGGTGAGATGTAAGTCTCCAGTATCAACAGCGTTATATATAGAGACGAATCATCTCGTGGTTCGGTCTTATACAAACTCTTTGTATAGGACACCCCCGCTCGCATGTCTCTACATGAATGGTCAAGATCTACCATTTGTAGTAGTTCACAACACTTGCAAACCTCTACAAAGTGGGTTGTATCCATAGTGTCACCAAGATCAGGAATCCCTCCATAATCCTTATACTACAGACCTATTTAGGTTATCACTTAAGGCATGATCCACTTGTATATCTCATATACATGCTTAAGTTTACATACGATAACCATGGAGCTTTGTTTATTGGATATGAGTAAATGCCATAAAATAACTCTTATTTTATTCATAACAATGTGTATAAATTATAAACAACGAGACTCCGAGAGAATTAGGACACCAATCCCAATATTTCTCACATGAGTTTCTTCAATTGGTATCAGATAACCTATAGTGTATATAGTATCAGATATCATATAATCTATGGTTTATTAATCTCTCATATAACCTATAGTATTAACCTATAATTTTTATATGAATCATTTTCATATAATTAATATTTGAATAATATTCAAATAATTATCTCTCTCAAGTAACCTGTAGAGTTAATATGAATCATATTCATATTAATTTAACCTATATTTTTTATATGAATTATATTCATATAGTTAATATTTGAATAATATTCATATATTTATTTATCTTATTAGAACTTTATATTATAATATATCATATACATTATATTAGTTATATCTCATTTAATTAATTTGAACAATTCAAATTAATCCAAAATTAATTTGACTCTCATTAATCCTAATTGAGTTAACGAGGCGACCTAATAGACCTATAGATTGAAACTTCAATGATACTTGATTAATTAATTAATCTCTTTAATTAAATTAATCAACTTTCATTAATTTTTTGTCACTCTATTAAAGACTGATAGCTGCATTCTTTGTATTATAAATATATTTCCATGTTCATTGGATATAACCAATCATCAATGTGTTAACTCTTCACAAATTGCTCGTAAGTACAGTTGGACCAAAATTACTGTTTTGCCCCTATAGTTACATCTAACTTCTTAAGTACCACTAATCCCTCTAATGAACAATTATTCATAATTCCACTATAATTAGGCTCATCTCTAGTCAGTGAAAGGGTGAAGGCCCTCATTGTTCAAGATCGAAATCAGCCCTTAGAAAACAATTCATCTACTTGCCCTAATAAAGGGAATGGGTGAATTCCATCTTGTATAATTGAGTTCCCAACTTCCCACTCAGAAGAATCTCCAAAATGGTATGCTTATTGAGTCGACGAATCTGGCCACTCTCACACATACAAATCAAAGGAGCGCCTTCGTAGGTAGGAGTTCACAACTCACTCAAGATTAAGGTCAAGTCACCTATGATCATCCTAGTGAAATGTAAGTCTCTTTTAGCAACGTTGTTATAAAGAGAGACTAATCATTTCGTTGTCTAGTCTTATACAAAATTTTTGTATAAGATACCCCCGTTCATATGTCTCTACATGAAAGATCAGGATCAAATCATCTGTAACACTTTATAACAATTGTAACAATTACAAAGTGGATCATACCCGTAGTGTCACCAGGATAAAGTATATTCAGGTTATTACTTAAATATGTGTTCAGGTTATTGATAGCAATTTGTTTACAGATATTTTCAAACTACGAGAATACAAGAGATTTAGGACACGAATTCTAATAGTGTGTACTACCGATGAAGGAGAAATACTTGTGGATAACTCTGTTTTTCCCGCACACATTTATAAGTGACGAGGTAAACTAATCATACTTCCACCTCAACTAATTTATGTCTTAGTAAGTGTCCAAGTTTTTTCGTAAATTTTTTACTTTCTAATTGCAGACTGTTGAGCTTTTGTTCATACTCCTACGGAATAAGATATTAAGTGACAAGTCTCCGATTGAAATCACATATAGTTTACCATAGCTGATCGAGTCGTTACAGTAAGTTATTAATATTGTTTAATTAGAATAGTTTTGGTGCTACCATATTGTCCTGACCAAGTATATCTTTGAATGGAACTTCTTCCATCGACCAAACAGGCTATACGTTGAATGGAAACGACCCGAACGAAACATAACATATGAATGGGAAAAAAACAACACAATACTGAAGTATGTTAAAGGTGATCAAACCGACTACTGTATTCCGTTGGAAAAAGTTGGCATTGTATTTATGTCGTATAACATATACTGAAATTACAATGGATTCTAATGAAGATCGACTTCGTCCGTGGAAGGTTAGTTGTTTGGGATTCACACAAAAGAATGTCTACCCACTTAGAATTGAAAGGCCACTTAGAGGTTATGCAGACCATAGTACCCGCATTACTTGATAGAGCGGGGGTGACATTGGGCATGCAAGAGCTTACCACTAACGCTATGGGAAGTGGAGCCCAGATGCCCCGAAACAATCGGTTTACTGTACAAATATTTATCTTGTGCTAAATTTTTTGAATATGTTGTAACTGAATCTAATATGTCTACATTGACCCAATTGAATATGGAATTCTTTAGATGTCAGTTTACTGTACAAATATTTATGAACAAAGCATTTTACTAGTATATACAATGTGGTTTTTTTTTCCTTCTTATGTTAATAGTTTAGAATACATTAATTTTTGTTCAAATTGGTAAAAGTAAAACAATTAAACACATATATTCTATATGTTAATATCTCACAGTACATTAGTTTCAATATTTGTAATTGACAAACAATGCAAAAGGTTTTTTTTCTTCTTCATGTTGCTATCAACGATTGTCGGCAAGTTACACGATTGTGACCACGCATACCATACCTAGTACATTTTTGGATATGAATAACCTCTCATGCTGACGCTATTCTAATCTCTGCATCGGTGGCGAGATTTGGATGTCCTCATAGTCATCTGGCAGCCGCCACTCCGACCTTGAGTCCACGGAAAAAATTATATATGCGTTTGATCCAAAAAATAGGCTATATGTTGTATGTAGGAGAGCAAAGAGTGTACGAATCAATGTTCCGATAACGGAACGTTGTGGTCACGTGAGAGCATGGAATTTCGTAGTAATCGAAATCCTTGCAACTACATACTTGCGAATTCAGGTCCACTACTCCACCAAGGTGAGTATCACAAACTTCAAAGGTAAGGAGTTCGATTGACTTAACAAAATGTCTTCTAGACCTAAACTCTACTGCTACCACTATACCCTCTGCGTAATCTAACAACATAGTTTGACAACTTGATGCATACGTTCTTCACCGATGTTTTGCAACAAACTCCTTATGTGATCAAGAAATTTAGTAATTGGTAAGGTTCTAGCATCCTTTAGAATAACAAAGTATTCAAGTACTTCTCTAAATGACATAAGTATAGCCCCAGTGTACTCAAAAAGTAGTCTCACGACTGCCTTGGTAGCTAGAAAAAACTCGGGGATGAGAGCTTGCTTCCCGAAGTGTTTCATTAGATTTAAGACTTATATGATGAATGCAGATATAGTGGAAGGCAGAAGGAAATACCCTACGGATTGCCTTGCTAATACTTGGTTTACAATCTACAATGACAAGTTCTGTTATAGCCACAACAACCTACTTAACTCGATAAAAAAACCATGTCCACACGTCATCCGTTTCACCTTCCACGATGGAAAACGCAATTGGACATATATAACCATTGCCATCCATATAATTCACACTTAACATGACTTCCTTAAGCTTACCTCGTAAGTGTGCCCATCAACAACTAAAACACGCCTTACGTAGTTAAAAAAGACCTCAAATTGAGGGTCCCAAAGCCATTAAGATGTACTTGAAGTACCTGTCATCATCAAGCTTTAGTTCGTAAATAGTGTCAGGGTTCATAATCTTTAAGACTTCCTCATAGGCATGAACATCTGACCTGACACAATCATGGACATATCAGTACATGCGCTTCAAGTTTCCACAACAGTATTTTCACAGTTCAGTTCAACAACCTCACATTGATGGTCATCACATTCACCATCTTCACTATTGCCTCTGTCATCCTCTTCGGTTAGTTCATCAGAGTCATCATCCAATTCCTCTTGTAATCCCCATTCGCAATCTGAATCGTCTTCATTATTGTTTTCCTCTTCATTCACATTTTCTTCACCTACATTATTCCCAAATCCCTTTCCCTTCCCCCCACCCTTGCTTCTACACCAACATTATCATCCACACCATACCTTGGTGATGATGGAGCATATTCCTCAGGATTGTATGGGTAAGCAAAGAAAGTATCATCAGATAGGTTATACAGGGCAACATTACTATCTAATGAGGTTAGTGATGCAGTATAACTTGATGGGTAACTTTGTTCGAAGGAAGGTTGTGTAGGGTAATAAGGGGGTGGAGAATCTTGGGTTGAATTATATGGAAAGCTTGGTTGGTATGAGCAACTAGGATTCTTTAAGTCACTGTTGTCATATAGAGGTTTGGACTTCATTGATAAATAGATAGGAGGCCTACATGCATCCTGACCACTTAAAAGGAAACTAAGTTCATGATCATTTTATATCAAATAAGTAGAAACCCTGAAGCCAATATTGTATAGACATCTTATGACGAGATCATGAAGGTTTGGATCAATCCCACTTAGCTTATACAACTCCAACAAGAAGTCCTCAAACCTAATATCATATCTTATGTCCAAACCCTCTAGATTATCATTTGCGTAGTCTCGTTCATCCTCACTCCAAATACCACCTTAGCAAACAAACACGTAAGACATTTTGCAAATGAAGATAAAATTCTTATAAGCGGACTTATTGGTGAAATAAAAATAATATTGTGAATTTTCTCGTAAGGTTGACTAAGTCAGCTTTATGAGAAAGTTGATCAAACCAAGTCAGAGTTTACAAGAAAGTTGACCAAACCAAGTCAACCTTCTATAATTTTGTGAATAAAGTGGGTTCGAAATAAAATAGAATTATACAATTTTTCTAGAATGTTCACAATTCAACTTTACGAGAAATCACTCTGGAAGAACTCAGGTGTTGAAAGTGGGTTGAGAAAAAAAATGTTGGTGTTATGTGATATTTCCCACAATGTTGACAAAGTCAACTTTATGAGACATCTTTGTAAATTAATTTTGTCTCGTAAAGTTGACTTTACGAGGCAAATTACTGAATACTATCATTTTTCTCCAAATTCAACCATGTTCCAGTAAATTGCATTTCAAAATTTTCTCTCCAATTTTCCTCTCAGAACTTTGAAAAGGGAGTAAGAATTCGAAATTTTTCCAAAAAGCTGTTTACAAAGGAGTAAGGATTTTGTTGGTAGTGCAAACTTTCTGGAAAAAAATAATTTTTTGGTTCCATATTGTAGTTTTTAAATAGGCTTATCATACAATGACAAAAGCTAGAAAACAACGTACTCCTATCTTTTAGAACTCTCAAAAAGAAAAAAGAAATAGTTCCTC
Organism: Benincasa hispida; assembly: GCF_009727055.1. Lineage (NCBI taxonomy): Eukaryota > Viridiplantae > Streptophyta > Magnoliopsida > Cucurbitales > Cucurbitaceae > Benincasa > Benincasa hispida. The sequence continues at coordinate 21,738,582 of NC_052350.1, read as the reverse complement.
TGAAATTGGGATCCTAAAAAAAGGAAATATTCCTCTCAAATTGGGACCCTCAAGTATAACTTTTTTTATGAAAATAAAATGTAAAACTCAAGTTTCAGGTTTCTAACTTAAAATAGGTTAAATAAGTTAGGTGACTTCGTATTAAAGGCAATTGAATGACCATTTGTTTAGAGGCAGAATTGTACATTCACTTCATAGGATCCTCAGTTGAAGTCCAACTATTGGACATTTTCAAAAAGATGTTATTTTTTAAAGACACTTTTTTTTTGGTCAAAAATAGCAATTTCCCTTTTAACTCTCCTTTATTTGAAAGCGTTCTATCTTCCATCTTCTTTGTTCTCCAAATTTCTCCTTACTTCTTCTTTCTAACTTTTCATCTTCCATCTTTGTTCCAATTTCTACAATTGCTCAAACTTCTTTATCTTTTCCATTCTTCTTCCAAAATCTTCTTTTCAAACGCATCCTTACATTTGGTGTTCAAGATAGATTTAACCACCTTCGGACAGTGAATCAACCGTCTGAAACTAAAAAGGTAATTTTTTTTTTTTTTTTAAAAAAAAATCTACATATTTTAATCTTTAAATGGAGAAACATAAATAAACATAGATTCCTAAATTTAAGGGAAGTTAGAAAATTAAAAAGACACAGAAAAAAAATCTAAATATCAAACCTATTTAGCTATATTTCAAGAATTTTTATTTTTTGGTTATTTATTAAAACGACAGCTTGTGCAATCATTCCTCACATTTCTCAAAAAATTTACTAACCCACCATTTTGAGCATGGTATCAAAATAAAGAGATCATAGATTAGAATTCTTGTAACATCGTATTAGTATATTAAAGTATCGATATGATTATATTTACCATAACTTGTTAATTTGATATTTTGGATTGAATATATTAGATTTAATTTTAAATCTATATTATCATTAATGTGGTTCATGTACGTAATTATTCCCTCTTTAATATTTTAGGTCATTATTTTACTTTGTTAATTAAGTAAAAGGTAATTTTCTTAATGGAATATCTAATCCAATTACAAAGGAAAATAAGAAATAGAAACACAATCTCTAGCAAGTATATCACATTATTTTAATTCATATTACTGTACAAATCATCTAATTTAAAGATTTTGATTTTTATTATTTTAAAAAGTATTTAGAGTTTTCTTATATAACCACGCAAGTTAAAATTTACAGAACGGTGGCGAACATTAGCATATCATTCTTAATTTTTTTTTTTTTTTTAAAAAAGAAACATTCATGATACAAAAATTGAGATTAACCACTTATTTATTTTCAACTTCTAAGGAATTATTTTCATTATTTTCATCACAATTATTATTTAAATAATGTTAAACTATAAATTTAATTACTAGATATAAATTAAAATATCATAATTTCATTGATAATAAAATTCTAATTTAAATCTAAAAGATGAACTGATTTTTATAAATTTTGAATTTGTTGATAACACATGAGAAACAAATTATTAAAAGTCTAGAGTGTTGTTTGACATTTTTTAAAGTTAAAAAAATCAAACAGCTAGTTTAGACATTAAACATTTAACTTTACCAATAAATAATCCTGGACTAAAAAACCCAATAAATAATCAATACACTTAAAATGAACCCAATCTTTAAAATAGGTAAGTTGAATCTTCCATCTAAAATCATTTAGGAAAAATTACCTTTTTAATCCATGTTTCGACCTTTTAAATGTATTTTCAAGAATTCAAGGACTAAAAAGATATATTTTAAAAACTCAGAAACTAATCATATATATTTTTAACAACTCAAGGACTAAAAAGATATATTTTTAAAAGGAAAATTATTTTAAATGGTAAAATTGTTGAAAACATTTGCAAAATATAGCAAAATTTCAGAATCTATTGATGATAAACATTAATAGACTTTTATCGGTGTCTATCAATGTCATTGATAGACACTAATAGAAGTCTATCAGTAGTGTCTATCATTGATACATTATGAAATTTTTCTATATTTTGTAAATATTTTAGTTTATTTTTCTATATTTTAAAACAACACTTTTTTAAAATTTAGAGATTAAATGCACATGTTTTTCAAAATTTGGACTATAAAATTCTACAGGTAATTTTTGAACCTATGTAAGTTTGATCTACAGAATAAGACTCTAGAAACCAAATCTCAAAAGTATTTAAATGCTTACACACAATAACCTATGCATATTTCTTTTGTAATTTCATTTATGTTAATTCATATTTTTAAATTCCCGTAACATCTTTTACCCAACAAAAACAAATCAGGTCAAGAAGTAAGAACCGATTCATACCTAAGGTTTTCTGTTTCTTCATATACCATAAATATACAGTCATCATTAAAACTTAAAGTGCTATGAGAAAAACTAAAAAGATAGAAATCTATTTAATTAGAACAGCATCTGATTCTCTGACCGCCACCGCCGGTAACCCCTCGTCAGCCAGACTTCTTTTCCAGTTTCATCCGTTGAACAATTCCGATGAAATTCCTGTCAAAACCAAAAACCCTCACTTAAATTTTCGTCGAAATTTAAAATGTCAATGTTGATGAAAATGTGGAGATGTTTAGCTTTACCTCCAAGTTACGTTCTCGGCAAGTAACCAGTCACCATCGATATTCTGGTAAGTGAGTCTGTAATCGTCGGAATCCGTTTCATCTATTAACCAAACAACCCAAGAAAAACACTTTTAGTTTAAGTAACCGTTTTAGTAAGTCAGATTTAGTATTTACAGTAGAAATTAATGTTTATAACGAGATTTTTTGAATAAATAAACCATAAATTTATTAGAGATTCGATACAAGGTTCATGTCATAAAATCATAAAATTGACAGAATTTTTTCATGTTCAATAATCATTTGATTTTTTGTTTTTTTTTTTTTAAAATTAAGCCTATGAATATTAATTCTAATGTCCAAATTTATTCTTTTATTAATAATTTAAAAAATTATGTTAAATTTTGAAAAAAAAAAAAATTATTTTTATTTTTAAAATTGATTAAAAATTCAATCATTTATAATTAAAAAATATGTCAATTATTATAAAAAAAAAAAAATAGAATAAAATAGGCTTAATTTTTTAAAACAAAAACAAAAAACTAAAGGCTAATTGATTAGGTATTAAAGTTTAAGGGAAAAATCCTTTCAAAATTGAAAGTACATATACTACATGGTTGCAAATGAAAGTTCACACTAAATCATGAATGTCCTGAAAATTTTAGGATCAAAATTATTCTTTTAAACATTTCAATAATATGAAAATGTGTTTAAAAGAATAAAATAAAATAAAATATTAATTTTCGAATGATTAAAGAAAAATAATTTTAAAATCATTCTCAAATTCATTGGGATAAGAAACAAAAGCTTACCAAACATGTTCATCAAAGTGGCTCTAAGCGCATCAAAAGAATGGTGTTGGCTCAAATCAACCTTTCTAGCAATTCCTACTCCCTCCATCTTCACCTTCACGTATCGAGAATAATTCGAATTCAATCCTCTGTAAAAGCCGCCGCCATTCTCCACCATCGGACGCCGAATCACCGCCGCCCGTCCGACGTGTTTCTTCATGAAAAGACTCTTTCTCCTCTTCTTAAGCGGCGGCCATCCCACAAGCCCATTCTCCCGTTCCTCCTCCTCGTCTCTGTTAAATACACCAAACAAAAATTCAGCCATCAAATCAAATTCCAAATTAAAGAAAGTGGGTATGAGATATTAGCGTACGAATCATTAGAGGAGGCGGAATGAGGGTCATTAGAGTCGTCGTCATCGCCATCATTGGGATGGTCGTTCCAAAGAAGCAGAGGAAGTGTTCGACGAAATGCCGCAGAGTGGTTGAAATCACGAGAACGCTTTTTGTGAGTGATAGAATCGAAATCAAAACAAAGGGGATTGTGGGGATTGTTGTGATGGGTGTTTAAGTCGAAGGGTTTGATGGGATTGGTGGGGGTTAAAGCAAGGCCCAGTTGAAGCTCCATAGCCATAGGGGCAGAGAGTGAAGGAATTCTGTAACAGGAAAAGAACAAAGATGATTGAATATAGAAATTGGAGAGAGAGATGTGGGTTTGTTGGTGGAGAGGAAGGGGATTAAAAAGGAGAAGGGTCGTGCGTGCGGGCGTGGGACAAGAATGAGGATGGGGACAAAGTGTTGGAGAGTGAGGCAAAAAACGTCTAAGATGTCCGTATCAATGCTCTGTCTTTGGCCGACCCAGTTGCCCTGTTGTTCCTTTTTTCTTACCCACATTGTTTTCTGAACCTCCAACACTTGGCCAACTTCTTTTACCTTATAATTCAATCCCACTCGCAACCATTTTCTTCATCTCTTCACTTTCGCCTTATCTTTTCTCTCTTCTCTTTTTCCATTCCTATTCAACGTGTTCATTTCATTTGGACTTCTTTCCTTTGCTTCTGTTCTAATTAAACCAATTCTATTTTGATTGGTCTGCGACAGGTTTGAAGTAGAGGTGTTCAAAAAATCCGATAACCTGCGATCAATCCAATCTAACCTATGCGGTTTGGGTTGGGTTATCAACTCATATGGGTTTGGATTTGGTTCAAATAAATGAAAATTTTATGGGTTGGGTTGGTTCATAGATTCACCTAATATAACCCAAACCAACTCGAATTTATTATTAATTTAAACAAATATTTTTTTTTGTTACTTCTTAACACAATTATTTATACATATATTGATTTTTAATTTTATTTAATTTCAATATTTTTTTAATAATTTATTCTTCAACAACTCTTAAAAATAGTTTATTTGCAATTTAGAAAAAAAATTTGCACTATATAAATTGAAGTTGAATAGTTAATCTTAATTCAATATATGAAAATAATTAAATTAGATTTGTATATATTTACGTTTTGTTTCTTTTTAGAACAAAATTTTAAATAAATGACCCGATTAACCCGAACCAACCGAACCCAAAAATTTCATGGTTAGGTTGGTTGGGTTCATTTTTTAATAGGAGTTATTTGGGTTGAAAAAATTTACAACCCGAACATTTGGGTTGAGTCTATTTCAACCCAACCCAACCCATGAACACCCCTATTTGAAGTTGTTGAATTAATTAAAAAAAGAAATATATATATATATTTAAATTAATACAGGGTAATGACAAAACTAATAAAAATGAAAATATTTACATATATAGAAAATTTTCATTGTTTATTATTGATAGACAGTGACAAACATTAATAGACATTTATGAATACCTATTATGATAAGTGCTAGTATTCTTTTAGTGTCTATTACCATTAGAAAATGATATTTTGCTGTATTTGAATACAATATATTAATATAATAAAAGATCCCATCTTTGTTTAGAAGATCAAATACTTATCATTTATATTAAATTATACTACATTCTGTTATGTCTTTTTCTTTTTGTTTCGTGAAATTTTTTATGATACAATAAAAATATCAATTTATCCTTTATGTCTATGTTGAATTTATAAACGTGTGAAAATATCAATAAAAATGGCGACATGTCAACGAAATTTAATACACTAGACTAAATTTTAAATGCTAAACTCTTACAAATATATATTAAAACTTGAATGGTTAATGGTTCTATCAATTACCTCATCAAAATAATAATAATAATTAATTTTAAAATATAAGGTGGAAACTTGGATTCTTGTTATGAATATAGAGCCTTTTGAAATTGACTTTTCATTTACAAGTATTTCTAAGTGAAAAAATATTATTAAACATTTAAAAAGTCAAATCAAACTTGTCTTTAGTATTTGATTTTTAAAAGATTAATATCTAAATGTCAAAGTTCGGTCTATTTAATTATTGTGCTAAACAAAAAAAAAAAAAAAAAATTCTTAATTTTACAAATTTGTGTATGATAAATTTTTATCATTAAGGTAAATATTAATTTATTTCTAAAACTTGATATTGTATCAATTTAAATCATAATATAATAATTGTATCAATTTAAATTTCGATTTTTGAGATTTATATCAATTTAAACAATGAATTTTTATAGGTGTATCAATTTAAATCATGAATTTTCATAATTATGTCAACTTAAACCTATCATTATGTTTTATTTGGATACACTTATAAATGTTCAAGGTTTAAATCGTTATATTTATGAAAGTTCAGGGTTTAAATTAATACATCTATGAAATTTCAGAGTTTAAATTGATATAATTATTAGTTTCAGATTTAAAATTGGTATAAATCTCAAAATTTAAAGTTTAAATTGATACAACCCCAAAATTTAAAGTTTAAATTGATGTCATTTTTAATCTAGGATTTAAATTGATATATTCTTCAAAGTTCAACATTAATGACTAAACTTGTAATTAAAAAGTGAAAAAACTCAAATTGATTTAAAAAAAGAAAAAAGAAAAAAAATTGAGAGAGAATATCTATCCCGGCGGTGTAGACACGCTCCGTATGCGAGCGTGAGAGATTTTGGTTTTGATGGCGGAGATTTTAATTCTCTGCGTCCTACGCCTTCGGGGCAGTACGAACATGGTCAAAACTCGAGTAATTGGGTGGGCCCCATCCCTAATTAAATACCCAATTTCATAATAATATTAATAATAATATTCTTTAAAAAAAACAAAAAACAAATTACGTTTATTATAATTTTTATATCATTAGCTATGCTTCCATGTTTATCATTGCCACTGCCCAGGGCAGTTCTTTGTATTCTCGATTATGTTTTCTAATCCCTACTTTGTACCATAATTAATTATGATCAATATATATGATATGATATGTCAAAATTTTATTGTAAGTGAGTTTTTTTTTTTTTTTTTTTTTTTTTTTTTTGTTGTTGCATTGTGATATATATTATGTAGCACGTGACATAATATTAATATTGTTAAGAGGAAGATTATGTAAATATATTTTATGGAGACAATATGTGTGGTTATGATTAATAAATGTTTCCTTATTCCATCTCCATTATTAGATACTGTTTAGAGGGAAGTGGGACAGGACATTAAGGAGATATGTTCTCTTGTCTACATTTGACACGACATTAAAATGTGATTTAAAATGTTCATTCCAATAAAAATGGCAATTTTACACTTTTTATATGATTCTCTTTGCTTCTACTATTGTTACACCTAATTTGGAACCTTAGTCATTGCCTGTCACTTGTCGATTCAATGGATAAAGTTTTCAATTTATTCGTATTCTCTTCTTTTTTTCACACTTACTCATATTTAAATCAACCACGTTTTAAATCTTTTAACGAAATTATCTTTTTCAAATTGTTAAACATATTTTAGGTAATACTCGGTTTAATCCTCACTCTTTTCGTAATGGTTTTTTAAAGTGGTTTTAAAAATTCTAATTCAGTTTACATAATTTAAATCTTTTAATTTCATCTTTACGATTTGGTCCAAACTTAGAATGAGTTATATCTAATAATAAGTTTTTGACATTTTTTTAACCCAATCCTAAAAAACAATTCTAAGACCCGTCATGAGTTAAAAAAAAAAGAGCATAATAATGATTTCTGTGGTAGACGATCACAAAAATAAAAAAGTTAGTGTCAATCCAAGGATAACTAATGGAGGATAGATCTCAAATTATTAAAATGAAATTATTGATTTATCCAGTTTTTAATACATAAAAAAGATTATTCATCTAGACATATAATAACCTTGGATGATTTTTTTTTTTCAAAAGAACCGAGCTAAAGAAAAAAAATCACATATCCATTCCATTAAAAAATGGCTTATGACGATTAATTCAAATTTTAAAATATAACTAATTGAAAATATGAATAAAATATTTTTTTTTTTTACTAAAATGAGAAGAGTTCAATTAGGATAATATTTGTACTATCAATTTCAAGATCAAATATTCGATTCTCCAATTTTATTCATTAATTCGATATTTTTGTAAAAAATATATATTATTTTTTAATAACAAATTATTAATTTAACTATATATTTTTTTTATTACACGAAGAAAGGCCAGCGTTCAATTTATTTGGACATGGTAATAAATAATAAATAATTAAAGGGTAAGAAGGTCCTCAGAAGCTTCATTAAATGCAAGGCCGTAGGCGAACGAGAACGCACCATCGAAAATAAATAAGGTCAACATCCATAATTAATTAATAAAAAAAGAAGTTAAAAAGTAAAGATTAAGTTAATAATAATAAAATAAAATTCGGCCACGTCGGGATAATGAGGTGAAAAATTGGGACAAGGCAGTCAGAGGAGCCGTAGAAAAGAACGGTAACCGTAAAGCATTTAAACAGCCATGGATGAATGTCGGTGGAGGAAGTGAAACCACGTGGAAGTCACGTGGAGAGCTAGGAACATCAGGCGACAAGTGGACCGTTGAGGTGTCACGTGTCACGAAAGGACAGGACGCCCCCGTAATTAAAGGGGAGTACACGTCGGAAAATGGAGTTTGGGTTTGTCAAAGGCGACGACAAAATAGCGGAAGCTGCTACCGGTTTGATTAGTCCACGTCCGGAATTGATTGGTCCAGCCCATGTGGTTTTATGGTCCAGCCCATTTCAACAGGACCACTGAGCTGGCGTTTGTTGTACTCGCTCTCAAATTTTCTACACTTCTTTTTTTTAATTTGGTTGGTATAATTTAGAAAATTATTAATATTTATTTTCTAGGATTTATAATTAGAATTTAACTTCTATGTTTTCTACTGTGGACGCTATATATGAGAATTTTATCAAATTACAAGAATTGATAAACAAATTAAATTTTAACTTTTTTTAAATTATAGGAATTAAAATTATATAATTTATTAGTAATATTGATATAATAGATAACTCAAGATAAAAAAACTAGGTATATTTTTAGAATTCTGTCGACTTTCATATTACACACATTTTTTTAAAAAAATTTGAAATATATATTAACGAAAGGTAGGAGTTGGAGAATATAGATGATTTAGTGGAAACAAGATTGAGCATATAGTTAAAATATATATATATATATATAATATAAAAGATAGAGCATGTTGTCATGACCACAATGTCGGAGATTTGTTTGAAACCTTCCTCGCCCACAACTAATAGAAATGGAATGACCTTTTTTTTTAAATTTTAAGTGATATTTCCTTTTTCTAATATATTATATAAAGAGCATAAAGTTGAGAGGGACTCAAGCCCCCTCGGGTCCATACTAAATCCGCCTCTGTTAATGGGTCAAAAGTGAATTACCGTGATAAATTAGTATATACACACTTTAAATCAACATTTTTTTCACTTTGTTATCTTGCTTGTATGATGCAAATATGAATATTAGTCAAATAGGGGAAAATATAATTTTTATGCAGGTTTTTGTCTATTCTTATTGTAATATGAATAAATATTACAAATAAGTTGACTGTATAATATAATAACAATTTTGATCTTTGAACAAAATAATCTTCACATATATATCAGTATTAGAATAATATATCTTGATTCATAATGTCGATTATTTAAGGTAGTTCATGAAAATTGTTCTTCCTCTTGGCCTTCTTTAGGATTTAGGTTTTATCAATTCTTCTCGATGAAGATAAAATACTACTTGACTAGGCAGAGAGATGGACAATACTTAGGTATTTACCTATATACATATATCATATGTACACACCTACTTTATGGGTAATTTATTTATATCATATATGTACACACCTAAATTATGGTGTTAATTTGAAAAAAATTAAATTATAAATTTAGTCCTTACACTTTGATACTAGTGTCTTTGGTCCCTAAATTTTCAATTCATTGTGTCTATTAGATCTTTGAAAATTTTGAATTTTTTTTAAAATTAATTGATCTATTAAATATGAATATAAATTTTATGTTTAACGGACAACTTTGAACTTTCAATTTTTTTAATAAAAAATATTAATTAGAAGATTAAATTTGTAGTTTTGAATGTCTGTTAATCAAGTTCTAAAATTTAAAAATTAAATTTATAATTTACCCTACAAAAAATTACTTTTAGTTAGTTGATTGATTCATTGTGCCTAAAAGATGATTTGAGCTATTGTGCGTGCATGTCACGTTAATAATTATATTGAATATAAAAATTAATGTATTTGTGTGGAACATGAGAGATTAAGTTTGAATACGGTTATTTTTGGAAGAAACTGATTTGAAGAAACTTATGCATTATTTGTTGAAATTTTGTTCTAATCAAAAGAAGAAATAAATGGAAAAATGACTTGATGAAATGGATGTTTGAACTACGGTTCTTATCTCAATTAGTATGTGTCTTTCCTTAAAAAACGGTGTATATTTAACAAAGAGTAATGTTAGATACATCATAGATTACGATTCATCTTTTGACAACATACTTTGTTTACACACTAAAAAAATTGTCACGTAATCAATTATAGTTAGCAAATTAAACAATTAGATGAATAAGAATACTATTTCTACGAAAAAGACCATTTATGGGTATTTCAATTGAAATACCGGAAGGAGGTGGTAGTTCTTTTTCTCGTTCTTGAAGTGATTCAAATTGAATGATGAATCCATTTCTTCGCCTCTTTGCCAATAAATCAGAATTACCGTGGAAAATAGCAGGATATGTGAGATTAGATTGACCCATACATAGGATTGGATTAAGTTCTGAATAATCAGGAATTCCGCTTTCGTTTTTACCAGAGAGATCCAGACCATAAAATTTTTGTCTCACATAGCCTAAAATGCAGCCAATTTTTTTTTCTTCAACAAATCATGAACTTGCATATTGTTTTTCAAAATCGAAACTCTATTCATTTACCACATTTGAATTTAAATATTTTTTTTTTTTAAAAAATCAATAATATAAGTTAAATACTAATGATAAACAATTTATTTATTTGATATAATATAATTATCGACTTAAAATGAGAGGCGTAGGAAAGAAATAACTTTTTGGTTCTTAAGTCATGTGTCTAGTTTCTATTTCGTCTTTTAAGTTTCAAATTGTCATACATTTATTTTTGAATTTTAAGTTTGATTTTCATTTAATTCTTAGGTTTCAAAATATTACATTATTACTCTTGAGTTTTGAGTTTAGTTTCCATTTAGTTTATAAGTTTCAACATTGTACACTTTTAGTTTATTAAGGCCCACTTTGCTATTTGAGGTTAACTTTTAGTTAGTTAATTTAAAATAATTATAAGGTTAAAAACTTAAGTTAATTTTAATAATGATGGAAAGCTAATGAAAACTAAACTAATTACAATTAATTTAATGAATAGATATTTACACCAAAACTAAAAGTGAGTATTTTTTTCAAAAATCAAAATTATAAGTTTAAATCTTGAAATTCTATAGATGAAATTGAAATAAACTCAAAATTTAAAGATAAAATATAACATGTTGAGATTCAAATGGAAATAATTGAATGTGTTAGAAGTAAAAGAGAAGTGAGATTGAGGTAGGAAAATTGAATGTGTGATGGTTGTACAAAGTCACATTCAACCCATTAGTCCAAATCAAATTAGTCTCTCTTTTTCTTCTAAAATTTTGAATCAGCTTAGAAAAGAAGCCAACTCCTTTTCATTTATTTCCTTTGCTTTCTCTTTCCAAATTCCCTCCCTGTCTTCCTCAATTTGTTCACTTTGTCACTTTTCACCCCCACCCTCTAATAAAGAGTTCATAAATTTAAATTCACATGAATGGATATGAAATGTCAACCATTTAAGATGAACTATTATTTTAGTTCAACAATAATTAATTGAAAATTTTGAACCTCTCCATATCTAAATCAGAATATACTTATACTTGGGTTTGATATACTTTTTTCTAAAGTATAAATTTGATATTTTTTTTATTCAAGATTTTCTTTATTTTCACATGATAACTTCAACTTTACTTCTTTTTTTTTTTTTTTTTCCCCCAAAGAAACTTTCCATTATTATAGTGGCAATAAAGAAAAGAAAAAGAAGGAGAAAAAATGGTGGTGGACCATAAAAATCCATTTTACAAGATATTGTCAATGTTTGGAAGGATGAAGTAGAGGTTAAGTTTAAGAGAAACACAATGACTTCCTTTTTGTGATTCTTGAAATGAAACAGAAACCCAAATTGATTGAATCCCATAGTTTTCACTTTCTAAAATTTGCCTTTTGTGCATATAACTTCCGACCATCATCCTCTCCTAATTCTCTTATGTTTCCCCATTTTCATTTTCCCTCCACCATCCCTATCACTCATTAAAAAAAAAAATTGGATCATTTTGAAATCAAATTCTTCTTGCTTCCATCCATCATCAGAGATGTAACTCACATATCTTCTAAGATTTCACTTTTGATATTTATATTCGAGAAATTTGAAGATTTCATCTCAAAGTTAATTGACAAAGAAAGAAATAACTCATGCTTTTGCTAATAAGGGTGATAAAAAAACTTGATGGCCTGATGACTTGGAAGAATCGATCAACTCAATCCAACCCGTACAGTTTGAATTTGAATTGGGTTATCAACTCATTTAGATTGGGGTGGGTTTAAATAAATGATAAATTTATGGATTTGGTTGGTCCATAGGTTCACTTAATATAACTTAAATCAACTTGAACTTATTAAATGAAAAAACTGTTAGAAATATTTTCAAATATATCAAAATGTCACGATCTATCAGTGATAGAGATACAGTGATAGACACTTTATCTATAGTGTCACTGTCTATCACTTATAGATAGTGATATTTCTCTATATTTGCAAACAAGTTGTCTCATTTTCTTATCTTTGAAATAACCCTTATATATACACATTTTTATTTTATTTTTTTGGATAATTTTTTTATTCTCCAACAACTCTTACAAATAATTTGTTAGCACTTTGGACAAATAAATTATAATATAAATTGAAATTGAGTTATTAATCATAATTCAATATATGAAAATAATTAAATAAAATTTGCACATATTAACATTTTACTTATTTTTAGAAAAAATTTAAATAAATGGCCTGAATAACCTAAACCAACCCAAGCCAAATGTTTCATGATTGAGTTGAGTTTATTATTTAATATGAGTTATTTGAGTTGAAGAAGCTTACAACCCGAATAATAAGATTGGGTCCAAAAACTCCTTGAACTCAACCCAAGAACACCTCTATCTGCCAATGCGAACATAGCTCAATTGATATATAGCAACAAAAAAAGTATGTGGTTTGAATCTTCTTACCCCTATTTGTACCACGGGAAGTATTTTAATAGGATTCTTAACTTTCATTTTTTTACTTATCCAATATTTTAAAGATTCTCATATTTACTGGACAATATTAAAAGTTTAGGGTCTTATTGTTAGACATATTTAAATAATAATATGTTTAATTAAAGTATAGGCTATGTATGTGGATTAATAATTTATCACATTACGTTATTTTATTAGATTGGACCCTATTATGTGATCTAATTAATTAAGGTCCTAGATTCCTATGGACTTAAAGAAGCCCATTCCTAGTTAATTAGAATTTAATGGAAACCCTAATTGAACTAGTATATAAAGAGACCTTAGGGCTATGGTCCCCGATATACAAAAACAATAAGATTCAGTCTTTCTTGAATCCCATCTAGAGAGAGATCCCACTAAGGCATTTGGAGTTTTGGTTGAGGAAGATCATAGTCATCCATCATCATCTTGAAGCTATCATCAATTTTGCAATGGAATCCGGCTTGACAATTTGACATGAATGATCCTAGGGTTTATCTATTCAATATAGATATAAAGAATTTATGCTAACAAGTGGTATCAGAGTATGAATTTCATGTTGGATTGTTAGTTTATGCATTTTCCATTGGCATTGTTGATTAAATTTTTGTTTCGGTAAGGAATTTAAAGATTTTTTTTTAAAAGGTCGGTTTACTATAGTAGCATTGTAAACTCATCGACGGTAGGATGGAAATCTCGGTAGTCATTTTTTTTTCTTTGGCAATATGTGTTCTTGCAACTTGTATTCGTATGTGGTATTTGGCATACCCATCACCGATCATGAATAATGTGCTCATGATGGATTGAAGTGATTTTTTTTTGTTGATTATTTTGATTGAACGTGGTTTCCTAAATATATATATTTTTTAAAACCTTAGTTCTATTATTGTCAAAATTAAGGATGTTCAGTTTAACATTCTTGACAAAAGTCCACCAATGTGATGAAATCCACTAGAAAAAAGTTAAAGACCGATAGAAGGAGTTAGGTCTTTAGTTGCTACAAGTTTTACCCATCAAAACTTTCGGTTAATGACTGACTGGAGTTGCCGTTGGACGAAGGTATCGGTCAATTATCGATTAAAGTCTTGCCCGCAGTTCTTGGTTTTAATTATCAGTTTTTTTTAATTCTTAATGGATGACTTTATGAGTTCGATTTTAAATTTAATTATAATGGAAAAGGTAATGTTGTCGCTGTTTTTTTTCCTTTTTTTTTTTAAACTGAAAATTTATGTTAATACTTAATTGATGAATATGAGTTTCAAAAAAAAAAAAAAAAAACTGAATTGTGATCGATAATTTTGGACACTGGTGGTTTTTTTAAGGTTAAAAAAAAATTAATTGAATTGATTGAATTAATTTTTTTAATAGTTTGATAATATTGAATTTATTAACTATTTGGATTAATTGCTGATTGAACTTCTTGCTCGCGTTTCTAAGTTTTATTGATTAATAACTTGGTGAAATTCTTGAAAAGGATTCTTAGTTCTTGATTGATAAGTTTGTGAATTAAAATCTACAATTTGATTGTTTTTGTGATATTCACATGTTTATGTTACTTTGATTGTATTATGTGTATGCAATTATTAAGTGAATTTTATAAAAGACTATTTAGTGTTCTTCTTCCTTTATTTTTTGTACAATAATATTATTATATTATTGTATCTTATATTTTAGATTAAATTGGTCAAAAAATAATATGTTACCAAAGTAGCCTCTATTATCTAGATCGTTTTAATTATGAAATATAAGATGTGCATATTCATGAATTTATGCGGATAATTATGGGCCCAAAGGAAGATAATTATTTGGCCAAATTGTGGGTATGCATGTGGTAATGAGTATGTGGCAATTATATGGATTGCTCATGTGAAAAGTAGTTGGTCCAAAGAAAGGCTATTTTTTTCTTTTTTTACAGAGTTAATTGTCAGTACTTTGATTACTACGTTGAGAGTACCATTTACAGTTGGTGTTTTTTACCTAAAGGCTGGACATCAATGTTATACTAGGTATCTTGTTAAAGGGGCCCATCACATATGTGAAATTATTTTGTTATGTTTTAATTGTGAGCATATGTTTTGTTGTTTATTGTTTCAGTTGGTCTTACTCAAATATCTGGAAATCTAAGTTCAATCCCTAAGTTGAATGGATCGAACTTCAAGATTTGGAAAGAAAGCCTAGAGATACTTCTTGGGTGTGTAGATTTGGACCTTGCATTAAGGACCGATAAACCTACTTCTACTAAGGAACAACCAAATACGATTAATATAGAGAAGTGGGAACGGTTAAATCGCATGTGTCTGATGATCATTAGGCATTCCATTCCGGAGTCTTTTCGGGGCTCTATCACGGAAAGTGAAAATGCCAATAAGTTCCTTGCTCAAATTGAGAAATATTTTTGCTAAAAATGAGAAATGAGAAATATTTTTGAGATCGAGATAAAAGAAAATTTACTCGTGCATCTGGTACTTATCTCTCTTCCTGCACAATTCACTCAGTTTAAGATAAGCTATAATACTCAGAAGAATAAATGGAGTATTAATGAGCTTATCTCACAATGTGTGTAAGAAGAAGATAGGATTAAGAGAGAAAGGACAGAAAGTGCTTATTTGACAATAGGCTTCTGATAGAAGAAAAGGAGAATTATGGATGTTGCAGAAGGGACATCTCAGCAGAATAAAAACAAGAAACAAGCTACTGAAAATCCTTGTTTTTTTGCAAAAAGAAAGGTCACTTCAAGAAAGATTGTCCCAAGTACGCCAAGTGGCGTGTAAAAAGGGTAAACTTCTTACTTTGATTTGTTTTGAAGTTAATTTAGCTTCTGTACCTACAGATACTTGTGGGTAGATTCTGGTGCTACTACTCACATAAGTATATCAATGCAGGGTTGCCTGTGAAGCCGGCGCCTAGTGATGCTGAAAGATTCATTTATGTGGGCGATGGCAAAGTAGTTTCAGTTGAAGCTATTGGAAATTTTAGATTACTTTTAAAACTAGTTGTTATTTGGATCTGAATGAGACTTTTGTTGTACCGTCATTTAGACGGAATTTAGTTTCTATTTCCAGTTTGGACAAATTTGGTTTTTCTTGTTCTTTTGAAATAATAAAGTTAGTCTTTTTAAGATTCTAAGCTTATTGGTACCGTTTTCTTTAATTGATAATCTATATGTGCTTGATTCTTTTATTTATTTAACAAGATACTGTTATCTAATTCATATGGTACAGAGCGTAAATTAAATGAGAATTCTGCTAATGTTATGGACAAGCGTTTAAGTCATATTCTAACAGAGAATTCAGAGACTTGTGTCAGATGGAATTCTTGATTCCTTTGATTTAAGTAAGCTTTACGATTGTGTGGAATGTATTAAGGGAAAACAGACAAACATAAGAAAATTAGGTGCCAATAGATGCTCAGATGTCTTAGAACTAATACATACAGACATTTGTGGTCTATTCCCTAAGGCCTCTTGGAATGGACAACAATATTTTATTACATTCATAGACAACTATTCAAGATATGGGTACCTATATTTAATTCATGAGAAGTCTTAATCCTTGGACGTTTTCAAGTCTTTCAAAGCTGAAGTTGAACTTTAACTTGGAAAGAAAATTAAGGCTGTCAAATCTGATCGTGGTGGTGAATATTTTGGTAGATATGATTGATCAGGTGAACAACGTCCAAGGCCCTTTGTCAAATACCTAGATGAATGTGGAATCGTCCCGCAATACAGTATGCCAGGCAAACCCAGCATGAATGGTGTAGCGGAAAGGCGAAATAGAACACTTAAGGATATGGTAAGAAGTATGTTAGTCATTCTTCTATACCAGAATCCCTTTGGGGGTGAGGCACTAAAGACTTAGGGTACCTAGTAAAGCAATAGCCAAAACCCCTTATGAGTTGTGGACAGGAAAGAAGCCTAGTATTAGGCATCTTCACATATAGGGTTGTCTAGCTGAGGCTAGGCCTTATAGGCCTAATGAAAGAAAATTGGACTCAAGAACTATTAGCTGCTATTTTGTTGGGTATTCTGAGCACTCTCGGGGTTTTAAGTTTTATGATCCCACTTTTAGATCATTATTTGTGACAGAAAATGCTAGATTCTTTGAGGATGTTAAGTTTGGGGGGAAGATAACATAAGGAAAGTTGTCTTTGAAGAGGAATTGGTTTCTTTTCCTCATGTGATTAAAAATGATGTTTAGGCTCCAATTCCTGACTTCATTATTGAACCAATTATAGAACAAGACAACATTGAAGTCCCCGTTGTTGAACCTGAAGTTCAAACTTAACAACCTCAAGAAGTGCCACTAAGAAGATCTACTTGAGAGAGAAGAAGTGCAATTCCAGATGATTATATTGTGTTTCTTCAAGAATATCAGGATGATGTGGGCGTAATGAAAGATGATCCAATCAACTTCCAACAAGCTTTACAAAGTTCTAACTCTCAAAAGTGGATAAGTACTATGGAAGAGGAAATAAAATCCATGAAAGACAATGACGTTTGGGAACTTGTCGAACTACCATAAGGAGTTGAAACCCATAGGTTTGTAAATTGTATTTAAAACCAAAAGGATTCAACAATTTGGAAAATACGAAAGATAAAAAGGCGTCTCTTGTTGCAGGGTTTTTTATCTAAAAAGAAGGCATTGATTACAAGAGACTTTCTTCCGTTTATTGAAAGACTCTTTTAGGGTAATCATGGCACTGGTAGCTCACTTTGGATTTAAGCTACAACCAGATGATTTAAAAAAAAAACTGCATTTCTCAATGGGACATAGATGAGACATTTAATCATGTTATCATAAAAACTTGTGTTCGATAATCAACTATGGTGTGCAAATAAAGAATCCATAACGGTTCAATTCCTTTTAAAATCTCGTCATGGTATCGTACAACCTTTCCATGAAGTGAAACCTCATTTGTTTTAGGTGAACATTGTGAAGATTTGCTATAACACAATTCAGTGAGTAACTTCAACCTTTCTGGGTTCATTATATGAATACCATCACTGTCTATTAGGTTTATTGCATGGGACACTAAGAGATTTTCTCAAAAAATTTTGAGATAAAGGACTGTGATGCTCTTTTGTATTAGGAATTGATACTGCGAGATCGTTCTCTCCGTATTTTGAGATTGTCACAAAGAACGTCATTGAAAATTTGAGTAGATTTGGCATGAAAAGATGTGCACGGAATACCCCCGATCGCTAAAGTATAAATTCATTTAGGTAAATGCCCCAGACCACAAACTGAGACTAAGAAGATGTAGAAGTCCCTATTCATCGACCATTGAAAGTCTAAGTAATGCCAAGTATTACGTCCTTCAGATATGCGTTTATAGTTGATTGTTAGGCCAGAATATTTGAGTTAACCCGGGGAATGATATTTGAAACACGAAACGGATTATGATGTATTTAAAAGACAAAAGATTATATGCATCACTTATCGGAGATCAGAAGTTTGAAAATCATTTGGTTATTCTGATTCTGATTATTGGATGTCAAGACCTTTGCGACCACTTCGGCATATCTCATATTGGCGGAGAGTTATCCTAGAAAAGTGTTAAACACACACTATGCTCTTCTAGGCCATGGCTCAGAGTTTATAGCATGTTATGAGCACCTCATGAATATATTGCGGAAATTTTGTCCACTTGTGGGTTGACGGATATGGTTGGCATAGAAACACTTCTTAATTATTTGTGACATAAGTTCGCTGTGATTGTATTCCACAATACAACAGAAGAATTGAAGTCAAAGGCATTAACGTGAAATTTCTGGTTATTAAAAAAGAAATTCAGAATGCTCAATTTCGATATGAACGCTATGGAACATATGAAGACAAATGGGTTTAACTAAAAAAGAGGCATTGATTAAAAAGGACTTTTCTCCCGGTTTTATTGAAAAAACTCTTTAGGGTAAATCATGGCATGGTACTCACTTTATTGAGCTTCACATGATGATGTAAAAACTGCAATTCTCAATGGGGAACATAATGAGACGTTTATATGGTACTAATCAGAAACACTTTGTGTCTGATAATGTCAAAGTCTATGGTGTGCAAATTAAAGAATCCATCACGGTTTCGAAACAAAATCTCTCGTCCAATGTATACAATTTCCATGAAGGTGATAACCTCATTTGGTTTTGAGGTGAAATGTGGAAGATGTTATAACACATTCAGTGGGAAGTAAATCAATTCTTTCTGGGTTTATATATCGATGACATACTCATTAGCTAGTAATATGGGTTATTGTCATGACAGCTAAGTAGATTTTCTCGAAGAAATTTTGAGAATGAAAGGATTCTTTGGTGAGCTTCTTTTGTATTAGGAATTGAAATACTTGCGAGATCGTTCTCTACGGTAATTTTGAGATTGGTCACTAAATAGAACTACATTGAAAAAAATCCTTGAGTAAGATTTGGCATTGAAAGACTGTGCCCACTACGTTGAGATATCTCCCATTCAGCTAAAAGTGATAAATTTCATTTTAGGTCAATGCCGCAAGACACCACTTGGACTATAGAAGATGTAGATAAGTTCCTATGCATCGCACCATTGAAAGTCTAATTATGCTCAGTATGTAAGCCTTCAAGCATATTGCGTTTAATAGTTGGAGTGTTAGGCAAGATATTTGAGTAACCCGGGGATGGATATTTGAAAAAGCAACCAAACGGATTTATGAGGTATTTAAAAGAACAAGAAGATTATATGTCACTTATGGAGATCAGAGTTTTGAAAATCATTTGGGTTATCTGATTTTCTGATTATGCTGGTGTCAAGACATTTGCGATCCACTTCAGGCTATATCTTTCATAATTGGCTGGAGGAGTTTGTATCCTAAATAAGTGTTAAAACAAACATCTTATAGGCTTCTTCTACCGAGGCTGCAAGAGTTAAAGCAATGTTATGAGGCATCAATCATGAATATGATTGCGAAATTTTTGTCATGGGTTTGCGATAGTGTTGGCATAGAAATCGTACTAAAATTATTCTTGTGACAATTAAGTGGTTCTGTGATGTAACCAACAACAACGAAGGCAAATATGAAGTCAAAGCATGTAAGACGTGAAATTTCTGGTTTTAAGAAGAGTTTCAGAATGCTCAAATTTCGATAGAAGCATAGGAACAATATGAAGACAAAGGTTTTACTAAAAAAAGAAGGATTGATTACAGAAGAGACTTTCTTCCCGGTGTTTTCGAAAGAGCTCTTTTAGGGTAATCATGGCACTGCGTACTCACTTTGATTTAGAGCTACAACCAAGATGGATGTTTAAAAACTGCATTTCTCAATGGGAACATGATGAGAGATTTATGTACATCAGAAAACTTTGTGTCTGATAGATTCAAAGTCTATGGTGTGCAAATTAAGAATCATCTACGGTTTCAACAAACTCTCGTAATGGTAACTCACAATTCACATGAAGTGATAACCTCATCTTTGGTTTTGAGGATGAAATTGTGGAAGATTGTGTATAACACAACGTTCGTGGGAGTAAAATCAATCCTTCTCTGGTGTTATATATCGACTGACATATCTCATAGCTAGTAATATGTAGGTTTAGTTGCATTGACACTAATAGATTCTAAAAGAAATTTTGAGATAAGGATTTGTTGTGAGCTTCTTTTGTATTAGGAACTTGCAACATCTGCGAGATCCGTTTCTACGGTATTTTGGAGATTGTCAACAAAGAAACTAATGAAAAAATCTTGCAGTAGATTTGGATGAAAGCCTGTGCACGGGAGATACCCGATCGCTTAAAAGTGATAATTTTCATTTAGGTTTCATGCCCCAAGACCAACTTGAACTAGAAAGATGTAGAAAGTTCCCTATGCATGACCATTATGAAAGTCTAATGTATCCGTCAAGTATGTACGCTCAGAATTGCGTTTATAGTTGGAGTGTTAGCAGATATTTGAGTCCGGGGATGGAATAATTGAAAAGCACCAAACGGATTATGAGGTATTTAAAAGAACAAAAGATTATATGCCTCAGCTTATGGAGTTCAGAAGTTTTGAAAATCATGGGTATTTGATTCTGATTAGGCGGATGTCAAAGACACTTTGCGATCCATTCAGGCGTATATCTTCATATTGGCTGGAGGAGTTGTATCCTAGAAAGTGTTAAACAACATTATGGCTTTCTACCATGGGCAGAGTTAATAGCTGTATGAGGCATCCAATCATGGAATATGATTGCGAAATTTTGTATCTGGGTTCGGATTATGGTTGGCATAGATAAGACTACTATAAATACTTTTGTGACAATAAGTGGCTGTACGATGTATTCCACACAACAACAAGGCAATATGATCAAAGCATGTCAGACGATGAAATTTCTGGTTATTAAGAAAGATTCAGAATGCTCAAATTTCGAATAGAACGCATAGAGAAATATAAAAGACAAGGGTTTTACTAATAAAGAAGCATTGATATACAAAGAGACTTTCTCTCTGTTTTATCGAAAGACTCTTAGGGTAATCATGCGCTGGTAAGCTGTCCTTTTGATTTAGAGCTACACCAGATCGATGTAAAAATGCATTTTCTCAATGGGAAACATAGATTGAGACGATTTATGGTACAATCAGAAAACTTTGTGTCTGATAATTCAAAGTCTATGGTGTGCAAATTAAAAGAATCCATCTACTACTAGGTTTAAACAATCTCTCGCAATGGGTATCAAACTTCCTGAAGTGATATACCCATTGGTTTTGGAAGGTGAACATTGTGGAAGATTTGTGTATAACAACAAGTTTCAGGGGAGTAAATCAATCTTTCTGGTGTTTATAATATCGATGACATACTCATAGCTAGTAAATGATGTAGGTTTATTGCATAACACTAGAGATCTTTCAAAAGAAATTTTGAGATTGAAGGATCTTGGTGATGCTCTTTTTGTATTAGGAATTGAAATACTGGAGTCGTCTCTCGCACGTATTTTTGAGATTGTCACAAAGAATACATTGAAAAAAATCTTAGTAGATTTGGCATGAAGACTGTTCAACACGGGGATATACCCCGATCGTAAAAGTGATAAATTTCAATTTTAGGTCAATGCCCCAGACACACTTAGACTATAAAAGATGTAGAAAGTTCCTATGCATCGACATTGAAAGTCTAATGTATGCTCCAAGTATGTCGCCTTCAGATTATTGCGTTTATGTTGGGTGTTAGTG
>NC_052350.1:21522649-21716151 GCF_009727055.1 Benincasa hispida | reverse complement strand
TTTAATTATATTAGGTACATAGACATAGCCCAAGTGGGAGATTGTTAGACATATTTAAATAATAATATGTTTAATTAAAGTATGGACTATGTATGTGGATTAATAATTGATCACATTGGGTTATTTTATTAGATTGAGCCCTATTATGTGATCTAATTAATTAAGGCCCTAGATTCCTAATTGAGTATAGACTAATGGGTAAAAGCTCATTTATAGTTAATTAGGGTTTAATGGGAACCCTAATTGAACTAGTATATAAAGAGACCTTAGGGTTATGGTCCCCAATATACCAAAACAATAAGACTCAGTCTTTCTTGAATCCCATCTAGAGAGAGATCCCACTAAGGCATTCGAAGTTTTGGTTGAGGAAGACCATAGTCATCCATCATCATCTTGAAGCTATCATCAATTTTGCAATGGGATCCGGTATGTTATTCTTGACAATTTGACATGAATGATCTTAGCGTTTAACTATTCAATATAGATATAAAGAAATTATGCTAACACTTATTGGACATAAAGTTAAATTTTATATCAAATAGATTAATTACTTTTTAAAATTCTGAACACATTAGAGTCTATTAAACACTAAACTAATAGTTTGAAGATTTATTAGACATTTTAAAAGTTTAAGATCTATTAGATACTTTCCGAAGTTCAAAAACTCAATTTTTTAAAAAAAATAAATTTATTATAAAATCGAGAAGGTAAGATTTTTCTGTTGGGCTAAAATGAACATAATTCAACTAGTGTATAGTATGTGTTAGTGACGAGAAAAAAAAAACCGTGTTGGGAAGGGAAATTTTTAT
Source organism: Benincasa hispida (assembly GCF_009727055.1). NCBI lineage: Eukaryota > Viridiplantae > Streptophyta > Magnoliopsida > Cucurbitales > Cucurbitaceae > Benincasa > Benincasa hispida. The sequence continues at coordinate 21,715,342 of NC_052350.1, read as the reverse complement.
TGGGCCTAAAAGCTTCACAAAGGTATCAAGCCCTTGAATAGTTGTATTCGGCCCGTTTCTTTCAGGCCGGCCCATTAAAGGATCAAATGAGCCTTTTCAATTGCAGTTTAGATCTCAACGGTTTATTCTTATCTTTCTATGAATATCTTATTACTTATTATTGTTTGGGACAATGATATAATATTACCCGATTAAAAATACATGATCAATCTCTTATCTGACTAAGGTAAGACTCTCTTTGCATTTTCAATAATTATATTATGCATTCGAAGTTATGTAGCAACTTAAGATATGTATATTGGGCTATATGTTAACAAACGGTAATCAACGAGGTATGTGTGCAAATCGGTATAATCCATCTAATTGCAAAAACCATTTCTAATGTTTCATTTAATCTTTTTAGTAATAATGGGTGATGGTATTCTAGCTAAATAGTAGAATACACAGTTTATAAATAAGAGAAAACACGGAAGATTTCAGCCATAAAATTTTTACAAGAGGTACATAGCAAATCACTTAACGAAACGTCGTAGTAGTGCTGAAGCCTTCTTGTGACATAATTGAGTTGAGTGAATTTTTTACTATAAAATGAAATCTTCTTAGCCCCTCTCTCTATATATAACACACGAATGAGACATTCACATTAAATGAGATTTCATTAGTATTATGGAAGAAAAGTATTCTATGAGATTTGATTATATGATAGAAAGAAATATATGAATCCTTCTATCAAACTATCTATTATTGTTATTGAAGTGTATAAAATTGTACTCATAAAAATAAATTCTTTTCCAGTTTTAGTCCTTTAACTAGTTATTTTCTTTTAATACTTATCAAAATTTCATTATAATAGTTGACTGTGTTTGTATATACTTTTCCACGTACTCTCCATATTTTAATTTCCAATTTTATATCTGTAACAAAAAACAATAAAATGAAGAGAATAAAAGTTGAAAACAAGAGAGAAAGGAATATTACACGAAGAATCAAATACTTTAATTGAGTTCTATATTCTTCTCAGTCAAAGTAAAAACAATTATAAAATAAAAAAGCTACTTAACTCACTAACCTTAAACTTTTTCCATTAACTTTAAAAATCTCCCTACCATTATATCACTATCCTCCAAGTCACTATCTTAAATAAAAGTCATTAACTTTAATTAAAGAATAAATTAATTTAATTAATAAGTTGCAAAATTATGTTACATTAATTTTCCATAATACCCATTTTCACACACACCCTTCGTCTTCTTCCTTTTTTCTTTTTCTGTTTTTTTAGACGAACACACAGCCTCTCAAGAACAAATTCGTTCAATTTTTTTAAAGTTAGAAATTTGCTCTCTTATTTTCATTTTTTTTTTCTAAAAAAAGGTGAATATTTGATTCATAAAAGTTAATGAATGGCTGTGTGAGGAATGGAAAAAAATGGCCACAATCCATTCAATATTTAGATGTCGTGGTGCAGAATAAAGATGTTCATGAAGTGGGGCGGAGCCGGGATGCCATTCCCTATCCCGTCTCCACTCCCTATTTTATTTCCCATCCCCGTAAAATTTTCCGCGGGGATCGAGTTCTAGCGGGGAATTTTTTCCCATTATTATTATTATTTTTGTAAAAAACCAATTAATTTAAATGTGAACAAATTTTAATTAAATAATCAACTTTATCACTAAATTGTTTGTTACAATTTAAATTTAAAGATAAATTACTCAAATTTTGGTCTGAAAAGCTAATTAATTTTTTTAGTGTAAATAAATAAATATAAATAAAATTATTCACATATATAATCTAAATTTAAACATTCAATTTAAACATATTCATTATCTTTTCCAATAAATAATCAAATTTGAAATTTAAATGTAACATTTATATAATAATAATAATAACATAACATTAGATAACTATATTAAATAAATATGTAAAAGCTAATCGGGGTGGGGACGGGGAATGGGGCGGACCCCATCCCCGTCCCCGTTTAGTTCAAGGGGAATTTTTTCCCCACTCCCTCTCCCATTTCTTGCCTAATCGAGGAATCCCCACCCCGTTCAGGGCGGGCCCCGCAAGGCCCATTTCCGTAAGAAAATTAGATATCTCTAGTGCGGAAGCATGAGAAAAAACTATAAATATTAAATAAATTATTTTCATTAATAAATACACTATTTTAATTTAAAATTATCTTTAAATAGAAAGAATATAAGACGATTTACCATTCTCGATAGACACTTTAAGCCTTTTAAACTATAGGAAAAAGTTACCAATATTTTAATTGTTGGGCTAAATTTAGAGAATAGTTCAACAAATATATGAATGTGTTTATGGCCTAAAAGCTCCTTCTCTATTGTACAAAAAAAAAAAAAAAAAAATTAGGCCATTACTCTATTACTATAAAGAGGGATTTTTAAAAATAGAAAAATAAAGAAAATATTTACACAAATAACAAAATTTAATTATAGTTGTGATGGACATAGTTATCAATGTCTATCGTGATAGAAACGGATAGAAGTCTATCAAAGGTACAACAGCTAAAACATAGAACCATTTCATTCTTTTTTTTTTTAATTGGCATTTAAAATCAAAACTATTTTTACATTGGAATAAAAGGTAATAACGATTAAGCATGCTATTCTCAAGAAACTAATTATATAGGTAACCCTACCTTGCAAACTTTTTGACAATTCTATTGAATTGGGATTGGACACTATCGCTCAGAAACTACCCTATTTGCAGGAATTGAGGCTTTGGAAAATTGTGGGATTCTCTTTTGAGATTTGGGAATATATATTTTCTTTCTTTTCTCAGAAGGAGGAAAAACACACACAGAGAGCTTGAAAGCTTCTTCTCCCTCGGCAAAAAATAAACCCTTTTGTTAAAGAGAGATGGTGAGAGAGGGAGAGAAAAACGGATTGATCCATGTTTTCTTGTAACTTTCCTAAAATGGGGAGTTAATCTGTTTAATTTAAATTAAATTTATTAATTAAATCATATTAAATTAAATTATTATTTAAATCATATTTAAATGATTTTCTCTCACATAACCTATAGTTTTAATGTACATCTAATGTACATTAATTTTAATCTATAGTTTGATTTAATCAATTAAATTAAAGTAAATTAAATTAAATTAAATCAAACAACTATTAATTCTTCAATTAATTAATCATCCAATTAAAATCACATATTTAATTTAATTTCTCATTTGAATCATATTAAAAAACATTTCTCCCATGTAACCTATAATTTTAATGCATATCTAATGTATATTAAGGGATCTAATGTGCGTGCATGTCACGTTAGTAATTATATTAAATATAAAAATTAATGTATTTGTGTGGAACACGAGAGATTAAGTTTGAATATGTTATTTTTGGAAGAAACTTCATTATTTGTTGAAGTTTTGTTCTAATCAAAAGAAGAAAGAAATGGAAAAATGACTTGATGAAATGGATGTTTGAACTACGGTTCTTATCTCAATTAGTATGTGTCTTCCATTTAAAAAAGGTGTATATTTAACAAAGAGTAATATTAGATACATCATGGATTGCAACTCATCTTTTGGAAGTATACTTTGTTCACACGCCATCAAAATTAAAAATATTTAAAAAATGAAATAAGAAAAAATTGTTACGTGATCAATTATGATTAGAGAACGGCATAAGTGTAGCCTAAAATGGAGCCAATTTTTTTTTCTTAAACAAATCATGAACCTGCAAATTGTTTTTCAATATTGGAAACTCTATTCATTTAGAAATATACTACCACGTTTAAATTTAAATAACTTTTTTTAAAAGAAATAAATAATATAAGTTAAGAACTAATGATAAACAATTTATTTATTTGATATAATATAGTTATCTGCTTAAAAAAGAGACGTACGAAAGAAATAACTTTTTTGGTTCTTAAGTTTTGTGTCTAGTTTCTATTTTGTCTTTTAAATTTCAAAATGTCACATATATTCTTGAATTTTAAGTTTAATTTCTATTTAATTCTTAGGTTTCAAAATATTACATTATTACTCTTGAGTTTTGAGTTTAGTTTTCATTTAGTTCAAAAGTTTCAACATTGTACACTTTTAGCCTTGAATTTTTACTAAGGCCCACTTTGCTATTTGAGGTTAACTTTTAGTTAATTAATTAAAAATAATTATGAGGTTAAAAATTTAAGTTAATTTTAATAGTGATGGAAAACTAATGAAAACTAAACTAATTACAATTAATTAACGAATAGATATTTACACCCAAACTAAAAGTGAGTATTTTAGTTTATTTGTTGTACATGGCAAAGCATAAAATTAACACCATAAAATTACAATTAATTAGAATTAATTATTAGTATGAAAACTAAACTAATTACAATTAATTTAATGAATAGATATTGATATTTACACCATAAAATTTCTCAATTTTAATACAAGAGGTACATGGCAAAGCACTTCAACTTAATGAATCGTCGTAGTAGTGCTAAAACCTTCTTGTGATATAATTGAGTTGAGTGAATTTTTTACTATAAAATGAAATCTTCTTAGCCTCTAAAAAATTTGACAGTTCATCAGACGAATGAGACATTCGCATTAAAGGAGATTTCATTTTAAATGAAATTAACGGACTAAAATTATTAGTATTCTATAAGAGAAATTCCGATTATATGATAGAAAGAAATTAATGAATCATTCTATCAAGCATATATTATTGTTATTGAAGTGTATAAAATTATACTCAAAAAAATAAATTCGTTTTCGGTTTTGGGCCTTTAAGTAGTTATTTTCTTTCAATACTTATCGGAATTTTAACTAGCATTTCTTAAATCATACTCTTCCTATTTTAATTTCCAATTTTATATCTGTAAAAAAAAAAAAAATACCAAAGTGAAGAGAATAAAAATTAAAACAAGAGAGAAAGAAATATTACACGAAAAATCAAGTACTTTAATTGAATTCTATATTCTTCTCTATAGAAGTGGAAATAATTTTAAAATAAAGTAATGCACTAACCTTAAATTTTTTCCATTAACTTTGAAAATCTCCCTACCATTATACCACTATCCCCAATTTAAAAGCCACTCTCTTAAATAAAAGTCATCAACTTTAATTAAAGAAAAAATTAATTTAATTAATAAGTTGCAAAAATAAGTCTGCATTAATTTTCCATAATACCCATTTTCACACACACCCTTCGTCTTCTTCCTTTTTTTCTTTTTCTTCTTTTTTTTTAGACGAACACACAGCCTCTCCAGAACAAATTCGTTCAATTTTTTTTTAAGTTAGAAATTTTCTCTCTTATTTTCATTTTTTTCTTAAAAAAAATGTGAATATTTGATTCATAAAAGTTAATAAATGTTTGAGTGAGGAATGAAAAAAATGGTCACAATCCATTAACATTTAGGGGATGTTTGATAAATAGGTATAAGTTGTTGGATTGGGTGGATATTTATTACTCATGTTTTTAAGTCCATAAAGAAAAACTGTGGGTTATTAAAACAACATGTTTTACCTATTCAAAACTAACCCTAAAAACAAGTGATATTTTCATTTTCTTCTCTCTTCCCTCATCTTCGCCATTTGGATTCTCCTCTAGATATTTTTTTTTATCGTCAAACCTTTGGAACGTTACTTTACAAAAATTTGATATGATGATTTGGTTCATTGTTTTTGTTGGATTTCTTCCAATGACCGATCTTATCTTATGTTCTGTTCTATCTGAGGCCCTCACTGTGTTATATTATAAGTATTGAAAAGAACATATAATTTGTGATTTTTTTTTAAAACGGCCACATATTCGGTCGTTTCATATTATTTTTGTGATCTTATGAAAAATGTTACTGTACTACATCACATTTTCACTATCATAATCAAATGAAAGATAATTATCTTATGTACAATTTCAATTCCAAATATACTATCTATATTATATAAAAATAAATTGTATGATATGTGAAATAATAATGTTAAGTTAGCAATATTCAATATATATATATACAATATACCAATTAGCAATTGGAAAAATTACCTTCAATATATATACATACAATATACAATATACCAATTAATTGAGCAGCAATATGAAATGATTTTATTGGTATGTTTTACAGAATTAGAATTATTACAATTTTTAAAAAGAATACATGAAAAATAATCTATTATGTTCTACAAATTGAGAAAAAAATTGAGATTGTCCAGTTTATGTCATAAATGATTTGAGAAAATACGTGTATATTTGAAATCAACAATAGCAAAGCATAAAACTAAAAAATAAAAGATTGAAATAAAAAACAAACAGAAAAAAATAGAATTAATCTTATTCACAAAAAACTGCATCAGATCCCTCAACTCAACTCAACTCAACTCGCACAACAAACACAGACAATTTAACTCCCCAGATAATTTAACTCTCCAGATAATAATTACCAACTCAACTCAACTCTCTACTTTTATCATGCAACAAACACACCCTTAGATGTCAAGATCAGTGGTGCAGAAGCATAAGAAAAAACAAACTATAAATATTAAATAAATTATTTGCATTAATGAATACACTTTCACAATTTAAAATTATTTTTAAATAGAAAGAATATAAGACGATTTATCATTCTCGATAGAAAGCCTTTTAAACTATAGAAAAAGGTTACTAATATTTTAATTGTTGGGCTAAATTTAGGCCATATCAGAATGAGAATAGCTCAACAAATATATGAATGTGTTTATGACCTAAAAGCTCCTACTCTATTGTACAAAAAAAAAAAAAAAGTTTATGTCATTACTCTATTACTTTAAAGAGAAATTTTCAAAAATAGAAAAATAAGGAAAAATATCTACACAATAACAAAATTTAATTATAGTTGTGATGGACATAGTTATCAATGTCTACTGTGATAGAAATTGATAGAAGTCTATTAAACATATGAATGTGTTTATGACCTAAAAGCTCCTACTCTATCGTACAAAAAAACAAAAAGTTTAGGCTATTACTCTGTTACTTTAAAGATGGATTTTAAAAAATAGAAAAATAAGGAAACATATTTACACAAATAACAAAATTTAATTGTAGTTGTGATAGACATAACTATCATTGTCTACCATGATAGAAACGGATAGAAGTTTATCAAAGGCTCAACAGAAGCCAAAACACAATTTTTTTTTTTTAAAATTAGCATTTAAAATCAAAACAATTTTTTGTATTGGAATAAAAGGTAATAACGATTAAACATGCTATTCCCAAAAAGACTAATTATACAGGGAATAAACCTTACCTTGCAAACATTTTGACAATTTTATAAAATTTTCCGTTGAATTGGGATTGGGCACCACCAATTGGAAACCTCCATATTCTTGCAAGAATTGAGGTCATAGAAAATTATGGGATTCTCTCTTTTGAGATTTGAGAATATCATAGAACGAATTTTTCTTTCTTTTCTTGTGAACAAAAGACGAGTTTGAAAAAGCTTCTTCTCCCTCTACAAAAACAAAACCCTTCTATTAGAGAGATAGTGAGAGAGGGAGAGAAAATGTGGGATGATAACACATTTTCTAGTAACTTCCCTAAAATGGAGAGTTAATTTGTTTAATTTAAATAAAATTTAATTTATTAATTAAATCATATTTAAGTAAATGATCATTTAAATCATATTTAAATGATTTCCTCTCAAGTGCATCTAATGTATATTAATTTTATCTTATAGTTTTGATTTAATCAATTTAATTAAATTCAAAATTAAATTAAATTAAATTAAACAATTATTAATTCTTCAATTAATCATCCAATTAAATATCACATATTTAATTTAATTTCCCATTTGAATTATATTAAAAAAACATTTCTCTTATTTAACATATGGTTTTAATGCACATCTAATGCATATTATTTTAACATATAGTTTTCAATATGAATCTTCATATTAAATTAATTGAACTCATTTCAAATATTTCGTTCTCTTATTTATTAATTTTGAATCATATCCAAAATTAATAATAAAGTCTAAAATTAAACTTTATATTAAAACGTATCAACATACATTAAAAAATTTCCAATTCTAAATTTAAACATTTTAAATTCAGTTTAATGACAAATTGCCTCAATACTCTTTACAAGCTAGGAAGGAGACCTAATGAATCTGCAGATTAGAAGTTCTAATAATGTGAGATTAATTGGCTAAACTCATTAACCAAATTAATCAATATTCGTTAACTGTGGGTACACTCCACTAAAGATCCACAGTTATACTATTCTCAATACAGATATGTTTATGTGTCCACGAATATAGACCAATAACAGCAAGTTAGTAGTGTTTGTAACACCAGTTGGGTCAATTTACCGTTTTACCCTTGGGTTACCTCTACATCCTTAAGTATCGGTACTCCTCTAATGAACAACCTGTTTATGATCCACCATTAAACAGAAACACCTCTCAGGCCAATGAGAGGGTAGGACCCTTTGTTCAAGTCCCAGAGACACCACTTAAGGGAACACTTATCTACTTACCCTGAAGTCGGGAAGGAGTGAAATTCATCTTGTATGATTATGTTCCCAGCTACCCACTCGGTCTTAACCCCAAAATGGTAGGCACATTGAGTCAACGAATTGACCACTTTCACCCATACAAATCAAAGAACAATTCCTCGTGAACAGAAGTTCATAATATACTCAGGAGTAAGACTAAGTTGCCTAGGTCATCCTATTGAAATAGAAACCTAACTAATCAATGAAGTTGCATCTAGTGGTAACTATTTCACGGTCTAATATTGTGTAAACTCATTGCACATGATACTCCCACTTGAATGTCTCCTACACGAACACGTTGGATCACTGCGTTTGTATCAAATACAAAGTGGACTGTATCCATAGTGTTACCAGGATGAGTACCCAACCTTATCCTTATACTATAGACCCTTTAGGTTGTATCTTGAACATTGATCCCTATATACCTCTACATACAGTTCAAGACTCATAAGACAGCCTAGAATGTTAGTTTATTGGACTTTAGGATTAATAAGACAAAATTAAATAAAACATCAATAACACTTATTGATAAAAACATTAATAACTACTTATTAGTGATGGTCATTTAATTACATTCACTATCTACGAGTTTTAGGGCATAAAACTCAACAGATAGAAGTCTATCACTGATAAAGGCTAATAGGAATTCTATCAGCATCTATCAGTGATAGAAATTGATACAAGTCTATCATTGATAGAGGTTGATAGAAGTCTATCAATGTCTATTGATGTTTTTTTTTTGTTATTTCTATAAATAGCTTGACATTTTTTCTATTTGTGAAAATTTCTCTACTTTAAACAAATTTCCTTTCTAACATCCTAACCTAAACCTCAATTCTAAATTTTTTGGAGCAAATTAGGTGAATATGTATATATATATATATCACTTTACACTGAAACCATGTTGGATTTTGGCAAAATATTAAATGAGTAGTGTCCCACGTCGAAAAAGTTCAAGAAAGGGACCATAAAAGGAGTATATTTTTTTGTTTCAAATCATCCAACTTTGAAGCACTTTAAGCTTGGTATACTAGCAAAGTTGTGTGAGTGGTAAAATGCTTTGAGAGGGTGCTCTTGTAATTAGGGTCGGGAAGAATTATTCTATGTGATGGTAATAATTTTTAACATAGTAGAGTTTTTTTCATATTAATTCTCGTGTTCCCAATTTTATTATTTTATTCTATTTTTTTTAGTTATTGTTTTACTTATTCTTGCAGTAGTAGTGTGAGTTTTTTTTTTCCAACGAATCAAATTAAAGTCCTTTCACACATGTTCTATCTTAGTTCTTAGGAGGACACCCAACGTGAGATTGTTCTAAGCCAAACACACTTAACTTTGTAGTTTTATTATGAACCAGTCACCAAAAAGAAAGATACATCTTGTTAGTTTCTTTTAAACATTTCTCAACAAATATATTTACATATCCTTAGGATCCATCTCATTTAGATATGATATGAATTCAACTCATGCATCCATCGTCTTTCCTTTAATTTGAATGTGACAATTTGAATCTCCACTTAATTATGTCTTACGTAAAAGGAGGGAAGACGAATGAAATATTAAAAAAAAATATAGATATGTTTATAGTATATAGAGGGAAAATTGTGCATATCCCCATAACATAATAAATAAAGCAAAAAAGGTAAGAAAGAAAAAGGGGTTAGTGTGGGAGGAAAGAATAGAATGTGTGTTGACTGTTGGGAAGGATTGAAAAAGCCTGCGGATGTGCATGTGTGAGTGCTCGTGTGGGGGAACAAATGGTCTCTTTCTTGTCTCCAAAAACTCACTACACAAACTTCTTTAAACTCTTCAATCTTCTCATTTTCTTTCACAATCTCAATGTCTCCTAACACACCCACCCCTCCTTTTCATGCAATTTTCTTTGTATTTTTATATTTTATATTTGTGTGCTTTTTCTTGATTTTAACCTAGTATGTGTGTTAAAACCCACCTTCCATTTATATTCGTTTATATTTTATTTACGTCTCTGGATCTAGGGTTTAGAGAGGTGTCATTTTTAAATCATTTAACTTTATTGATGTCTCCGCAATCTGTATTATCTGATATTGCCCTCTAATAGTAAGTTGATCTCTCCCTTTTGTCTATAAATATAGTTAACACATTGTTATGAATCGTACCATGTAAATTTCTATATTGATTTCTTTACTGTTTACTTTTCTTGTTGTTGATTTCATAATTAACACAAGTTGACGTATTTTTCTTTGGTTGAGGTTGTATATTATATATGAGTTTTGGTTGTTTAATTATATAATGATTTATAAATTTAAAAGGAAAAAAGAAATTGATTTTGGCAAATGGATACACAAGATCTTGAAGATTGAAAATTTGTTTCTACTTGGAAAAAAAATAACGTTTTATACTTACGATGTTGGTAATGTACACATGACGTTACATTGAGAAAGAAAAATGGGTCTTTTTGTTTCAAAATTATAAATCGTGTTTGACTCATGAAGTTAGATTTATTTATGTAACACGAGACTAAGAAGTTTAATTAATTTTTTTCTTCTTTATTCATTTTCTTTGCATAATTTTAATTACATGTCACACTAACTCTATGTTTAATAATAAATGTGTAATGTGTGAGACTGATGAGGATACTACGATTGTGTCAACTGAATTAAGATATTTCAGTGCATCCATTGACCCACACTATCATTTTTTTTAAAAAAATAATAACTATGTAATATGTGAGACTGAGTAGAATTAACTTTTGGAATAGGAAAAGATGACATATCCACTAATCTATATGGGGTGTTTGGCCTCCAACTTCAAGTTGGGTGGAGTGACATATTATAGTTCACTCCATATTTGGAACTCCAACTATAATAGTTGATGTATCTAACTATTACAACCTACAATTAACTTCAATATTACCATTTCAAATCATTTTTTGTTAACGTGTTTACTACTATTTCCTACTAATCCCCTCTTTTCCAAATTCAGTGCCCCCTATCTAAATTGTCGAATACACCCGTGTTTTCTAACTACATCTCAATTTTCTTTTGTATTGCTTGAAAAGGCACATGTTATTGAGTTGGAAAAAAACACAAAAATAGAAAAGTATGAAGATCAAGAAGTTGTTGAAACATTGACCAAGAAAATGGAAAGAGAGCAAAGAAAGGTATGTTTGGTGTAACTGTGAAAAGGAAGGGCAAACAAGGAAGCCCCACAAATGCAAGCCTGAATTTTGAAGATGTAATAAGTTTCTCTCTGTCCCATCCATCCAACAAATACCCATCCTTTTAATCAAGTGTTCAAACACACACACACACCCAATATCCTTGAAACTTTAAACACACCATAACATTCTTAAACTCCCCCATGTGAGATTAACTGCCATATATATTTTGCCCTTTTCAGGCTTTGTTTCATGCAATAATTTCTTCTTCCACACACAAAGGAGAACAAAAAAAAAACTTTAATTTTTCACATTAAAAGAAGATGAAAGGAAGAAAGAAAGAAAGAAAGGGGAAAGTCCTAGGATCTGATGAGAAAGAAGGGGAAGAAAAAAAAATATTGGTTTAAGGCGTGAGGGAATCTCCTTGGGGCACGTGGCACGCCAACTTATTGCCCCAAATCTAGAGAGGGAAAGAAAACAAAGATTAATTACAAATTTAGTCCTTATAGTTTTGAAAGAGTTAGAACTTAGTCTCGATGGTTTCAAAAGTTGGAATTTCATATTTACGGTTTGATGATAACTTTTACTTTCTTATTGCCAATATTTTCAAAATTCAAACTAAGTTTTGAAAACTACAAAAGTAGTTTTTAAAAACTTGTCTTTGTATTTTAAATTTAACTTATAATTCAACTCTTTTACTTAATATAGATGAATATCATTTTAACATATTGAGAGGAGTTAATATGTTTAATATTCAAAAACAAAAAGAAAAAAAAACCAAATGGTTACTAAACAGGCCTAAGATGCCTAGAATTTGTTTAATATTCACCTATCAGTATAAGCATTTGTGTCAATTTGGTATCAGGTAAGTTTCCTAGAAGTCTTTCGTAGAAACCCCTACGATGTTATTCCTCCTCGATTAATTTTGATTTCCACTTATTGAGTCTTCTACATTTTTAAGCCCACAAGTGAAAGAGAGTGTTAGATGGTACCATATTAAATTAATCTTCACACATGAGCTTAAGCTTTAGATCAATTAATATAATGATTTAACAGGTGACATATATAAACTCTCTTAACTCTACATGTGCACTATCTCTTTATTTTGTACTATATTCTCCTCAAGATAATAAAACGGTTTCTCCTTCTACCCATGGATGTAGCCAAAACACATTTAGTAAATCACGTAAATTCGTGTCACGATTTCTTCTCATTCTTACTTTTTATTTATTGTTTGGTTCTGTCATATATAACAACTCCTATACAAATAGTTTATACCATAGAAATCATTAATACTTAATTCTAATTTTTTTTCGAAATTATATGAATCAAATTTGTAATTAATTTAAAAAAATTGAATTAATTTTGAAAATTCGAAAAGGTTAGTGAAGAGAAGAAGAAGAAGAAAGATGTAAAGTTGTAAAAGTTAGAATAATAAAGGTGAGAGAAAGAGAGAGAGCAAAGTCCAATGAAGGTGTTCCCTAATGGAGGCTCAAGGCAAGGCTGCTTTCCCGGCGGTGTCTGCGGTTAAGGTTGAAGAAGAGGCTTCTCTTATGCCTTGTTCTCTGTGTGTGCGCCCCCTTAAATCTCTCCTCTCTCTCTCTTTTTATCTAACAAACAATTACTCTTTCTTCTATTTATTCTTTTCTTCTTCTTCTTCTTCTTCTTTTTTTGTTTTCACCTTGTTTAGAATCTTTCTTTTAAAAAGCTAATGTCAATACAGATCATCTAATAAAAAAAATAAAACCCTAATTGATCCATCTTTTTTTTTTTTTTTTAAATAATATAAAGATAGCTCGAGATATCTAATATCTTAGTTTATTGAGTTACGATCATATTGATTAAAGCAAATTAAAGGGTTAATCGAAAGTAAATTGATTGTACACGATGGAAATTTAAGTACTTACAAAGTTTAAATGTTCTTACACTTACTTTTAATAAGAATGTATTTCTCTAAGTTATGGTTGAAACACAAAAATCTAACATGGACGTATATAACTAAGCGGCAATGTACGTTTATTCATAGTTCAAATTCTCAAATTCACACTTTTGAATTTAATGTATTAAACAAAAATTATAGAAAAAAAATTGAAAATGTTACCCCTGATATCACTCATTAAAAAAGTATCTCATGCAAAGAAAGAAAAGTATAAATAAAATTAAACAATTCCCTTAATACAGGTGGATAATTATTCCAACATTATATTTTATAAACACACAACTTGAACTAGGGCAACAAAACACCAACCAAATAATTCAATAGAAGATAATATAATGTACACACACAAGGGTAATAAGCCAACTATCTTATTCTCTCTTTGACATAGGTTTAATCAAATGGAACAACCACTTATGAAAAAGTGGCCATTAAAATAATATTAGTCCTCTAAAGAGAGGCACAATCAAAACAATTTATTTATTTATTTATTTTTTTTTTAGGATTTTCCCCTTCTTTTCTCCTTTTTGGTGGAAGAATATTTCAGATGCATGCGCTATTGTTTTAATTGAGTACAAACTAAGCATGAGGAAAGGGAGAAAAAAAAAAAAAAAAAAAAAAAAAAGAAAACCCTAAAGTAAAGTGTGTTGTTATTCCCCTTCACATCATTTCCCTCACCTTCTTCAACCCCATCCCCCAAGGAAAGCCCTTAAAACCCTACACAAACCCCATTATAAACATCCCATTCCTTCTTCTCTTCTTATTCTTCCTTCTCTTCATTATTCCCTTTTTTTTTTTAATCTCTCTTATGACCCATCATTCCATATATATATCATACACAGTTTAATTCATTACTATTCTCATCCCCTTTTTTGGGCCCAAATTTGATCTCCTTTTCAAAACTCCATTATTCTTCCAAATATCATTTCACTTTCTTATGGTCCAACTTCAAATCTTAGGTTATGTAAATTTATATGCCTTTGATTGCATTAAAATTTATTGAAACCCTATATCTATATATCTATATATCTTCTAAATGATGTTGATGTTGATTTCTCTTGAGTCTCGTTCTTTATTGTCAAGGTTAAGAATAGGGTCAGGGAGTTGGGAGTTCTAATCTTTCTCTTATATTTACCATTATCAAAATGCAATGACACGTTATGTTGCGTAGAAAGTTTTGGAGGATCAGGAGTTTTCAATTCTTTAGACTCCTTATCCTAAGTGGTTTACACCTATTATATCTCTAGGATTTGGCTTTTGTTAGTTCGGATATTTCTTTTAAAAAGATACCAAGTGTGGATCAATAGATACACTAAATTATCTCAAATAGGTTGACACAGTCTTAATACCATATTGTTTGTTTGGTTATTGACCTAAAGAAAATATTTTTACATATCTCTTGATTGTTCTTCCCCACCACCACCAACAAAACCACCAACTCTCTACCTCCTCCTACTCCCACCTGACTCACCCTACTTTTTTTTTTTTTTTCATCTAAAAACATTCCATTTGTTAATTTCCCACCTAAAAATAAACAAAACTTACCAAAAAAATTATTCATTTTGTTCTCCTTTTTGGTGCCTGAAAATGGGTCCAATTTTCTGGTATTGTTTCACTCAATAATTCTTTCTTCTTTTTGGTTGGTAAGTGGACACCTTTTCAGACCCAAAAAGAGAATTTGCTTTACTTAACATAAGACCTCTCTCACCTTTCCCTCTCCTTATTGTCTATTGGGTTTTTTCAGATTCATGATTGTTCTTTCTTTTCCTTTTCTCTGTGTTTCTACTGTTTTGATTCTGCATAAATACATATGTGTTTGTGTAGTAAAGGATGAAGCTGAGACGATTTGGTACGAAAATCGGAAAGCGATATTGGTGAGGTTCAATCCGAAGATGGATTTTACAACGATTGTGAAGTACGATCTCTGATTGAGCCGCGCCAATATCACTTTTGTATTATGTTACTTTTCTTCTTCTTTAGGGCTTCTATTTCATTCTAACCCTAATTTTTCCTTTTTCGCTTTTTTTTCCAACATGTACTGATTAAGAGGGTTATATCTTTTTCTTTCTTTCTTCCCTTCTTTCCTTAACGCACCACCAACAGATCATCATCGTCATCAACCCAACACGTTTTTAATCTTGAACGGGTTGTGTCACAAACACGCCATCAGCTGTTGAATTTAGATTTTTAAAGCACATCAACCTCTTTAATTTGATCACAAACCAAAAACTCAGGTATGTCAATGATCTGCTACTGTTTAATTGTACTGTCTTTATATATGTGAATGCATGAATATAGTTATACACAAAATGTGAACTGATGTTCCAATTAGAATTCTGCCTTTTCATTCTTTCCCTCTCTTCCTTTTCTAGAACTTGGTAGATTGAGTTGGAAAATGACACAATATATATCAAATTTTAATAATGAAATGAGATATCTAAAAATTGAATATACAGATCCAAATCCTTTCTACTTATAATATAAATTAATTTGGAGAAGCCTTTACATATATATTATTTATTTTTCTTTTTTTGTCCTTTTCCTTTTAGATTTGGAGTTTTTATAGTAGCCTAATTTCTGTTAGTATTTCAAAAACAAACTTGAAAAATAATTCTAAATCCTATTCTTAGGATCCTGGATTATTATTATTATAGTAATCAATACTTAACTTAGTTGCTTATTATTTATTAAATATAGCTATGTAATGTAGTCTGTATAAATTTTGCTTAATGCATTATATTATTTATTCTTTAAAGCTAAGTTACTCTTAATCCGTGAACAACTTGTTTATCGTGGTACAAATTAATGTGGGCATAAGTGTATTTCATACTGTCTCCATCTGTTGAAACGTTTGTCATTATTAAACTTTATTTGTGACATTTAGTGTGACTTTTGAGTTTTGTAACTTTTAGTTTTTTGTAATTTATGAGTTATAGGAATTATGTGAGTTATGAGCATTTGATGACATTTTTAAGTTATAGGAGTTATGTGAGTTATGAGACTTTTGTAACCATTGGCATTCCTATGGTTATGTTTGTAAGCCAATATAAAGACATGCTTAGTTGAATGGAAAATATATCTCTTATTTTTCATATTTGTCCTCCACGTTCTTTTCTAACATAGAGGTATCAGAGCTAATAGAAAATATTGAGAGAAAAATGGCCAACGGTGGAATATGTTCACTTCAACTACCAATGCTTACCAAGCTCAACTATGACAATTAGAGCATCAAGATAAAAGCGTTACTAGGAGCACAAGACGTGTGGGAGATCGTGGAGAACGGTTTCCAAGAGACAGATGCTGGAGCCAATCAAGCGCAAAGAGATGCGTTAAATGAGACAAGAAAGAAGGACAAGAAGGCCTTTTATATCTTGTATCAATCGGTGGACGAAGATACGTTTGAGACCATCGCCAATGTGGAGACGTCAAAGGCGGCATGGGACAAGCTCCAATCGACTCATAGAGGAGCCGATCGTGTGAAAAAGGTATGGTTGCAAACCTTTCGTGGGGAGTTTGAATCTTTACAAATGAAGGAGACGGAGGTGATAGCGGAATATCACACAAAAGTAATGGTTGTCGTCAACCAATTGAGATGGAATGGTGAAGAAATCACCGATGTTCGTGTCATGGAGAAGGTTCTACGAAGCCTAAATACAAAGTTCGAGATTATCGCCACGACGATCGAGGAGACATAGGATCTCGAGAACATGACAATTGAACAATTTATAGGCTCGTTATAAGCCTATGAGGAGAAAAAGAAAAGGAGGATTGAGCAAACAGAGACCGTTGAACAACTTCTCCAACTCAAAATCAAGGAGGAGAATAGTCGTAGACGTGGAAGAGGTCATGGTGGTCGAGGCCATGGTGGAAGAGGTGAAGCCAACACCAATGTTTCTCAAAACTCGTCTGAATCCTCAAGAGGAAGAGGAGGTCGAGGTCGTGGAAGACGTGGTGGAAGGTCCGGGAGAGATAAATCTCAGATAAAATGTTATAATTGTAACAAATATGGACATTATGCGAATGAGTGTTACTCATCTCAAACAAAATCAATTGATTGAAAGCATCAGAACCGATCATCCACTAGCACATCAAAAGCCCATCAAGAGCAATCCACTTATGCAAAGGAGAATGGAACCTTATTTATGGTTTCAAAGGGAGAAGAAGAGAATCAAGATAGTATGTGGTATCTTGACACAGGAGCCTCGAATCACATGTGTGAAAAACGCGAGATGTTTGTAGAGTTGAACGAGATGGAGAAAGGTAATATTGCCTTTGGAGACAATTCTTTGGCTGCCATCAAAGGAATAGGTAAAATTCTTATTCAGTTAAAAAATGGAGAAAATCAATATATCACAAATGTTTATTATATTTCCAATGTAAAAAATAATATATTGAGTGTAAGATAATTGTTAGAGAAAGATTTTGAAGTTCAAATGAAAAACAATTGTTTGTATTTGAGGGATAATCATGAGAGACTTATTGCTAAAGTCTCCATGACCAAAAACTGAAAGTTTCCTTTGAATATATGTAATGATGTTCTAAAATGCTTGAAGACATGTTATGAAGATCTCTCTTGGCTATGGCATTTACGATTTGGGCACCTCAATTTTGGAAGTCTAGAATATTTGTCGAAGAAGAAGATGGTGTGAGGTTTACCACACATTCACAAGCCAAACCAAGTGTGTGAAGGATGTTTGCTTGGCAAACATCATCGAAGTAGTTTTTCGAAGGAGTCTATGACAAGAGCAAAGAAGCCTTTAGAACTCATCCATGCCGAAGTGTGTGGAATGATCAAACCAGAGTCTCATGGTAAAAGTAAATATTTCCTTCTCTTTATTGATGATTTTTCTAGAAAAACATGGGTGTACTTTTTGAAGGAAAAATCAGAAGTATTTGAAATCTTCAAGAGATTTAAAAAACATGTGGAGAATGAAAGCAACCTTACAATCAAGGCCATAAAACCGATCGAGGTGGTGAATTCACACCAAATGAGTTCAAACAATTTTGTGATGAAAAAGGCATCCGACGTCCGTTAACAGTCCCAAGGACACCGCAACAAAATGGCGTGGTGGAGAGGAAGAATCGGACAATCTTGAACATGGCAAAAAGCATGCTAAAGATAAAGAAGATGAGGGAATTTTGGGCGGAGGTCGTAGCTTGTGCGGTTTATTTGACAAATCGAGCACCAACCAAAAGTGTGCTTGACAAGACGCCTCAAGAAGCATGGAACGGAAGAAAGTCTAGGATTGGTCACTTCAAGGTGTTTGGGAGTGTTGCATATGCTCATGTGACGGAAGAAAAAAGAGTTAAGCTCGATGATCGAAGCGAGAAACTCATCTTCATCGGATATGATGCAAGTTCAAAGGGTTATTGTTTTACAATCCTTTGAATGGGAAAGTAATTATTAGTCATGATGTTGTTTTTTATGAGGACGCCTCTTGGGATTGGAATATATAAGAGAAGGAGTATGATTTCCTTCCATATTTTGAAGAAGACGATTGAAATGAGCCGACCAGGGATGAAATGGGTGAAGGTTTGCCCATTCCAGTGCCACCTCATTTGACTGATCAATCATCATTTGAAGGTTCATCTAGCGATTCGGAGAATGAAATTGGCCCAAGAGGAACTCGAAGTCTACAGGAACTTAATGAGGTAAATGAAAATCAAAATGACATAATTCTCTATTTTCTTTTTGGTGATAGTGAGCCTATTAGTTTTCAAGAAGCCATTGCAAGTAAGAAATGGAAGGATGTAATGGATGAAGAAATTCGAGCGATAGAGAAAAATGACTCATGGGAGTTAACCAAGCTTCCAAAAGGGCAAAAACCGATCGGAGTGAAGTGGGTATACAAGACAAAGAGAAAAGTCAATGGCAATTTTGAGAGGCACAAGGCGAGACTAGTGGTGGGTATAACCAACGACATGGCATCGACTATGATGAGGTATTTTCCCCTGTTGTTCGCCTTGAAACTATTCATTTGATTATTGCTTTGGCAGTCCATAATCATTGGAAGATACATCAAATGGATGTCAAATCGACATTCTTGAACGGAATTCCCGAGGAAGAGGTCTATGTGGAACAACCATTGGATTATGAAGTCAAGGGTGAAGAAGATAAAGTGCTTCGATTGAAGAAGGCACTTTATGGTTTAAAGCAAGCACCAAGAGCATGGAATTCGAAGATTGACAAGTACTTTTAAGAGAAGAAGTATATGAAGTGTCCTTATGAGCATTCCCTCTACATCAAAATACAAGGTGAAAACATACTAATCATTTGTTTATATGTTGATGATTTAGTATTTACCGAAAACAATCCTAGCATGTTTGATGAGTTCAAAAGAGAGATGGTAAATGAGTTTGAAATGACGGACATTGGTCTTATGAGTTACTATCTTGGGATCGAGGTCAAAAAAGGTGAAGATGAGATTTTTATATCCCAAGAGGGCTATGCTAAAGAAGTGCTCAAGAAGTTCAATATGAATGATGCTAATCCAGTTGGAACACCGATGAAATGTGGAGTCAAAATCACCAAGCAAGATGGAGAAGAGAAGATAAATTCTACATATTTCAAAAGCTTGGTTGGAAGTTTAAGATACTTGACATATACAAGACCAGATATTCTTTATTTGGTTGGAATTATTAGTCGATTTATGGAGGAACCAACAACAACACATTGCAAAATGGCAAAAAGGATACTTCGCTACATTAAAGGGATGATTGAGTATGGTCTTTCCTATGTCTCTTCTAGCAATTTTGATATTGTTGGTTATTGTGATAGTGATTGGAGTAGTGATTTGGATGATCGAAAGAGCACTATGGGGTTTGTGTTTTTTTTATTGGTGAAACAACGTTCACATGGATGTCAAAAAAGCAACCCATAGTCACATTATCAACATGCGAGGCAGAGTATGTCGCAGCAACTTCATGTGTATGTCATGCAGTTTGGCTAAGAAACTTAGTGAAGGAGTTGAAGTTTCAAATGGAAGGTCCAATGGAGATTTTTGTTGACAATAAATCGGACATTACCTTAGCTAAAAATCCAGTATTTCATGGGAGGAGCAAGCACATTGATACCCGATTTCACTACATTCGGAATTGCATTACGAAGAAAGAAGTGGAACTCAAATATGTCAAGTCATAAGACCAAGCGGCAGACATTTTCACAAAGCCCCTCAAGTTGGAGGCTTTTATCAAAATGAGGAGTTTACTTAGTGTAACAAATCAAGTTTGGGAGGGGGGAGGGGGGGGAGGGGGTTGAAACGTTTGTCATTATTAAACTTTATTTGTGGCATTTAGTGTGACTTTTGGGTTTTGTAACTTTTAGTTTTTTGTAATCAATAGTGATTTATGAATTATAGGAGTTATGTGAATTATGAGCATTTGATGACATTTTTAAGTTATAGGAGTTATGTGAGTTATGAGACTTTTGTAACCATTGACATTCCTATGATTATGTTTGTAAGCTTATATAAAGGCATGCTTAGTTGAATGCCTTTATATATAAGCTTACAAACATAATCATAGGAATGTCAATGGTTACAAAAGTCTCATAACTCACGTAACTCCTATAAGGAAAATCATATTTGTCCCCCACGTTCTTTTCTAACATCATCTTCATCATTTTTCTTTTATTCCCTTATGAGCTAAGAACTAAATATAATATAATAATAGGTAAATAGACATTTGGATGAATATGTTTGTTATCTTTTGCAGATTTTGTTGTTCATAATAATAGATAAATAGAGTATTATTATATAGAGAGATCGAATACCAAATAGAGCTCCTTCTATGTTCGATCCTCATTTAAATCAAAAAGATCTAATTCTGCCATTCTATTAGCGTCAATCAACCCTTTTAGCCGAGCCTTCATTGAAATGAAAAACAGTTCTAATAGCTTGGAACCGTTGTGTCCTAATAGATATTGTACTACTTGCTATTAAACATCCAAAGCCGTCATGGCCTTCTTTATCCTTCAGGAGAGCAATCAAATCCCATCTAACTAAGTGAGAGCCCTCAACTTTTTTATCAGAATCTTTCCGGGTTTTAAGAGATTGTTTGGTTGGAGAGTTTTCTATATGGAAATTGATACAATCATCTAAATCCTATGTTTATTTCGTAGTTCCCTTTATCGACAAAGATATTTTATTCCATTCCAAAACTTGGATTTTCTCTTTCCTCCTCTCCATTTGTTTTTCATTTTATATACATTTTCATTTGGAATATAATTAATCAATTAATATTAATTCAACAAAATTAATATAAATATTTATTTTAATAGATCAATAAAAATCTATTAAAATATTTACTTAAGTTACATTTACAATAAAAATTTATTAAATGAATGTAGTTATTCTTTTACATAAATTATTAACTAATTAGCTAACAATATCTTAAACATATTTAATTAGTAAACCAACATTAGTTAAATTTAGTTAGTACAAAATTCTATTATTTTATTTTTTTAATAATCAATCAATTATTTATTGAAATTAATTTTAATTTGATCATTCTTTATGAACATATACTCATTATTGATTATTTATTGTGATTAATTTATATTACTTCATTCATTATTAACATATCATATTTATAAATTTTTTTAATATTCTTTCTTAATATATCATATTTTTATTTTTTAATATAACGTATATTTATTAAAATATATTTTCTTATATTATTTAACTAAAGCTGAACTTATATAAATGATTAAGTATTAGATTATAATTAACATGATATTTTTTAAATATATTAATTGGTTAATTTTAATTACAAATTCTCAATTTTTAAATATTTATAATTAAAAATATAATTGATTCTTAATTAATTATTTTTTATCAATATATTGAATGATATTTATTGTTTAATTAATTAATCTATTAAAATTATATAAAATTTTTATGTTTAATTTCTTAAACTAAATACAAACATAACTTTGGTTCATAAAATTCTAATAGCATTTCCTATCGCTTTATCTGAAAAAATTCCATCTGGAAAAATTCCATCCTCCCATCACTCTCCAGAAAGGCTCCCACAAGCCACAATTCTACGGAAGAATAGCGGGTATTCTTTAGTGGTAGTATGTGGAACACATTTACGGGAGATTTCACATGAAGAAAGGTCTTTAAAAGTAAGTTTTTCAAAACCTTACTTTAATTTATAGCATGCTTAAATTGGTTTATGTTTTTGTTTTCTTCAACGAATTTTGAAGCTTAAGCGTTTGCACGCTTCTGCACAGGATTTGATCTCTTCAATTGGTATCAGAGCCATGTCTTGCTTTCAATTTTTCATTGTTAGAAAACAAGAAAGAAAAATGGTGGGTGTTTTATGTACTTTTCTTGAAAATATATGGATGGTTTTTCCAAAATAGATGTTTTTGGAGTTTTGGCATTAGATTTACTACAATTTACTTTTATTTGATCAATATAAGTGCTCATTGTTTTTAGGCAAATTGTTTGTAAATCGGGTAGGGTAAGTTTGTGTCAATCGTGGCATTTTTTGGTTGTGAAAAATTTCAAGAACAGAGTAGAAAATCGAAATTCGGAGTGCAGAATCGAGAGGATTCTGTGCAGAGTGTTGTTTGACAGTCATCTTTTGTGCATCATAAAACGTTTGATGGTCATTGTTTGTGCATCATGTATTTCCCTGGACAAAGCAGTTTTACTGGGCGGTAAAGATACAGAAATTGGCCAAAAATTAGGGCTTTGAAGTCCTAATTCAGGAAGTTGTTGCTATATTAATTACATTCTTTAGGAATTATTGAAATTATTGTAATTTTATTTATTTTCTATATTTTAAGATGTCAAAATTTTGGTCTATTATTGCTGTATAATTTAATAATGTCATGTCTTGCTTTCAATTTTTCATTGTTAGAAAGCAAGACAGAAAAATGGTGGGTGTTTTATGTACTTTTCTTGAAAATGTACGGATGGTTTTTGCATAATAGATGTTTTTGGAGTTATGACATTAAATTTACTATAGTTTACTTTGATTCGATCAATGAAAGGACCCATTGTTTTTAGGCAAATCGTTTGTAAATCGGGTAATGTAAGTTTATGTCAATCGTGGCATTTTTTGGCTATGAAAAATTTCAAAAACAGATCAGAAAATCGGAATTTGGAGTGCAGACCTAAGAGAATTTTGCGCAGAGTGCTATCTGACCCTCATCTTTTGTGCATCATAAAAAACGTTTGACTGTCAATGTAATTTGTTCGACATATATTTCCCTAGACAGAGTAGTTTTTCTAGGTTGTAAAGATAGGAAAATTGGCCAAAAATTAGGGTAAGAAAGAAAAATGGTGGGTGTTTTATGCACTTTTCTTGAAAATGTATGAATGGTTTTTGCATAAGAGATGTTTTCGAAGTTTAGGCATTAGATTTACTGTAATTTACTTTGATTCGATCAATGTAAGGGCCCGTTGTTTTTAGGCAGATTGTTTGTAAATCGAGTCTGTAAGTTTGTGCCAATTTGTGGCATTTTTTGGCTATGAAAAATTTAAAAAACAGAGCAGAAAATCGGAATTCGGAGTTCAAACCCGGGAGGATTTTGTGCAGATTGCTGTTTGACTGTCATCTTTCGTTTGTCATAAAAACATTTGACTGTCATTGTTCATGCGGCATGTATTTCCCTGGACAGAGTAGTTTTTCTGGGCTGTAAAGATACAAATCGGCAAAAAAATTAGAGTTTTGGAGCCCTAATTTAGGAAATTGTTGCTATATTAATTACACTCTTTAGAAAATATTAAAATTGTTGTAATTTTATTTATTTTCTATATTTTAGGATGTCCAAATTTTGGTCTATTGTTGTTGTATAGTTTAATAATGCATGTGATGTATGTTTTAAATTATATCAATTATATATTGTATAAAGTATGTCATATAGTTCAAAATCCTATCATAAGTTAAGCATGATCATGCATCATATTTAAATATAATTATTATATTTAAAAGTATGTACATGCATGATGTATACTATATAGTTTGCATGATAATAATATAGTTTGTATATTATAATGTTTTAATGAATGATTAAAAATATGTATACTATATAGTTTTCATCAATATTAATATAATAGTTATATTGTGAATGTTAATGAAAGTAAAATTCCTATAATAAGGTTTAAATTCATTATTCTTAATATAAGAGTTATATTACATGATTAAAGAATAATAAAAATTAAACAAATTATGCATGATGCATAACATTACCTAGTTTAAATATAATTGTTATATTGGTAATGTCTTTAGATGCATGTTATAGGTTTTAATTTCGTTACTTATATAAAAGTTATATGACATAGAAATTAAAATGTATAATAAAGAGTTGCATACAAACATAGGGTTTTAATTCATGATTTTTAAGAGTTAAAAAATTGGAAATTAAAACTTTATATTAAATATTTCTAATAAAGATTAGAAATTAGGTCTAATCTTTTTTTTAATAGGATTAAAAAGAGTTAATAAAAGATTAAATTTATAAAATAGTTTGGCTATAAAGGCCTTATGTCTAAATAAGGTTCTGCCCAAGGTTGGGGTACTTAAGTTGATCATAAGAGAACATCTCGACCTAGGAACCGACCTGAAATGTGAATTAGTCAGGATCTTATAAGCATGCAATAAAGTTGGTAGTTTATTGAAGTGTTTAATAAATTTGACCTTATTGTTAAACTATCCAACATAAACATTAAAATGGGACAATTAACAAATACTTAGATCAATAACTTAGCCTAAGTTTACCTAAGAATGCATCCTAGGTTTTAAAATACTTAGTAGGAAGAAAAAGATGTATATGATATGTCCTTTTTCTTCTCACACTCTCCCAAAAAATTCATACCGTGAGATCTATGTTTGGCCTCGTGGCACCCTGGAAGTGTCCTTCTTTTGGAAGGTGCTTGCTTAGGTCAATATCTAGGTGAATGGAGAAAGTATTTATAGTAAGTGGGAGAATGACGTGTGTCAACATATCGTACAGTTTTCTTTATTAGTTTGCACTGAGACTTTATACTCGGCCTTCTGGCACCTTGGAAGTATTCTCCCTTCGAAAGGTATTTGTTGGAATTAATATCAGGGCAAACTCCAAAAATGGATAGGATCGTTTTAGTTTTTGCTCCAATTTGCTGTTCCCTTCGATAGGCTAATTGGGGAGGAACTCTAGTATTTAAAATGAAAAGTTACACTCACAAGAAATTGTTAAGGAAGTTAAAATTTCTAACCAAAACAATGGTAACTAGTTGTTATAGGAATAAGAGTTGTTCTAGTGTAATAATTAGTTGAGAACGTCTCAATTCAATGAAGAGGTAACTGATTGCCCTTCAATGGCTTTTATCCTAACTCACTGAAATACCATTTAAAAAATTTAAATGTTTTAGGGTACATTAATTTTTTTTGCTAAAACTTGATTGAATTCAAATAGTTATACATGTACTAATTTAGATAATTTTGTTTGTATCAACAATCTTGAAATGATCAGTGCTATAATTAATTAATCGGTAAAAACTACACAAGTTGGAAAAACATGATCAATACTGTGCTAGTAATCGATGACCTGAAATTTGTCGTGATTGAGGAATATCCTCAAATCCCTGTTCCTATTGTATCTTGAAATGTTTCAGATGTGTATGATAGATGGATGAAGGCCAATGATAAGGCTAAAGCATACATCTTGGCAAGTTTAATTGAAATCTTGACCAAGAAACATGAAAACATGATTATTGCACGTGAGAACATGGATTCATTGCATGAGATATTTGGACAACCTTTCACTTAGCTCAAGCATGATATTTTAAAGTTAATCTTCAACATTAGGATGAACGAGGGATCATCTGTTAGGAAATATGTCCTTGACATGATGGTTCACTTTAGTGTAGTGGAAATGAATGGGGTGGTCATCGATGAGGCCAACTAGGCCAGTTTTATTATGGAAACTCTTCCAAAGAGTTTCCTGCAATTCTATAGTAATATTGTTAAAAGCTTGACTACAACCTTACTAGCTGCTCAATGAGCTTCAAACATATGAGTCCATGATGAAAGTCAAGAGACAACAAAGAGAGGTAAAATTGCCAACTCCTCAAGGACTTATCACAGAGGTTCGACCTCTGGGATTAAGCCAGGACATTCTAATTATTCTAAAAAGAAGTGGAAGAAGAAGAAGGATGATAAGGGGAATATAATTGTCCCTAATGTTGTAGCCCAGAAAGGCAAGAAGGTTAAGGTTACAAACGAAAACTGTTTCCATTGCAACTAAGATGGGCATTGGAAGAGGAACTACCCAAAATACTTGGCTGAAAAGAAGAAGGCTAAATAAGGTAAATATGATTTACTTGTTGGGTTGTATGTCCTAAAACTCACAGTTTGTAAACAATAAACATATATGAAATTTATTTAGACAAATATTGTTAAATGAAAATGAATTGATAACTCTATGGATATTGAAGATGGTCAACGAATTGGAGCAATCGGGGTGTATGGGTTAGAGATCCGGGTCGCGAAGCGGGTTAGACCGAATGTTGATGCAGGCGCGCGCATGGGAGCTATCTGTATCGACTCGGATGTTGTGACTCAGTTCGATGAACGGGTCGGACGCTGTGAGCCGGCGCGTGGGGAGGCTTCAACAAATCGAGTCAGGTCCCAGGTTCTCGGGTCTGGAATGTAATTCGGGTCTTAAAGCTTTTCTTCACCAAAAAAAAGTTGTCCTCTTTGCCGAAACCGAGTAATTATAGCCTAAGAACAACTCCAATGACTCTAGCAAACTTACAGACCCTTTGTAACACATTAATGCTCATAAACATGTGACCAATTACAAATTTCAACAACAAATTAGTAGAAGACTAATACCAAAACTGTAATGTATCCACTTTAATCAACCAAACATTCATCATATGAATAATATCCACCAAATGCAATAGAACATTATAAGCATATGGCATGCATTTGTTATATGCTATAAGTGTTATAATGTATATAGTATGCATGCTTAGATTTTCATGTTTAATATAAGTGTTATATTAAAGCATGGTTTTCTTTAAGGATGCATGTTATAGATGAATGTTCTAGGGTTATAATTGTTATAATTGTTATAAAATAACCTAGACTTTTAAAATCTATAACAAAGACAAATTGCATGCTCACCTAGGGTTAACCGGTGTAATTCAATTGATTTCTTTTTAAAAGTTAAAATAGGTTGATTACTTATAAAACAAGAGTTGTTTACTTACTCGGGGAGATCTTGTCTAAGGATGGGGTACTTAAGTTGACGGTTTATGGAATAACTCCTACCTAGAGATCAAACTGGTGTCTAAGTAAATAACTGTAGTTTTATGAGCATGCATGAGTGGTGTAAGGTAATAAAATTGGTTTATCACCTAGATATCATAGGTTAATTCCCGGTATAAAAGTTATACTAGAAAAAATTACCTAGACTTAGGCTGTATAAAATTAGCTGATTAATAACCAAGTCAGTACTCAATTTTATAAAATAGAACACACTCAATTTTATAAAATAGAACACTTCAGTGGGAGATTAATAATATATGAGATATATTATTTCTGGCTCTTACGTCTCTAAGAGTTCACTCTATGAGATCCTTGCTCAGCTTCGAGTTTCTATTTGTGGCAACCTCCCTTTGGAATGTGTTTGCATGAGTCAATAACAAGGTGAATAGAGGAAGTTGTTCATAGTAAGTGGGTGAAGGGTGTGTGTCAACATGTCCTGCAGCCTCTTTCATTAGGTCACATCATGAGATTTCTATGTTGTGTCTGCTTTCGTTCAGAGGTAGCACTAGCTAGTCGTTAACTGCAGCGATCCCTTCGGAGGGTTGTAACATAGGATTCAGAACACTGTGAACTCCAGAAATGGATAGAGTTACTTAGGTCCATTTTCAAACAATTGTTTCTCCTATGAGTGTTTGTTTGATTCCGATCTCTCTAATTCGAAAATGGCCGATACACACTTATAAGACTTACTAAGTGTTAGTAAAATTCTTGACCAAATAAATGGTAACTAAGTACTATAAGGATAAGAGTTATTCTGGTATTAGTATTTAGTCAAGAATGTCTTGATTCAGTGAAGGAGTAGTCGACTGTCCTCTAGTGGGGGCTATTCTAACTCACTAAAGTATCGTAGTGAAAGAATAATGAGTATGGGTCATTGTTATTTACTTAATAAATTGGATTAAAAATTAGAGTTAATCAATTCACTAATAATTTGTTTACTTTTCAACAATGACAACATCAAATATACAATTGCTAGCTTTAGAAAATCTTAACAACGATAACTACGAAACTTGAAAGTCGAATATCAATAAGTACTAGTAATAGATTATCTCAGATATGGAGGAGTGTCTTGCTCTTTGCCCACGTCGAAAAGGGGCAGGTGAAGGTGCATTTCCAAAGAAGGAAGTTCCAACGCAAATCGAACAGTTCGAAATGCGTATGACAGATGGGTCAAAGCTAATGAGAAGGCTTGGGTTTATATTTTAGCCAGTATATCTGATATACTGTCTAAGAAACATGAGAGGTTAGCTACTGCAAGAGAGATCATAGATTCTTTGCAGGGCCTGTTTGGGCAACCGTCCACATCTGCCATGCATGACACAATTAAATTTGTTTACATCTATAGAATGAAGGGAACATATTTTGAACATGATAGTTCACTTTAATATTGCAGAAGTGAATGGAGTCGTCATGAATGAGAAGAGTCAAGTTGGATTCATCAAGCAGTCTCTTCTAAAGAGCTTTTTTCAATTCAAAACGAATGCTATGATGAATAAGATAGAATACAACCCGATGACTCTTCTCAATGAACTCCAAATTTACGAATCTTTATTGAAAAATAAAGGTTGAGAGGCAGAAGAAAATGTTGCTTCCACCTCAAAGAGGAAATCCCAGCAAGAATCGTCTTCTGAGAGTAAATATGACCATTCTTTCTCCAAGAATAGAGGTATTCAAAAGAAGAAGAAGGAAACTGGGAAGAGGAAGGCTCTAGCTGCACAGAAAAAGGGAAGAAGGTAGTTGCTAAATGAAAATGTTTTCATTGCAACGAAAATGGGCATTGGAAAAAGAAATTGCCCTAAATATCTTGCTGAGAAGAAAACTGAAAAAGAAAAACAAGTTGTTCAGCCCGGGGATCAATGTCGTTAATTCGACTCCAAACTGAAGCAAAAGAAATTTGTAAATACCAAACTACTCCTATTACTACAAAGACATAGTAAAAGTGGTAAGTCCGAGTCGTTCTGCAGAGAAGTGCGATTGGTTTCGTTAAGTTAATTTTCTAACTAAAACGATGGGAGGTTTTGATGTGGAAGGGATAAATGCGTGAAATTGAAATAAAATGCAATGAATATATGAAACAGTAATGGATTCATTAGTTCTCGGATCAAGTAGCCATTCAATGTAAATTATATCATTGTTTTTTGCCAAAATATCATAAATTCGAATTATGTATGCATAGCTACTCAATTGATGCGAATTAACTAATCTCTATAAGCCTGAAAATCAAATAATCCGAATCGATCAAGCGTTTAATTCGTAGTTGAGGCTGGAAAGTCATGCCCTAACTAACCTACATGCTTCTAGATGCAATTGGGCTCTCAGCGACATAAAGAACTAGAAACACATGCATTAAGATTCAGGATTCAACTATGTTGATTAAGTGTCAGGAAAGCCGTGTTCAAATAATCATTTTGTTCCTTAAATCTAGATTAAACGTACGATGCAAAGATTCATGGACAACCTAAAAAAACCTAAGCATGCTTATCTAATCTGCACTACAAGGGTAAATTCAAAGCATGGATGATACAAGGATGCGTGCGAGCTTGAATTTAACTAGCTAAGACATACAGGGGCGTCAATCCAACGCATAAAAGCAAGTCTAAATTAAACAAGATTTAAGAAAAACATAATTCTAGATTAAAACATAAAAATTGAACTGGAAACTCATCAAAATACAAGAATACTTAATCCAAAAACTAATTGAAAGATTACCTTATTGATTCACAGACAAATCAACGGGATACAATCCAATACAATTTCATAATCCAAAAATAAAATAAAAACTAACCTAAAGATATTGAAGATTGAAGGAAAATGAAGAAGAATGAAGATTAACTTCAGCCTCTATTGATTTAGCCTCCAAAATTCAACATAAACCCCCTAGAATTAAGCATATTTGACCTAGGGCCGAGGAGAGGTATTTATAGGAATCCATCGTAGCGTTGCAATGCTCACTCGTGCATGCGCCCCCATGCTCTTCTGTTAAATGTCGAGCATTGCAACGCTAAGTGTCCTGTCCACGAGCATTGGGCTGAAGCGTTGCACAACATTATGACGCTGACGTTGGTGGAAATTCGGAGCGTTGTGACACTGTAGGCAGTGTTGCAACACCCCGTTGCACTCCAAGCATCAGGTTTGTGTCAGACTTGGCCAATCTTGAGCGTTGTGACACTCTAATAGGGGTATTTTGTTCTTTTTGATCCCTTTGAAGCCCAGATGCTCAAATCTACTCCAAATTACTTCAAATTAACCCCGATCAACTCCAAATCCCTTATTCTACCTCTTGGTTGCTCATTACCTACAAAATAGGAAAATAAATACATAAAGTCCACTAACGAGCCTGCATTAAGCTAGGAATATTAGCTCTTTTTTAGAGCTGGCACAAGGTAAATTAGATTTACTAGTTATTGAGACATGTATAGTGGAGAATGAAGATTCTACCTAGATATTGGATTCAAGAGTCACTATTCATGTTTGTTTTTCTTCTCAGGAAACTAGTTCCTGGAGGCAGCTTGAAGAATATGAGATTACTCTCCAGGTTGGATCAGGGAAGCGTATCTCAATGAAAGAAGTGGGAGCAGTTAAGTTAACTTTTGGAAATACATATCTATATTTAGAAAATGTTCTTTACGTACCTTCTTTTAAAAGAAATTTGATATCTATTTCCTGTTTGTTGGAATGTTTGTACAATGTAAATTTTGGTCATAATGATTCATTACAAAAAGAGGAGTACAAATCTGTTCCGCAAACTTAGAAAGTAACTTATACAAGTTAAAACCATCTAAAGTTGAAGTTGTATATAATACAAAAATGTTTAAAATAGCTGAAACTCAAAGAAAAAGGCAACGCATTTCTCAAAGTACCTATCTTTGGCACTTGAGACTTGGTCACATTAATCTTAATAGGATTGAGAGATTGGTTAAAAGTGGACTTCTAAACAAGTTAGAAGACAACTCTTTGCTGCCATGTAAGTCTTGTCTGATAACTGGCAGAAATGCCATTTATTATAAGCCTTTTATTTAGAATTATGAGGCTAACAAGTAGAAAATGTGGTGTTAATGCTTAAAATTTGTGAAAAATTGAGTAATGCATCGATCAACACCTAAATCCTCACTAACCCCAATATTATACGTTATTTCGTGTCAAAGTGTCTATTTTTGTAGCTATTGCAGGAATCAAACGCATGCGTTGGAAGGCAATCGCAAAGTAAAACGCATGCGCTGAAGCTAGGTGACCGCAAAGACAATCGCATTCGGTAAAGTCGAGCTATCACATAGACGAATGCATGCGGTGATCACATACGTCCATCGCATGGAAGTTGCGGCCATCAATCGCATGAAATTACGGCTATCGATCGAATGCGTTCATCACTTGGAGATTGTGGCCACGGAGTGATAACCTTAAATAGAAGGGTGACCGAAAGATGGATGGAATGCATTGATACTTCAGTTGAAATAAGCTCGAACGCATACCTTGAGAGTATCAACAAGATAAAATGATTTGACATTGCCCATACCGTGACAAAGGCAGCAGTGAGCCAAAACGCAATCATGATTGCTTTCGGCATTCAAACTCTATAAATAGCCCTTGGACCTTCACTTCAAAGCATCCGAACTTCTTCCTTAAGGTAGAGGTTTGCGATCACAGTTGAGAGCATGAGCGAGATTTTCTGTGCAGATTCTTCACCTCCATAAACCAGTTCGAGTGACGACCGGAGCTTTTGCCAGAGATAGAGCTCGAGAGAGACGTCTCCACCATCCATCCATGGCACCAGCAGTAACCTTGACACAGAGTCTTTCATTTCTTCTCTGATCTCTGTATTGTATTACATTTTAGCTTAAGATATTAAGATATTTTGTAAACAATGCATATCTTAATTCCTTCAATGCAACCTTCTTTATCGTCTTTATCTTTATCATTGTTTATCTTCATTGTTTAATTATCAAAGGCAATCACATGCTCAATCGTGTAGCCTAGAGATAGGACGCATGTAGCAACCCACTGAGAGGTGTGCATTGTGCGAGTATAGTGAGTTAATCCTCTTTGCTTGGTGTGAGGCTGTAGCAACGTTTGTCTATGGGTTGTTGCAATGTTTGTCTACGAGCTAATTAGCCGCATCTAACTGCATGAGAAGGTAAGAGATGAAACACACTAAAGCAGAGTATGCATTGTTCATAGAGATAGGCACGATCTTATGCTCAACGCAACCATGCACTATAGAGATATAATCATACGGCTGACCACCGAGAGGTGTGTGATGCGTTAATGTGACGAGCTGGGATAACTCGAGCAATTTAAGATAATAAACATTAACATGCATTTGTGTATCTACTAATTCTCATCGCAAGTCTTCCATTGCTCAATCTGTTTAGTTAGGAGTAGGAGTAGTGTGTAATCCATTAACTTTTTTTTTTTTTTTACTTTTATTCATCGCCTCAAATACATTGCTTCACAAGCATTATTGAGTTACAAGTCCCTGTGTTCGACCTCGATCACCCGAGAAACTTGCTTTCTTGTTATACTTGACGAGAAGGCCAGAAAACTTGTGAAAGGAATGCATGGTCATTGCATACTAGACTAACGCATAATTTTCATTCCAACGCATGACCTCTGATGCATGGGCATAAACACATAGCTTAAGACATGCAACATCGAATATTGCGTCATTCTAATTTTCATCAACAATGTCTTGAAAAGAAAAATGAGAAAAAGATCTTTTTCTGGAAAAGGTTTTCAAGCCAAAGAAACCTTAGAGCTCGTGCATTTGGACCTCTATGGACCGATGAGTATTAAAGCACAGGGAGGTTATGAATATTTCATTAGTTTTATTGATGATTATTCAAGGTACGATTACATTTACCTAATTCATTATAAGTCTGAATCTCTTGAAAAGTTCAAGGAATTCAAAACCGAGGTTGAGAACCAATTAGGTAAATCTATTAAGACACTTCGATCAGATCGAGGTAGGGAGTATTTGGATTTGAAATTCCAGGATTATATGATAGAACACGTGATTCAGTCACAACACTCTGCACCAGGAACACCTCAGCAGAATGGTGTATCTGAATGGAGAAACAGAACCTTGTTAGACGTGGTTTAGTCCATGATGAGTTATGCTCGGTTGCCTAACTCGTTCTGGGGGTATTAATAGAGACCGCAACTTACATTTTGAATAAATTTTCCTCTAAGAGTTTTTCATAAACACCTTATGAGTTATGGACAGAGCTAGTTTACGTCATTTCTGGATCTAGGGTTGACCAACACATGTGTTGGTGCAAAATCCTAAGAAATTGGAACATCGTTCAAACATATGTCTGTTTGTGGGTTACCCTAAAGGAACGAGAGGTGGTCAGTTTTATGATCCTCAGGATGATAAGTAATTGTATCGACAAATGCCACATTCCTTGAGGAAGACCACATACGAGATCATAAACCCGACAGCAAACTGGTATTGGAAGAGATTTCAAAAAATGCTACAGACGAATCAACAAAAGTTGTTGATCAGGCTCGCTTATCAACAAGAATTATTGATAGACCAAGGATATCTGATCCATCATATCCTACTCAAGAGTTGAGAGAGCCTCGACGTAGTGGGAGGGTTGTGAGACAGCCTGACCGCTATATGGGTTTAACTGAAACTGAAGTCATCATACATGATGATTGTTTAGAGGATCCATTAACTCATAAACAAGCAATGGATGATGTTGATCGAGATCAGTGGATCAAAGCCATGGACCTTGAAATTAAGTCTATATGCTTTAATCCAGTCTGGGAACTTAGAGATAAACCTGATGAGGTAAGACTTATCGGTTGTAAGTGGATTTACAAGCATAAGAGTGACCATAGGGGGAAGGTACAGACCTATAAAGCTCGGTTAGTAGCAAAGAATTTTACCTAGGTTGAGGGGGTGAATTATGAAGAAACCTTCTCACCTGTTGCTATGATTAAATCAATAAGGATACTCTTGTCCATTGCCACTTTTTATAATTATGAAATTTGGCAAATAGATGTCAAGACTGCCTTCATAAATGAAAATCAAGTAGAAAATAACTAAAAAATATGCGAGCTTAATTCGCTAAGTTGTTACTCCAGTATCAACAGTCAGTTAGAACGAAATTTGAAATCAAGAACGAAAATCAATTACGATCAATCAATGAAGCACAAATTTAAAAATGATTTTTGATCTATTCATGCATGAGTGAGCCTAGAGTTTTGCTAGTTAAGCTTGCACAGCTCGAAAAGTTTTATAAGGTCCTCATCTCGTTTTTCCACTACCCTGGTTCGGTTACCGACCTTGGACATACCACATTTGCAAAAAAAGAGGGCAACACTAAGACAAGGGTGCCTAAACACACACACACACATAAAAAATAAAAGGATTTTCTTTTACCTAGAGGGCTAAGTTCCACACCCCACCGCCAGGAACCTATCACTCTTTTGTTGTGGGCCCTAACTAGGCACGATGGAGGTAGCTCTTTTCACCTTTATTCATGCACACACACACACAATTTTTTTGCAGGCACGTCGATAAATGCCTCATTTTTTTTATACTTTTCTATTTTTTTTTTCAGAATTGCAACTAATTTGCTTTTCTTTATTTTTTTTTCTGATTCTTTTTTTTTTTCACAGTAGGCCCTGTTTTATCCACTTTGTCTAGTTTTGCTCTAAAACAAAAATAGTTACTCCTAAGTCAAAGGTGGACCTTTCGGGGTGACAATAGAAGTACAAACAAGATAACCGAATTTTAAGCATGTAAGACTTTAATTTCGCAAAACAATGACTTAAAGATGCAAGTGACAAGAATATTTTTTTTTAAAAAAAGGGCTAAAAATCATGATCATGCATTCCTAATGTTCCTTCATGCAAATTTCATTACAGGAAATGTGCATCGTAAACTATCATGATAACAACAGCGCAAACAAACAAGCAAGGAAATCAAAGCATACAACATGTTCGAGTACAGCGCTCAAGGACCTCAAGCTAATAAAAGCTACCCTATGGGTACCCCACCACCAACTTAAAAATATACATTATCCCCAATGTATTTCAAGTAAAGCTCAAATAGATAAAACAAGGGATAAGAAAACCTCCCCTGATAACAATGTCGCACAGGAGATAGTGGAGGTCAGACATCTCCTCCTCACTCAGCATAGATCTAGCTTTGGAGAGGCCTATAGAAAAGAAAAATAAAAGAAAAACTACAAAATAAAACCTATAAAACAAAGAAAGAAATTAGCAAAACTAAAAAGAAAGAAAAATGACAAAAAGAAAAGATACAACTGAGGGCACATAAAAAAATAGAGTATGAGGGAAGAAAGACAAGCCTCAGTCAGAATCTAGAGAGTCTGGGTGTAAAACCCGCACCTTACTTTCCCCTTTTTAATTATGTTTATTGTTTAAGTTAAACAAATTTCTTGGGTTAAATATTTAAGTTAGATTGAATTTGTGCGTTTTGAGATAAAGGATAAGTTTAAGTATGAAAACTTAGATCTCGGTTACTTATTAATCTTGCCTTACAAAGAGAATTTTTGGCTAAGTGTTGGTCGTGTTGAGGTTTACGCAGGTTTCACTTAAGTTAGTCAGTAAGTGCTGGCAAGTAGGTCGGTAACTACTGCTGTCATATCCTCTATCGGTTTTAAAGGGTAAACCGGGAGGGGGTATGACTAATTGGTATCAAAGCATAAAGTTTTGAGAATTAGAGAGAGTTCATGCATATGTCCAGATCCCAGTGGTATGAGTCCCTAATATGTGTACTATCAATTAGGTAAAGATGCCGAGAAGAGGTGGTAGGCGAAGCAAGCAAATGGTGGATGGGAATACTGACCCTACCGATCGTGAACTTGAGGTCGAGAGGAGCTTAAAAGTGAGTAAGAGAAAGACTCGAGAACCTATAAATTAGGAGGTGACGTCTGAGGGAGAGTCGATTACTCCTCAGGCCAGAGTAGATCCTCAACTAGAGGATAGGGTGTTTGACAAAATTGTCCAAAGGTTGGCGGTAGCGTAAGTGCGGTATAGGCTGACCCGGAAAAGAAGTACAATATTGAGAGACGTCGAGCTCTTGGTGCTATGGCCTTTGAGGGAACTGTTGACCCGCAGAAGCAGAAGTATGGTTGGACCAAATAAAGAAATGTTTCAATGTGATGAACTGTCTGGAATACCGTAAGGTCGAGTCGGCTGTGTTCCTGTTGCAAAAAGGAGCAGAAAAATGGTGGAAGGTGGTATCCACTAGGCGAAACAGCTCAAGTGTTTTGTTATGGCCTGAATATAGGAAGGCTTTCGAGGACAAATATTACCCCAGCTTTTTTTTAGAGGAAAAAAGAGATGAGTTCCTTAGGTTGGTGCAAGGAACATTGACAGTGGCTGAGTATGAACAGAAATTCACCGAATTATCCCAGTATGCTATTCCCATTATAGAGAAGAAAAAAAAGACCGAGTAAAAGGTTCGATAATGGTTTGAGAAAGGAGATTAGAACTCCAATAACTTCTATAGCTAACTAGCTGGATTTTAACCAACTGGTGGAGACCGCTATTCGAGCTGGGTGGAGTTTGACGGATGATGAGCAAGTGTAGAAGTACCGAGTGACGTCTGTAGGGGCGAGGGACATGGGATTTCAATCCCCAGTTTCAGGCCAGTCGAGTATGAGTATGTCCAGAAGCATGGATTGGCAGAAGGCCAAGAGAAGGAGATCTCTACCCTTTTCTAGAGCAATCAGTCGACCAGGTATAGCACGTTTTGGCGAGTCAGTCGCCAGTACAGACCGAAAGCCCTTATGCCAGAACTGTGTAAGAAATACTTTGGGGTGTACTACAGCGGGAGTGGTGTTTTCTTCTAGTGTGGGCAAATAGGTCATTTCAAGAGGGAATGCCTCTAGTTAACCCGGGGGGTCCAGGCAGTGCAACATGTGACCTCTCAGATTGTTAACCAGCCGAAAGATGCTGAGAACAGAGGAGAAGGAACAAGTGGTGCAAGGCTAAAGGGTGTGGCAGAATAACCTCAACAGCAAAAACGTGTGTACGCAGTTACGCACCAAGAAGCCGCGAAAGCTCCAGATGTGGTGAATGGTAATGTGACTTTATGTAATCAGTCTGCTTATGTTTTAATTGATCCTGGTGCCACACATTTCTTTGTATCTAGCATGTTTGCATCACATTTAGATAGGTTGCTTGAGGGTCTGTCAGAGGATTTGTTTATCTCTACTCCTATGGGAGATGTAGTAGTAGTAAGTGATTGGTATAGGAGTTGTGAATGTGTTGATTGAAGGTCAGGATTTCTGTGTCAGCCTAATTCCCTTAGATTTGCTAGAGTTTGACACAATTCTGGGAATGGACTTCCTGGGTAAGTACCATGATATTGTTGATTGCTATAAAAGAGAGATGACTTTCAGGAGACCAGGGAAGCAAAAAGTAGTTCTTGTGGGATGCAGGGAGTTAACTTCAGGTAGCCTTATCTCAGTAGTAAAAGCCAGGAAGTTGATGGGAAAAGGATGTGAAGCCTATCTGGCTCATATAGTAGTCTCCCAGGATGAAAAATTGAAACCTGAAGACGTACCAGTAGTTTAGGAGTTTCTGGACATATTCCCTGAAGAGTTGTCAGGCTTACCACCTGATAGGGAAGTAGAATTCGCCATTGACCTAATTCCAGGCACGACCCCTATATCACAAGCTCTGTATAGAATGGAGCCTGTGGAGTTGAAGGAACTGAAAGTGCAGTTATAAGAATTAGTTGATAAGGGTTATGCTAGACCCAATGTGTCGCTCTAGGGAGCTCCAGTCCTATTTGTAAAGAAGAAAGATGGATCTTTCGGTCCTATTTGTAAACATACTTAATTAGTAAACTAACATTAGTTAAATTTAGTTAGTACAATAATTCTATTATTTTAATTTTTTAATAATCAATCAATTATTTATTGAGATTAATTTTGATCATTCTTTATAAACATATAATCATTATTAATTATTTATAATCAATTAATTATTTATTGTGATTAATTTATATTACTTTATTCATTATTAACATATCATATTTATAAATTTTTTTAAGTATTATTTCTTAATATATCATATTTTTTTTTTTTTTTTTATATAATGTAAATTTATTAAAACATATTTCTTATGTTATTTAACTGAAGCTTTACTTATAAAAATGATTAAGTATTAGATTATAATTAACATGATGTTCTTTAAATATATTAATTGGTTAATTTTAATTATAAATTCTCAAATTTTAAATATTTATAAGTAAAAATATAATTGATTCTTAATTAATTATTTTGTATCAATATATTAAATGATATTTATTGTTTAATTAATTAATCTATTAAAATTATATGAGATTTTTATGTTTAATTTCTTAAATTAAATACAAACATAACTTTTGTTCATAAAATTCTAATAGCATTTCCCATCACTCTATTTGAAAAAAAAAAATCTATCTAGAAAAATTTCATCCTCCCATCACTCTCCAAACGGGCTCCACAAGCCACAATCCTACTATAGAATAGTAGGTATTCTTTAGTTGTAGTGTGCGGAACACATTTATAGGAGATTTCACTTGAAGAAAGGTTTTCAA
The DNA here is from genome assembly GCF_009727055.1 of Benincasa hispida. Taxonomy (NCBI): domain Eukaryota; kingdom Viridiplantae; phylum Streptophyta; class Magnoliopsida; order Cucurbitales; family Cucurbitaceae; genus Benincasa; species Benincasa hispida. The sequence goes on along the minus strand of NC_052350.1, from coordinate 21,675,944 downwards.
AAGTAAGTTTTTCAAAACCTTTCTTTAAGTTATAGCATACTTAAATTGGTTTATGTTTTTACTTTCTTCAACGAATTTTGAAGCTTGAGCGTTTGCACACTTTTACGCAAGATTTGATCTCTTCAGTTGGTATCAGAGCTATGTCCTGCTTTCAATTTTTCATTGTTAGAATGAAAAAAAGGGAAAAGTGGTGGGTGTTTTGTGCATTTTTTTGGAAAATGTATGGTTTGTTTTTGCAAAATAGATGTTTTCGGAGCTTTGGCATTAGATTTACTGCAATTTACTTTGATTCAATAATGTAAGGGCCTATTGTTTTTAGGCAAATTGTTTGTAAATCGGGTAATATAAGTTTGTGTCAATCGTGGCATTTTTTGGCTGTGAAAATTTTAAAAAACAGAGCAGATAATCGGAATTCGGAGTGCAGACCCGAGAGGATTTTGTGTAGAGTGTTGTTTGACCATCATCTTTTGTACATCATAAAACTTTTGATTGTCATTGTTTGTGCGTCATGTATTTCCCTGGACAGAACAATTTTACTGGGCTATAAAGATACATAAATTGGCCAAAAATCAGGTTTTGGAGCCCTGTGAAGTTGGTTCCATATTAATTACATTCTTTAATTATTAAAATTATTGTAATTTTATTTATTTTCTATATTTTAGGATGTCAAATTTCGGTGTATTATTGTTGTATAGTTTAATTGTTAGAAAGCAAGACAGAAAAATGGTGGATGTTTTATGTACTTTTCTAGAAAATGTATGGATGGTTTTTGCATAATAGATGTTTTTGGACTTTTGACATTAAATTTACTGCAATTTATTTGATTCGATCGATATAACAGCCCATTGTTTGTAGGCAAATCGTTTGTAAATCGGGTAATGTAAGTTTGTGTCAATCGTGGCATTTTTTGGCTGTGAAAAATTTCAAAAACATAGCAGAAAATTGGAATTCAGAGTGCAGACCCGAGAGAATTTTATGCAGAGTACTGTCTGACTGTCATCTTTTGTCCGTCTAAAAACATTTGACTGTCATTGTATATTGTTTGTGCGTGATGTATTTCCCTGCACTGAGCAGTTTTTCTGGGCTATAAAGATAAGAAAATTGGCCAAAAATTAGGGTTTTGGAGCCTAATTCGAGAAGTTGTTGCTATATTAATTACATTCTTTAGGAAATATTAAAATTATTGTAATTTTATTTATTTTCTATATTTTAGGATGTCAAAATTTCAGTCTGTTATGGCTGTATAGTTTAATAATGGTATGTCTTGCTTTCAATTTTTTATGCACTTTTCTTGAAAATGTTTGGATGGTTTTTGCATAATAGATGTTTTCGGAGTTTTGACATTAGAATTACTACAATACTTTGATTCGATCAATGTAAGGGCCCGTCGGGCTATGAAAAATTTCAAAAACAGAGCAGAAAATTGAAATTCGGAGTTCAAACCCGAGGGGATTATGTGCAGAGTGCTGTTTGACTGTCATCTTTTGCGTGTCATAAAAATATTCGATTGTCATTGTTTCTGTATCATGTATTTCCCTGGACAGAGTAGTTTTTCTGGGCTGTAAAGATATAAAAATTGGCAAAAAAAAAAAAAAAAAAAGGGGTTTTGGAGCCCTAACTCGGGAAGTTGTTGCTATATTAATTACATTCTTTAGGAAATATTAAAATTTTATTTATTTTCTATATTTTAGGATGTCAAAATTTTGGTCTATTATCGTTGTATAGTTTAATAATGCATGTGATGTATGTTTTAAATTATATCAATTATATATTGCATAAAGTATGCTATATAGTTTAAAATCCTACCATAAGTTAAGCATAATCATACATCATATTTAACTATAATTGTTATATTTAAAGTTTAAGTTATATTTAAAAGTATGTACATGCATGATGTATACTATATAGTTTGCTTTATTATAATATAGTTTGTATATTATAATGTTTTAATGAATGATTAAAAACATCTATACTATATAGTTTTCATCAATATTAATATAATAGTTATATTGTGAATGTTAATAGAAGTAAAATGCATATAATAAGGTTTAAATTCATTATTCTTAATATAAGAGTTATATTACATGATTAAAGAATAATGAAAATTAAACAAATTATGCATGATGCATAACATTACCTAGTTTAAATATAATTGTTATATTGGTAATATCTTTAGATGCATGTTATAGGTTTTAGTTTCATTAATTATATAAAAGTTATATGACATAGAAATTAAACTTTATAATAAAGAGTTACATGCAAACATAAGGTTTTAATTCATGATTTTCAAAAGGTTAAAAATTTGAAAATTAAAACTTTATAATAAAATATTTCTAATAAAGATTAGATGTTAGGTTTAATCTTTTTTTAATAGGATTAAAAAGAGTTAACAAAAGATAAAATTTTTAAAATAGTTTGGCTATAAGGGGCTTATGTCTAAGGAAGGTTCTGCCCAAGGTTGGGGTACTTAAACTGATCATAAGAGAACATCCCGACCTGAGAACCGACTTGAAAGGTGAATTAGTCAGGATCTTATAAGCATGTAATAAAGTTGATAGTTTATTGAAGTGTTTAATAAATTTGACCTTATTGTTAAACTATCCAATATAAATGTTATATTGGGACAATTAACAAATACTTAGATCAATAACTTAGCCTAAGTTTACCTAAGAATGCACCCTAGGTTTTAAAATACTTATTAGGAGGGGAAAATGTATATGATATGTCATTTTTCTTCTCACACTCTCCTGAAAAATTCATAGCATGATCTATGCTGGACCTCGTGGCAACCTGGAAGTGTCCTTTTTTCGAAAAATGTTTGCGTAGGTCAATATCTAGGTAAATGAAGAAAGTATTTATAGTAAGTGAGAGAAGGACGCGTGTCAACATATCTATGGTTTTCTTCATTAGTTTGCATTGAGACTTTATACTCGGCCTTGTGGCACCCTAGAAGTGTTCTCCCTTTGGAAAGTTTTAGTATGGAATCAATATCAAGGCAAACTCCAAAAATGGCTAGGATCGTTTTAGTTTTTGCTCCAATTTACTCTTCCCTTTGACAGGCTAATTGGGGTAGAACTCTAGTAACTAAAATGAAGAGTTATACTCACAATAAATTATTCAGGAAGTTAATAATTTCTTACCAAAATAATGGTAACTAGTTGTTATAGGAATAAGAGTTATTTGAGTGTAATAATTAGTTGAGAACGTCTTAATTTAATGAAGAGGTAGCTGATTGCCCTTCAATGGCTTTTATCTTAACTTACTAAAGCATCATTGCAAAAATTTAAACGTTTTAGGGTACATTAAAATTTTTTGTTAAAATTTGATTGGATTCAAATAGTTATGCATGTACTAATTTAGATAATTTTGTTTATATCAGCAATCTTGAAATGGCAAGCGCTATAATTAGTTTACTAAGAGACGACAAATTAACCGATAAAAAGTATCAGCAACAAGGTGTATGGAATATCAACAACCTGGTTCTAATACCAATTGAAGGAACTCTTAAACAAGAGAATCCATGAGCGGAAGCAGATCTTTCCGATTTGATTGTGACAGAATTACCACACATACATTCGAACAAATAGATATGCATTGTAACACTAATTACAGGCATGCTTGAACAAATAAAATACAAAAGACTGAGTAAACGTACCAGTTGAAGAAAATATTCACTCAAACTCAGTCCAGTGGAAGCATTCTCCTCTACGCTTCTTATCGCCCAGCAAACAGTCGACTAACAGCACTACGGTCGTCTACACGAACGGCAGTGCACGAATCAATAGCAACCAGAGATGATACCATCACTTGAAGCCCTCGATATTCTCGGAGTGAGAATCCAAAGGGTGGACTTTGATGGAATTGGTAGAGGAAAAGGAGGAAAAGACGATCGCATAGTACAAATAAGCAAATGGGAGATAGTGAAGACTATCGTATAGTCGGGTGCTTGTAGTTTAGAAAAAGGTACACGATCGTGTAGGTTTAGCTAAACGATCGTCTAGCAGATGGTAAACGATCGTTTAGGTTTGTTCGGTGCGCTAAGTGATCGTATAGAAAAAGTAAGTGATCGTATAGAAATCGCGGTCGATCGTTTAGTGCACGGGTGTGCGATCGTTTAGTAAGCGCTGGACACTACCCGTATAGGCTCTCAACGCTATGCGATCGTATAGGTTCACACCGTGAGCGATTTTCTTGCGTTCTTTTTTGTGTCTCACAAAAATGAAAACAATTTTCATTTTATTCTTCAGTTACAAGAACTGAATTCAAACTTCCCACTTTTGCACGATTCTAGAGAATTACTCAGCCAATCATATTATATTCTTAACCTATAGTTTGATATCATATATCTTACTATAGTATTTTCTTCTTACTTGATATAAATCATATTTATATCCAATTTCCTCCAAAATAATGTATCTTATACATTTAGTCAATTATATCACATATAATTAATTAGTTAAAATTATATCATATATAATCGAACTCCCCTTGTCAATAAACATATTCAAACTAATCCAAAAACTAATTCTCAACTTTATCCAAGTTACCAAGGGGACCTTATGGACCTATGGCTCGAAGCTCCAATGGTACATAAATAGCTGACTAAACTCCTCTAGTCACGAGATCCACCATCCGTTAACTACGCAGGCATTTCACTAAAGGACCAACAACTAAAACTTCTCCTATCTTAGATATATTTATTTGTCCATCAGATATAACCAATCATGAGTACGATGACCCTTCACAGATGCTCGTAAGTACAGTTGGGTCAATTTACCATTTTTCCCATGTAGTTACATCTCACTTCTTAAGTACCACTGATCCCTCTAATGAACAATACAACATAGTCTAACTATGTGAACACCTCTCGGGCCAAGAGAAGGGGTGTGGCGCTACATTATTTCAAGCTTTGGAATCAGGGGCTTTAAGGGAGTTATCTATCTATTACCCCTGCATCGGGGAAGGAAGTGAATTCCATCTTTGTAGCTGAGGTTCCCAGTACCTAAATCAGATGAATCCCCAAAGTGGTAGTTTTAGTCGGCGACTGGCCACTCGCACCCATGCAAATCAAAGGATCGCCCTCAATGGTAGGAGTTCCCAACTCACTCAGGATTGAGGTCATGTTACCTATGGTTATCTTAGTGAAGCGAAGCCTTTGTCATGACCGGTGTTATATAACAAGACGTTAACACTTCGTGGTTAGGTCTTATACAAACTCTTTGTATAGGACGCCCCGCTCGTATGTCTCCTACATGAATGATCAGGATCAACCATCTGTGACAAGTCACAATACTTATAACCATTCCACAAAGTGGGCCACATCCGTAGCGTTACCAGGATAAGGTTTCCCTTCTATATCCATATACTACAGACCATTTTGGTTATCACTTAAGACATGATCCACTTGTATGTCACCACATACATGCTTAAGTTACATCCTGATAAACGGGGATTTTAGGTTTATTGGTTTGTGGTAAAGCAAATAAAACATTCAACTGAACAAAAGCAAGAAGTGAAGTAAAATATCATATATTATACATCACAAACATTTGTACAAACTGTTTACAAACTACAGGACACAAGACTTTAGAGAATCAACCCCAACATATAGAGTATAAGGTTGAAGTTGAAATTTTGTTAGGTAAAACTATGAAACATTTCGATCAGATCGAGGCAGAAAGTATATGGATTTAAGGTTCCAGAACTTTTTGATAGAACATGGAATCTCATTTCAACTCTTGGCATTTGCTATACCTTAACAAAATGGTATATCAGAAAGGAGAAATGGAACCTTGTTAGAAATGAAACATTGACTATCACTAACTACACTAAGGACCGACAAATACACTCTTCGCACTGTAGATATATTTCTGTGTCCATAGATATAACCAATCAACAGTAAGTTGAACCTTCACAAATTGCTCGTAACTATAGCTAGGTCAAATTACCGTTTTACCCCTGTATTTACATTTCACTCCTTGAGTACCACTGTTTCCTCTAATGAACAATTAGTTATAGTTCAACTATAAACTAAACCCCTCTCTGGTGAGTAAGAGGGTGAGGCACCTTATTGTTCAAGACCCATAATCTGTCCTTCAAGAAGCAATTCTTCTACTTACTCTATGACTAAAAATGAGTAAATTTCATCTTATGTAGTTTTAATCCCAGTTTCCTAGTCAGATAAATTTCCAAAATGGTAGGCATATTTAGTAGGCAAATTTGTCCATTCTCACCCATACAAATCAAAGAATCGCCCTTAGGCAAGAGTTCACAACTCACTCAGGATTAAGGTCATGTTATCTATGGTCATGCCATTGAAATGTAAATCTCTTCAAGTAACAGTGTTATAAAGAGAATCTGATCATTTCGTGGCTCGATTCTATATAAACTCCTTGTATAGGATACGCTCACTCATATATCTGCACATGAATGATTAGTATCAGATCATTTGTAAGACTTTACTACTATTATAACAATTGAAAAGTGGGCCATATCCGTAGTGTTACTAGGATAAGGTACTCATCCTTATCCACATACTACAGACCATTCAGGTGATTACTCAAGCATGATCCACTTATATGTCTACCACATACATGTTTAATTTACATTAAATAACCTTGGATCTTAATTTATTGGATTTATGTTAATGCAGACTAAATTTTAAATAAAATAACACTTTATTTATTAAATAAATAATTTATGTACAAAAAATTTACAAACTATGAAATCCAAGAGATTTTAGGGCATCAACCCCAACAATACAAACCTTTAAGGCTAAACTAGTGGCAAAAGGTTTTACCTAGGTTGAAGGAGTTGACTATGAGGAAACTTTCTCACTTGTTGCATGCTTAAATCTATTTGCATTCTCTTATCCATTCCACATATTATGAGTATAAAATATGACAAATGGATGTCAAGACTGCCTTTTTGAATGACAATCTTGATGAGACTATCTACATGATCCAACCAGAGGGATTCATTGCAAGGTCAAGAGCAAAAGGTTTGCAAGTTTAATCGGTCTCTTTATGGACTAAAACAAGCATCTAGATCTTGGAATATAATACTGTGAAAAAATCTTATGGCTTTTATCAGAATGTTGACAAACCTTGTGTCTATAAGAAAATTGTGAACAGTTTGGTAGCTTTCCAAGTTTTATATGTGGATGATATCCTACTCATTAGGAATGATGTAGGTTTTCTCTACTGACGTTAAGAAATAGTTGGCTGCTCAATTTCAAATGAAAGATTTGAGAGAAGCACAATTTGTTCTTGAGATCCAAATTATCAAGGATCATAAGAACAAAACGTTGGCCTTGTCTCATACATCGTATATTGACAAGATGCTTGTTAGATATTCAATGTAGAATTTCAAGAAGGGTTTATTACCTTTCAGGCATGAAATTATCTTGTTTAAGAAATAGTGTCCTAAGAAACCTCAAGAAGTTGAGAAGATGAGACGGATTCCCTATGCATCCGTAATTGGTAGCCTTATGTTGTGTACTAGGCTAGACATTTGCTATGTAGTTGGGATTGTCAGTAGATATTAATCCAATCTAGGATTTGATCACTACACTGCAGTTAAGACAATCCTTAAGTATCTTTGGATAGCAAGGGACTATATGCTTGTGTATGGTGCTAAGGATTTGATCCTTAAGGATACCCCTTAAGGATTCTAGTAAATCCACATTAGGATCAGTGTTCACTCTTAATGAAGTAGCTATAGTATGACGAAGTGTCAAGCAAGGTTGTACTGCTGACTAAACCTTGGAGGCTGAGTACGTAGCTGCTTTGAGGCTGCTAAGGAAGTAGTCTGGCTCAGGAAGTTTTTGACTAATTGGGATAATAGTGGTGTTGTGGTAAATTCCAAGGAGCCCAGAAGCCACAAGAGAGGAAAGCATATAAAGTGTAAATACCATTTAATACAGAAGATTGTGCAACGAGGAGACATGATCGTCACGAAGATTTCTTTATAATAAAAGATTGTTGATCCATTTACAATAGCTCTCACGGCTAAGGTTTTTTAGGGTCTTATGGAGAGTCTAGGTCTACTAGATATGCATCATTTGGTCTAGGGCAAGTGAGAGATATATATGTTGGGGTTGATATCCTAAATCTCGTGGTCGTGTAGTTTGTAATTGTATTGTACAAACATGTTATTTCATTAACCCAAAAAAATCAATAAACTACAATTCAAGGTTAACTTTTATAACTTAAACATGTATGTGGAGACATATAGGTGGATCATGTTTAAGTGATAACCTAAATGGTCTGAAGTAGATGAATAAGGTTGAGAACCTTATTCTGGTGACACTACGAATACGACTTGCTTTATAGTTGTTACAATTGTTGTAAATTGTTACAAATGATCTGATCATTCATCTGGAGACATGTGAACGAGGGTATTTTATACAAAGAGTTTCTATGAGACCGGACCATGAAATGAATAGTTTCTCTATATAACATCGTTGCTAGAAGAGACTTACATTTTACCAGGATGACCAAAGGTGACTTGACTTGAATCCTGAATGAGTGAACTCCTACCTATGGAGTCGTTTCTTTGATCTGCATGGGTGAGAGTGGACAGTTTCGTCGATTCAATAAGCCTACCATTTTGGGTATTCGTCTGATTGAGGAGCTGGGAACGTAGCTACATAAGAAGAAATTCACTTCTTCCCTACTATTAGGGTGAGTAGATAAATTGCTCCTTTAAGGTTTAATTTTGGGGTTTGGACAATATGACACCACACCCTCTCTTGGCTCGAGAGGGGTTTGGTTATAGTTGGACTATAACTAATTGTTCGTTAGAGGGATTAGTAGTACCTAAGAAGTTAGATGTAACTATAAGGGCAAAAAGGTAATTTTGGTCTAGTTGTAATTACGAGCAATTTGTGAAAGATCAATGCACCATTGATTGGTTATATCCAATGGACAAAAAAATATATCTATAGTACGAAAAGTGCATTTGTTGGTCTTTAGTGATTTTACCAGCAGTTAATGAAAGTTGAATAATTTAATTAAAAAGTTTAATTAATTAATCAAATACCATAGGAGTTTCAATCTATAGGTCCATAAGATCTTCTTAGTAGCTCAATAAGGATTAGTGGAAATCAAATTAATTTTTATTAATTTGAATTGTTCAAATTACTAAAGGGAATTAATTATATAAGATATAATTAATAAAATGTATGTGATGCATTATAATATAAAGTTTCATTTTAGAGAAGTAAATATTTGAATATGATTTAAATATTAATGAGATTCATATTATAAACTATAGGTTAACATTTATGTGAATATGATTCATATTAAATATTATAGGTTTAATGAGAGAATAATAAACAATAGGTTATCTTATATGTGTTATAATATAAACTATCGGTTATGTGTTATATTAGATATAACATATGGTTATATATATAAAATTAATTTTAATTCAAAAATTTAGTTTTTGGGAGGGAGATTAATGGATAACCACCCCTTCCCCTCTTTCTTTCATTGAACGTGGGTTAAGGCAGAGGTTTTGATATAGATCATCTGCCTTTTTCTGTATACACACAAAAGAAATTATGAGTTTTTGCTCTCTATGATTTTTTGCTTTCAAATAAAATACTCTCCCTCACCAAAAATTAATCCCAGCAAGCCCACATAACTTTGCTTGATTCTCAACCTTGAAAATAATAAGGATTTGCTAGTGGTGGTGTCCATTCTTCAAAGTTTGTTTGTTGTGTTCGTGAGTTCGAAGGAAGAGGAGAGTGTTTGTGACCTTTGCTGTCATTGGAGAGGATTCGCGAAGATTTGGTCTTCAAGGTTAAGTTGTTTTTATTCTTTTTTTCTTCTCCAACTACAACAACATGTTTACAGTAATTTGTGTTTATAATAGGTTTTCCTCCTCTGTATTTTATGTTCTATAAAATTAAAATTAGGACTTCGATCTTTTCGTTGTGAGTATTCATGTACTCTTTCGATTGGTATCAAAGCACGGTTGAGTCTCAATTTTCTTCTTCGAACCTTTAATTTGGAGTTATGGTGGGTGTAGATTTTTATTTTGAATATATGTTCTGTGATTTGCACTTTGGATGTTTTCGAGATTGGCTTTTAGATTCTGTTGCTTTAATTTTGATTCGGTATGTAAGGACCAATTATTTTTTGGTGTAATTTAATTGCTATCAAGTATGTAATTTGTGTCTAGGTCACTCATGATCAAGTTCCAGCTTCGATTTGGTGGAAAACAGAGCAAAATTGGAGTGTTTTTGTTAATACGGGCGAGCATAAAAATCTTTCTGCCTTAGAGCGTAAGGCTATAGCATAATTACACTTGCCTTATGCTTACTGCGTAGAGCATCGTGACGCTGTATGATAGCTTAGCATTATGCTACGACAAACAAAAAGTCAGTGTAGCATGCTGCTATCGAGCGTCATTACACTTTGAACGTGAGGTGCTGAATGCGAGAACCAGTCCAGACTGACAGTTCGAGCTTCCTAGGCAGTTCAAACAGTGGTTTTCTTCAATTTTTAATAATTAGGTTTTTTTGTTTATTTTGCATTAATTAAATTAATATAAGGTATTATATTAATTTAATTAATGTTTTAGGAAGTCAATCTTAGTCCAAATGTTGTTATTAATTATGCTTAAGAAGTATGGTTATTTTCCTATTATATGTCATATTGTATGTCATATAAAAAAATTCTCACCATATAATAAACATTTATTCATGATCTTTTTAATATAAATGTTATATTATAAAGTTGCATGATTCATTAAGCATGCTCATGCATCATATTATATAAATGTTATAAAGTATGATTGCATGCATAAATAACATTTTCATGCATCATTTATATTATAAATATTATAATATATAGTTTAGATGTATGGACGGATGTTGTTTATTTTTCATTATCTTATTATGTAATTATTATGTAATTATTATATATGTAACGTAATAAAAAAGGAAATGCATGACGCATGACACCACTTTAGTAAATTATAATTGTTATAATTTTTAAAGTATGTCATTAGATGCATGGTTAGGTTTTAATTGCTTCATTTAATCTTTATAATTTTTACAAGTTAAATGAAATTAGAATTAAAATCTATAATAAAGAGTTGCATGCTAACATAGGTTAAATCGATGTTAAATAGTTTAAAATTGGATTTACATTAGACCTATGTTCATAAAGTTTCTAATAAGATTAGAAAAATGTTTAATCTTTTCAATTAAGTTTAATAGGATTAATTGGATTTGCATAAAAGATTAAATTTATAACAAATTTATCTATAAAGGACCTTTGTCTTAGGATGGTTCTATCTAGACTTGGGTATTTAAGTTGATAAAAACGAAAAACTCCTACATAGGAAGAACCGACTTTGAAGGCGAATTAGATAAATTTGTTATAAGCATGCAATGAGTGATTAGTGTTTATTAAAGTGTTTAATGGACATAAATCAATGTTGTTAAACTATTCAAAGTAAATGTTACAGTGGGCAAAGTTAACAAACCCTTAGTAAAAATTATTAGTTGATTTTTTTCTAAGAAATCAACCTAGGTAAAACACTTAGTAGGAGAAAAATGGGGTATATGATACTTCATTTTTTTCCTTTCACGTTTCTCCCTAAAAGTTCACCATGATATCTATGCTCGGCCTGAGGCACCTTTGCTTGTGTCTCCTACAGGTGGTGTTTGCATAGGTCAATAACAAGGTTAATGGAGAGAGTGTTTATAGTAAGTGGGAGAGAGATGTGTGTCAACACATCCCACGGTTCTCTTCATTAGTTTGTTAGTAAACATTCATGCTCAGTCTCGAGACACCTTTGCTTGTGTCCTCCTACGAATGATGTTTGCATGAATTTTTACTCAAACTCCAAAAATGGATAGGATTGCTTTAATTTTTGTCCCAATCGGTTCTTCCCTACGGTTGGCTCATTGGGTCGGAACTCTAGAATCTAAAATAAGGGGTTACACTTACGAGAAAATATTAAATAAGTTTAACAATTTCTGAACCAAACAATGGTGACTAATAATTATAGGAAAAGAATTATCTTGGTGTAATTATTAGTTGAGAGTATCTCAACTTAGTGAAAAGGTAACTGGTTACCCTAAGATGGCTTTTACCTTGTCCCACTGTCTTTATAAAATTAATTTTACAAATTGATTCAATGATTTTTTGCTTATATATTTAGATGTATAATTCTGTAAAGATGAGTAAGAATTTTGAACTTAGTATTACTTAATTATCAATACATTTAAAATTCTATATATGTGAAGGTTAAATTATAAATTTAGTCCCTAAACTTTGAAAATTATTACTAATAAATGCTAATCTTTCAATTTTTGACTCTACTCCTAAAAATATCTAATAAACCTATAAGCTTCAATTTTATATCTAATAGATCACAAAAATATTTAAAATATTTAAAAATTAACTATTTTATAAGAAAAAAATAATTTATCTAATTAAACCTTAAATTTTAAATTTGGTAGTTGATAGATAAATTAATTTTAAAAAGATATCTAATTTTACCTATTAAGTAAAAAGTTAAATTTAACCTCTAACATGAAATTTAATTTTTTTAACATTTTAGAATATGTAAAAGAACTATTTGATGCATAATTGATATTTTAAAAATTGAGAATTCATTGACCTACTCAACCTTCTTTAAAGTTTAGAACAAACCTACAAATTTATGGACTAAACTTTTAATTTTATACACATTTGTGCTCTTGATCCACCACTGCTACTTATTATTATATAGAAATCGATAGTAACAGCCTCTATATATATATATATATATATATATATAATTTTGTTGCCGCTTAACTTGCATTTATTTTTCTAAATTGCTTATATTTAAATTTTTTTAAGAAACTACTTTTAATCGTAATGAAATTTCATTGATAGAACAATTATAATGGGTTAGAATCGCAAAAGTAATTGAATTGTTTTTTATTATTTTTACTCAAAATTATGAATTTGCCACATTTAATGTTATTGTTACCATTATCGTGATTGCTCACCATAACTGGTAATAGTAACAGTAAGAATAACAGTAAATGCGACTATTCATATTTTTCATACTATAAAAATACACTAATGATACTGGTAACGTAATTTCGAAACACAAACCAAATGATCACACCTCGATCATCAATTAGTTTGCGTTTTTTAATTTACAAATTGGGTAGTGAGTCCCACGTGTCAGTACAACTACGAAAAATATAGTAAACAATGTAATTCATCGAAGCACACTTATTAGATTACCATTAATTTATTACTTTTCAAACGGGTAAATATGACCTTAATTATAATAAAACAAAAATCCTTTGACCACATGGAAGAAGAAAAAATAAAGGAAATAAAAGCAAAGAGTTTATCAGGGTCCTTAATAAACCGTTACCCGCTTTAACAGCTAAACCAACAAACCAACAATTCCTAATGTCCTTTCTGTGAAATCCGTTTCACTCTCTCATTTCTTCCCTTTGTTTCGAAATCCTTACACTTTGTTCTTACAAAATTCATTACTATAATCAATCCTCCATTAGTCTTCTTTCCTTTCTACTACCTGAAAAAATCAATCTCATTCTTCATGTCTCGAATTGAACCCATGGTTCCCGATTCTTGCTGTATCTCCCCTCGCTTTCGCAGCAACAGTTTTCGCCGGTCTTTTCGTTACAAGAAGCTTCCGCCGCAGCTCATCCGCCTCTCCGTCTTAAAATTGGACGGCTCGTCCTTCGGTAACTTGTTCCCCCCTTTTCTATTATTTTTGCCCTCGATCTGATCGCAAATCTGGATGTTCTGCCCATCAATGTGTTTATTTAATTGATTCATAGAGGTGCAAATTGCAAGGACGGCGACGGTGGCGGCGGTTAGAGACGCGGTGGAGAGTGTTTTCTGTGGAATGTCGATGAATAAAGAAGATGACAAGATTTCATGGTACGTTGTTGGGGATTTGGAATACTGAACTCCGCATATTAATGTATTATATGTTGAATTGGAAACTGAGATTTATAAAACTGCGTTCGATTAATTGTTTCTTTGGTTTCAATTGTAGGCCACATGTGTGGGGTCATTTTTGCTTATGCTATAAACATTTCAAACTCATTGACGACAAATCACGAATCAAACATTTTGGAATTAGGGATGGTGATCAGGTATTCCCTCCAAACATTGTCTAATCACCATTTAGTTCTTAATTTCTGTAATCGCAATAGGATTCCATTAATAGATTAATCGTAATGGATCAAAATCATATAGGATTGTTTTGGATCACATCCACTTAAAATTATAAATGTCACATTTTAGTGTTACCGTTATCGGTAACAATAAATGTGACATATTCATATTTCTTGTATTAATTGTAAGGTAATGATAACATAATTTCGAAACGCAAACGGATTGATTACTATCAGTTTGCATTTTGTTATTACAGATCGGGAAGTAGGTCCCACGTGTAATTACATAATACAAGGTAAACAATAACAAACATAATTCGGCCACTTTTTAGATTACCATTTATTTATCACTTTTCCCCTTGTATAAAACATGAGCTCAAATGGATTTCTTTATCCACTTGTTTCATGTATGAAATAGGGGTGTTTAAAAAACTCGATGACCCAAAAAAACCGATCAACCCAACCCAACCCGTGCAGTTTGGGTTGGGTTCAAATAAATGAAAATTTTATGGGTTGGGTTTGTTCATAGGTTCACCTAATATAACCTAAATTAACCCGAATTTATTATTAACTTTAAAATATATTCTTTTATTATATATAACACAATTATTTATACTTATATTGATTTTAATTTTATTTAATTCTAATATTTTTAAAATAATTTATTCTTCAACGATTCTTAAAAATAGTTTTTTTACACTTTAGAAAGAAAATTTTCACCGTATAAATTAAAATTGAGTTGTTAATCTTAATTCAATATATGAAAATAATTAAATTAGATTTTTACATATTTACGTTTTGGTTTCTTTATAAAACAAAATTTTAAATAAATGATTCGATTAACCCGAATCAACCCAACCCAACCATTCATAGTCTGGTTGGGTTGGGTTCATTTTTTAATAAGGGTTATTTGGGTTGAAAAAATTCACAACTCGAACAATTGGATTGGGTCTAAAAAGTTTTTCAACCCAACTCAACCCAACCCATGAACACCTTTATGAAAGATGAAAACTATTAGAGAAAAAGAAGCACAATCTTCAAAAAGCAAATAGTTACGAAATGAGACTGATATTTCTCGGTTTTTCTTGTTTGTGACATTGAGTCTTCTGGTATTGTATTTAATCAAGTAATTAACGAGTTGTATGTTCCTTCATGCAGCTGTATTTTGTGAACCGTGTAGCTTAATTTGTGGCAAGAATCTGCGGATTTGAGATGTCTCATAAAAGAGAATAAATAGATACAGAGAAATATAGGTGAGTTGAAGAGTTGAACGGCTTCTGGTATAAAGTGGCCAGAAGGTTTTGGTCTTGAATTATTATTATAAATTGGTCAGATGGGTCTTTTTCTTCTATTTTCTTGATGTAAAATTGCAAGTTTTGGTGTATATATATTCAGGATAAAGTTCATTTCATTTGTGCCACTGAACACTGCACTTTCATTTCTTTCAATCCGTAAATATAGTCCATTTGAAGATCAGTCTCTAAGGTACTCAAATTGCTTAAAGAAGAGAAAAACAAAAGAAAGAAGGGCGATAAACATCCCTAGGATTCGTTTGTCAATCATTTCGTTTTTTTTTTAATTAGATCTATTTCTATCCCATTTTTTACAATGTTTTGCATATTTCTTAAATACAATGGTTGAATTCTTAGCCAATTTCTAAAAACAAAAACAACTTTTTAAAAACTACTATTTTAGTTTTCAAATTTTGGCTTGGTTTTTTAAATTATTGGTAAAAAGTAGATAACAAAGGAAAAAATTTGGAGGTAAAAGTATATCTATAGACATAATTTTCAAAAACAAAAACAAAAAACAAAATGGTTATAAAATGGAGCTTACGTGATCTAAATTCACACTTTTGTTTGTTTTTAATCTCAATGATGAATGCATTGTCTCATCTAACTTATAACTTGGTGGATGTAAGAAACTATTTGGTTTGAAATGGCTTTCGAAGTTATATATATAGAAAAGGCTCAACAAAGGCATATATGTTTATTTTGAATGATTAAAATTTAAAAGTATTTTTGGAGTGATTTTGAAAATGATAAAAATGATTTTAATAATTTAAGAATTACTTCCAAACATGTCACTAATACAATCTAAAAAGTTGTTTTGTTTTTTAAAATTTGAGTTTGAGGGAATTTCATTTAGGGCATGTTTACCAAATCGTAATGAAAATTGGTATATTCAGAATGAGATTTCATTGATGGATGAATCATAATAGGTTTGAATTGCAAATATAATTGGATTGCTTTTGACCATGTTTACTTAGAATTATGAAATTGTCACATTTTACTATTGTCGTTATCATTATCATTAGCGCTTGATCCTAACGGTAACCGTAAAGGTAATGGTAAAGTTAACAATAAATGTGTGAAAAATTCATAATTTTGATACTGTAACAATATCTGTAACAGTAAAGATAGTAGTCCCACGTAATTTTTAATCACAATGAGATTGAGTATCCTTTATTCTTCAATTAGTTTCCACGATTTGATTACAAATTTCAAGACAGACCCCACATCTCATTAGGATTACGAAAAGCAAGTAAACAACCACAAAAGTAATCAACTAGGACCCACTTTTTACATGGACCACCTTTCAACTGTGCGATAAACATAGCCTTAATTGAAATCATAGAGTTATTTTTCTAGGGTAATTGCATTAATAGCACTTTTAGAGATAATAATTTAGTGTATTGCAACATTTTAAAGAAGTGTAAATATAACAAAATCTATTCCTTATAGAACCTTCTAGTAATATGATCTATCATTGATAAAAGTAAAATCTAACTTTTTCTTTTGTATTATACTATATCTACAAATACTTTAGATCTAATCACTATATTTGTAAATATTCCTTTTATATACATATAACTAGTGCCGTCCAATAGATTATTGAAATGTGCGGGAAAATAATTTAAAAAAATTTGCTCTAATACTATATTTATACCGACACTATACTAAAAAAATAATAAAGTTAGATCTATAAAATTTTGATGATTTAATATTTTATTGCTTAAAGAAAACAAAGCTTCAAAACTTTTAATTTTCAGACATGAATCAGAATCGGCATGACTGACCACCCAACTTCTCCTTTCCTCTTGAAGATTGTGGTAAAGATTTCAATTACATGGTTTCTAAGATCTTTGAAACAATGATTGATGGAATAATTAAAGCTAAGATAAGATTCGTTTATAAATCTATTGTAATGGGCCACATTAAAGAAATAAACATGATTAGAAGCATCTTTGTATAAAGTTAATATTCTTGATTGATGATTGATAAAAGAACGGTGGTAACATACCTGAGAAACGATGCACAAAAAACTGATTGCACATACTAAGAATGGAATTCCTCATAGAAAGGAAAGCTTAATATTTTCCCATAAATGTTTAAGAAAGATACAATGAAAGCGACTGCAAATATGACGACCTTGGAAATGAGAGATCTTGTCTAGCTAAAGTTTTCAATCACTTACAAGGTAATGCAGACCTACAAGGGAAGATCCAATATTTCCTCTCCTATTCTTCCTCTGGTTCTGGCAAATACTTCAATAGAATAGGAAGCTAAACACATGCTTTAGTTTGTAGTATTATCTAAACAAATCCGGTTAGCCAATGCAAAGATTTCCGATCTTTGTTTACTTGTCATAATCAGAGAGGGATTTGGATTTGGAGACGGATATCACCTTACATGCTGCTTTCCAGTGTTCAATGGAGAAGCTCTGAAGCTTTGGGTGTAGGTTAGGCCTTCAGGTTTCTTTTTGCGCCTCCCTTGTGAAGATGAACGACAGTGAGACGTTAGGATGGCGAGGTCGTTGAGATCTTGTAGTGGAGTCAGAATCTTCACAACTTCGTCCATGGTTGGACGTAGTTTCGGGTCCCTGCTGAGGCAACTGCAAGCAAGCTGGGAGACCTTCTGCACCCCTTTAATGGAATAGTTGAATTCCAAGCGGGGATCCACTATATGATATAGCTTTCTTTTATCAGCTAAATATGGCCGAGCCCATGAGACGAGGTTCTGTTCACCACTTGGACGTTTCTTGTCCATGGATCTTCTCCCTGTTACAATCTCGAGAAGCACAACACCGAAGCTATAAACATCATTCTTCGATGTCAGATGCCCTGTAATCAAACAAAAAAAAGTTGAAAGTTTTGTCAGATATCGATTATTACTGTCCTGAAAATTGCAAAATACGACATCTTTGGGCCACCACAGATATAAAATTAACAAGGAGAACAAAGAAAAGACAGGCACGAGCTGTGAAATCTATATCTGCTTGTACGTTTTGTTATGTTATGATAGGCATGAGAGATATATCACGCTTTCTAAATGGGATTGAAATGATCGGAAATGTTTTTTGTCTGGTCCTTGAACTTAACTAAGAGCTCATCATTTTTAAGATTTAGATGGCGACATAAGCTATATTATCCATTCTTATCTAATCATTTGATAAAACTGCTTATAAAGTTCATCCAGCTACTAAAACTGCCATATCCTTTGGATCTTCGGAACAAAATCAAAGAGTCTGCATACAGAGATCCTGCAGCTATCCTTGCCAATCTAGAGAGGAGAACCTACTAACAACTCCTAAATTAACAGTAAGTTGATAGTTACACTTCCAGCAAGCGATTGACTATGTCATTTCTACATTATTTAAGATGAATTCTCGATTTCGACTACAATTTCTCCACAATGGCTTGCATAAATGATTTAGTATAAAGAGGTTTCATATAGTTAAAACATTTTCTACAGAAATCTACCTGTCATTACATATTCAGGAGCAGCATAGCCATATGTCCCAATTACCCTGGTAGAAACATGTGTTTTGTCTCCTTGAGGCCCTGCTTTTGCAAAACCAAAATCCGAAAGCTTTGCATTGTAATCCTGTAAAATCAATGTCATATGTACAATGAGATAATGAAATGAATTAAAACGCTTTGATCATTGCAATTTGAAGCATACCGAATCAAGCAAGATATTGGATGTCTTAAAATCTCTATAGATAACAGGTACTGGGCCACTATGAAGAAAGGCCAATCCCTTTGCTGCACCGAGGGCAATCCTAATCCTATTGGACCAAGGAAGAGGAATAGTTCCTGCAACAGTCATGAAGATAAGCATCTGTGCCCTACTGGTTCTGCAACTAAGACGGTAATTAATTGAAATTTCGGAAGGGTAGTCCCTCTCCAGATTAAGCAACTCAATCTATTGATATTTCGGAGAACAAAAGTATATTAATGGAGTTCTTATTGCTTATACAAATTCAAGTATCACAATGAAATATGTTCATTTGACAAATCAGAAGTTCATAGTGTGGATGTTTGAAAACTAAATGGGAGAACTAGTGAAAAAGAATGAGATAGAGATTCTTACTTCTGAAAAGATGATTCTCAAGACTTCCACGGCTCATAAACTCGTAAACAAGCAAACGTTGATCATCTTCATTACAGTAACCTATAAGCTTAACAAGATTTGGATGGTGAAGTTGTCCGAGAAAGGCAACCTCAGCCTGTAACCGAGGAAATATGTTACGTTAGCAAATTTTTAGCGCTCTCCAACAGGTCCCCTTTATAAGGTAAGTCTTTACGAACCCAAAGCAGAAAGTTTTACTAACCACCCATTCTCTGTGGCCTTGAAGACCATCTAGTTTCAAGCTCTTAACAGCTACCGTAATTCCTGATCCGGGTTTTGCAGGGGCTGTCCCATTCTCTTCAATCCATCCTTTAAAGACAAATCCAAATCCACCTTCCCCAAGAATACTATCAGGTCTAAAGTTTCCAGTTGCTGCCTTGAGCTCATGAAAAGAGAACTGAAGCAGTTTGCTTGTTGTTTTATTGTCGGATTGTGATGGATTGGCATTATCAGAGGCTAGCTCAGCTTCATTCAAGGTACAGAGATCCCTATTGCTAGCATTTAAATACCGTGTTTCAGTAGCTGCAATGACAAAAGGTGAGTATCTTCTTAATAACAATAAGTCTTCCTTCCACAGACTACCAAAAAAAAAAGGGAAAAAAAAAGAAAGAAAGAAAGAATTGTTTGAATTGAAGAACTAGATCGAGAAAACTTTGCCATAAATAAATATGAAAAGACAATCAAAGGACACAAACTCTGCAGCCTCATGATTCAGATCTAATACATGTTTATTTCTTCTGCATTAAATTAGTTCTAGCAGGCACTACCAATCTTCTTCAAAGGCAAAACAGATGGGTTGTGGTAGCCACAACAGAGAAGGGATCATAGTGGAATCAGTGGAAATCCATTTTGGGATCTGTAATCTTAGCTACAAATTCTTAATCATCAATGAAGATGCCTTCGTGAAATAGCCACCACTTCAGATTAACAAGCCAAAGAATAAGAAATTTGCAGCTTTTAGTGAGGAACAGGAAGCTGGGGAGATGAATAGTTTACATTCATTTTAAAATATCAGTAAATCAAACCACTTTAATGTGCCATAGAGAGAAAAAGAGATGAAGAAACAAAGTGATGAAAGTGTAAACGAACTAATCGTAAACAGTCCACAGCACAGGTGCAGACTGAACATTAGAAGGCAACCAAGTTTCAAGCCAAAAACTCTAAATTTGGCAGTAGACAACCGGGATAGAATTCATAAATACAAATACAAAACTGAACATAGGAAAAAGAAATGGCTGTTACCAGAATCATAAACTAGGCTAGTTCGAGGAATGGTGTTTGGAGAGTCACTAGAAGCAGAGGATTTGCAAACACCAGAAACAGTACGAGTCAAAACACCCCAACAACCACACCTTTTCTCCATACCCTTCAAGCGGCTTCTAGCTAGTTTTTTCAATTTCAATGGGGTGTGATTACATAGCATAAGGAAAGCAAATGGAAAGCATTATCCACAGGATTATGGGGAAGATAAGACGGAAAGAGGAGGAGAAAAAGGAATGGTAGAAGAGGGAGGAAAGGAAAAGAAAGGAATTTTGTTGAGAAGGGTTGATGCTGCTGTTGGGGATTACAGGCATCATCATCACCATCATCGCAGTGTGTACAAAAAGAACTTTTTTTGCCACCACCTTTTTTGTGGGGAATAGGATCAGTACAAAATTACCAGAAACACTTTGTCTATGGAAGTTTTAGCAATCAAAAGGGAAGCCCATCAATGTCTTTGTAAACAAACAGTTCCATGGGTAATAAATTAGTAATATCCCAATTTCCAAATTACAAAACAAAACATTGAAAATAAGTAAAATATTCCAAAATCCATCCACCCAAATGGGTTTCCTAAGTGAAACCAAACCAAGTTTGATTAGTAATCACTATTTGGTCAAAATACAATGGAAAGGCAGTCAGTCAAGAACATATCTAAACGAAATCGTTTGGTATTCTCTTTCACTACATAAGTGCAAGGAAAATGGTGGGGGAAGGATGGATATATTCGAAAATGGGTGGGATGAAGAAGATTGGGAATTTTAGGAAGAAAAGGGGTTTTGTTGAATTGAATTGAGAAGTCATTTCGTAAACTGGATTTTTCTCAAGAGTAGAATACAAAATCTGCTTCTCTCTTTTTCTTCTCACTGTGCGCTGTGATGGTAACTTGACAAAGGGATTGTTGGATTGGGAAAGTAGTTTGCAGTGAAACCCATTTGGATTCAAACAAGATTGTGGGTCCAATTTTCCGATCCCCCATTCCATTAAACAACAAAATATTCAAATACCCATTTATATAACTTAGAAGTGCGCCAAAGAGAATTTACCAGAGAAGCCAAATTTTCCGCCGGACAAATCCTTCGGCTGTGATGCGGCGCCAGGGATCATGCTCCTCCCGTTTTCCCCCTTTTTCTCTTTTGCTTTCCTCTCAATTAATTGGAAAATTTCACAAAATATCCAAAATCCAAAAACTTTTCAATCAATAACCTCTTCCTAAAACCCATAAATTTCACAAAATGCTCCTCCCATTTTCCCTCTTTTCTACTAATGACCTCGTGGCCAGAACAATACCGTCCATGTTGATTTCTGTCGAATTCGACAAACAACGTAAAAAGTTCAAGTACCGACAATGGGAAGTTGGAAGATCGAATGCGATCCTCCAAGAGGGCAAGTCTCTGGATTGTAGAATAATTTGTGCTAAATTTATAGAATATTGTGTAATTGGGGTTGATACAGCTGACTTAACATTAATGAATATGAGATTGTATAGTAAACAATATGTTGCCCAGTTGTGGGTGTTTGGGTTGATGCCCTAAATCTCGTAGGGTCCTATAGTTTGTGAACATGGTTGAACAAACTCATTATATATTTAATAAAATATTTTATATTTTATTCTTTATCTATAAAATATATGATATTTTAGTTGCATTAACCACAAACCAATAAACTAACTTCCAAGGTTATCTTTGTAATTAAACTATGTAGAGACATACGGATGGATCATGTTTAATTGATAACCTAAATGGTCTGTAGTAGATTAATTGATAACCTAAATGGTCTGTAGTAGATGGATAAGGCTCCATACCTTATCCTGGTAACACTACAAGTATGGCCCACTTTGTAGGTGTTACAATTATTGTAAAGTGCTACAAATGATCATTTATAGACATGCGAGTTGAGATATTCTATACAAAAGAGTTTGTATAAGACCGGACCACGAAATGTTTAGTCTCATTATATAATGTCGTTCATAATAGAGACTTACATTTTATTAGGATGACCAAAGGTAACATGACCTGAATCCTAGGTGAGTTGTGAACTCCTGCCTATGAGGGCGGTCATTTGATTTGTATGGGTGAGAGTGGCCAGATCGCTGACTCAACAAGCCTACTATTTTGATCCGATTGGGGAGCTGAGAACATAGCTACACAAGATGAAATTCACTCCTTTCCCGAGGCAGGGGTAAGTAGATAAATTGCTCCCTTAAAAACTAATTCCGGGTCTTGAACTCTTCTGGCCTGAGAGGGGTTTAGTCAGGGTAAGATGGTAATTTGACCTAGCTGTACTTACAAGTAATTTGTGAAGAGTCATCGTATTGTTGATTGGTTATATCCCATGGACACAGAAAATATCTGTAGTGCAAATAGTGCAGCTTTCGGTCTTTAGTGGAGTGCCCGACAGTTAATGGATGGTCAATAATATAATTAAAGAGTCTAATTAATTATTCAATTACCGTTTGAGTTTCAAGCTATAGACTAGGTCCCTTTGGTAGTTTAATAGGATTTAGTTGAGAATCAGTTTTTGGATTAATTTGAATTGTTCAAATTAATAGAGAGATTTAATTATATGTGACATAATTAAGTTGTTTCAATTATATGTGATATAATTGTCATAATGCATTTTGATACATTATAGCCTAATATGAGGAAATAAATATTTGAATGAGATTCAAATATAGTTTCTATGAATTGGATTCATAGTTGTTATATTAAATGTCATATAAAAGAGAAAAGAAACTATAGTTTATATTGTATGTTATATTTGATATAACATATAATTTTTAATATATATATATATATATTGTGATAAGTTAGTTAACATATTTATATTTATATTATTATTTTTTAATACTAAGGAAGGGAGTTACAACTCCATTCCCATCTTTTCTCTCCACCCACATTAGTGGATAATGGTTATTTTATGGCAAGTAGAAAAGAAAAATTTATTCTTCTTCTTGTTAACAGAAGTGTTGGATGATTGCGATAGTAGAAAAAAAATACTAAAGAGTTCTATGTTTTGTCTTGAGTTTTGAGAGTTCTCAATCTTCCTCCTCTACATTAAATTTTCCCTCTTAACCAAAATAGTCAGAGCCCACCACTCCTGGATTCTCACCCTGAGAATACCAAGATAACTTTTGTGGTAGTGTCTGGTTTTGTTCAAGGTTAATCTTGAAGAAGGTCTTCAATGAGTTTGTATTTTGTTCGAGGGAAAACTCGAAGGAAATGTCTTCAAACATGAGGTTTCTTGAAACCCTTACTAAAGTATGTTGTGATTTAGAATTAAATGCATATATTACTGATTGTTTACTGCAAAACTTTATATTTAATGAATAATGGAATTTGGTCGATCCGCTTCTGCTCAAGGTTCTCTCCCCTTAGAAATCCTTCAGTAGGCAAATAAATATTTATGGTAATATTTTTGTGATAAATTTGTGCTAAATTTGTAGAATATAATTGGTGTTGTACATTTAATTAAGGAAATAAATGACTAAGCAAATAAATAACTAAGTAATCGCCCAAAACTAAGTAAAAGATCATTTAAGATTATGTGCAAGATCGTTTAAGAATATGTAAACGATTGTCTAGAAAATCTAAACGATCGTTTATAAAATTCTAACCGATCATTTAGAAAATCTATACGATCATTTAATACTATCTAAACGATCGTGCATAATTAGTTAAGCGATCATGCATAATTAACTGAGCGATCGCCCAAAAAAAAAATATCGTTCAGTCTAAATGGCCCAGTACAAGAAGTTATCAATATTTATCTGTACGTTTTCTTATTATGTCCTCTCTGACCACATCATGTATACCTATGTATTTATCGTGGCTCCTCTCCAATTGAAGGTATCCTGACAGTTTGACATCGACCTAAACTTGTTACCTTTTGCAGTGGTAGAATTGGTTTAAAATCTTCAAAATCTGGTCTTCGACGCCATTCTTGTTTGTATCCAACTAGGAAGATTGATTCTACGTAAGCAGCAAGCACACACTCAATTGTAAACCATTTTGCACATAATGTTTGGATATTAATGTTTCTCAGGGTCGCTATAGATATTGCATGGGAGTATGGGATCTCGATGCAATTAAACTCCATACAAGTACATGTCCGTGAACGAAGATCAACCAACCCCCCCAAATATCCATCGTCCACATTAATTATATGCATATCCACAGGGAAACACAATATGTTCTAGACATCAATTTCGATTCCTTAAGAATACTCATTGCATAATTAGTTACAATGTTTATGCATGCCATTGCACGTGTACGTAGGATTTAGAACCAACCTTGTAGCCATTAGTGGATATGCTCTAATAGCTTCTGATTGGTAGTTCTCATGCATCTTTCAATACTCCATTGAGGCATTCTACTATATTTGTCGATATCTTGTCATACCTACAATGGACTTGATGAACCCTTGCCCACCGTTGTAATCTACCCTCCTCAAGATAGACCGTCACATCAGGATATTCATGGAGCTTAGCCCAATACATCTGAAACTCAAACATTCTATAAGCTTTGGCCACTAGGTAGAAGTGTGAGATTATGTCCTTATTCTTGAATTTGTCAACCAAATTGTTTCGAATATGGTATATACATAGGGCATGAAATGCATCAGGAAATATACTTGCAACAACCCTTGCAATTGAGATGTGATGATCTGATATAATCACTAAATTGGAAATGTCTCCTATCAAAGCCTTCAAATGAGTCATGAACCAAGTCCATGATGCATCGTTCTCACTATCTACAATACTGAAGGCGATAGGATATATGTTGTTATTTCCATCGATACATGTTGCTATTAACAATACACCTTTGTATTTCTTGTGCAAATGGGTCTCATCAACAATGATTACTGGGCGGATGCAGTTTAAAAAAACCCTGATACACGGACCAAATGTCATGAAGACGTACTTAAAGTATTAACCGTCCTCTACTTCAACCTCACATATCGTACCTGGATTTGTAAGCTTAAGTGCCTTGCCATATGCCCTAACAATAGCATATGATCCTTCTGATGACCCTCGTGCGAACACCAATTCGTACTCTCTAGCACGATAAGCCCGCCCGTAACTTATGTTCACTCCATAATCTCGCCGGACGTCCTCAATTATATCCCTTAGGCGGTATGTTCGACCAACTTGTTTGTATTTGGACTTGATTAAGTGTCCAATAACCCAACTTTTTTCTTGTTGATGATTATCAATTCTCATTTCAAGAGAACATGTATGTTCGCTTGGATATTTCGTCACTTTGAAGGAATCACTTTCTTTCATTTTTTTTGCACGGACCCTCCACTTGCATTCCTCCACCGAACACCGAATAGTTAGCAAGCTCTTTGTTGACTTTTTTACACAGTAGTTAATTTTTTTTCTTATTGCAAGCATCAATAATTTAACTGACAAATCATATTTCGAAAAGAAAATTTGACCGACCTTTATATCCTCATCATTCAGACAGTCATGAAGTATTGTAGTGAGGTCGTCATACGATGGGCCCTCTAATGGTTAGGGTATATCAACAAATGGTTCGGTTGGAACGGTGGAATGCATTAGAACCAAAGGCATCACAACTGGTGGGACGGGAGCAGGTGGGGTTGGAACATGGATGTTAGGTGTTGGAGAAGTTTGTGGCCTGAAGATTGTCCATATCCATGTTCAGTATCGAATTGTGAAGTACATATGGGTTCACTGTTATGACCAAACCAAACTTCACTTCGGTCATCCCCAAAGTTACATGGCTCAATATGATCATCAAGTGAAGACATGTATGAATATTGCGTGTCGGAATGGTTGCAAACCCACAATTTTGACTGGTTGAAATGGGTTGATCGGTTGGATTGCAATGCTGGTACATATTGTCCGTGTGTACTCCATGACTTTTGCAAGGTGTAACTGATACAAATAACGACAGTTGGGATGGATCATTGCCTTCTAAAAAAACTAAGGTTTTCATCATCGATTATGTCAATTGGGGGAGTTGGGACCAATAAATTGTAACAACATTTGATGTGTATATCAAACATATCCAGATCAATATTCAGTTATTGCTGCATCATGCTCACTGACTCACTAACTATTCTATCATTTATGTTTTTTAGACATTTCATATGATCACTAACATAATTTCTTCTGGACTCATCCCAATTCCCACCAAATCGTATAAAGATGCGAAGTAGCATCATTGATCTACAATGGGATAAGCAAATCATTGATAAGTGAACGATCATTTATACATTACTATGCGATCGTTTATAAATGTTTACATGATCGTTTATAAATTATTATATGATTATTGATAAATTACTACATGATTATTTATAATTTACTAAACGATCGTGTATAACTTACTATATGATCGTTCAGTAAATTATAAATGATCGTACTGTAATTTATGAACAATCGTCTAGTAATTTATGAGATCGTTTATATTGTAATGAACGATTGTGTATATATTACTATATGATCGTTCATTTCAACGACACTTATTATGAAAGCGATCTAGGACAAGAAATCGTAGAATATCACTTACATTCTCTCTATTTCTGAATCTGACGATGAAAGCGATCAACGAAGATGTTGGACTGAAACTCTGAGAGAAAGCTATGATAGAACAATGAGAATATTTCATAGGGAGTTCGACAGAAAGTGAATACTGAGAGTGACCTTCCATTCTCTTCATACCAATGTTTTATTCAATGCTATTGGTAGAATATTAGTTGGGAATAAATTTTTTAGTGGAATGTTGGTGTTGTATCGAATGCACACATTAAATGAAGGGCTGAAGAAATCGTTGAAGGAAGAACAAATGTGGTGCGATTTGAGGAGTTTTAAAAATTGGGGGTAATTTTGGTATTTCGCATGGGTAAAAGTTCAGTGGTAGAAAAATTTTTAGGAAGAGGTCATTGATAGAAAAGTTTTTAGGTTTCGGGTCATTTTGTAAAATTTTCCCAATTAATTTGGTAAGAAACTAGATTGGCGAGTGAATTTAGTTCAATAGTAATAGATATGACTTTCTTCTTTATAGTTACATAATTGTTATAAAAAGAAATCTATATGTTCATACTTTTCCTCCCTCACTCTTTGTCATTTTAGGCATAAAACTTGAGTCATTTATATAAAAATCTCAATGTAGATTATTAGATCCTTTCTTTTATCTATTTGGAACTATGGATATGCCAATTATGATATTGTTTATTTTATATAATTTAAAGAAAATTGGTTTACAAGTTATATCTTTTCTTGATTATTTTGATTTATGTACCATCTATTTTGGCCCGTTTCTATGATTTAAACGGATATCTATTTTAATGGAAAAATTATAAAAAATAGTACCTCAACTTTTCATCTTTCAGAACTAGCACGTTTTTCGGAAAGTCGTTAAACCAGTTTTTCTCGATGGATCTTGAACGAGATCAACCACAAACATTTAGTTAAAATATTCACTATTTCTAGCTTATCGATTGTTTTTGCCTTTTGGGCCTTTCTCGATAGGCCAAGATTCTAGTTTTTTTTTTTTTTTTCCAAATATTAGATAATCTATCCAAATCTTATACCAAATCTTATATATTTTCAAATTTTCTCCAAATTCCAAATTCGATTATCTTTACTGAATATTTTATTCAATTCTTACGTAATTTTAGGTCCATTTTTTGTTTCCAGAATTATATGAATTTCTAAATTTCCAAATAAATTTACCGATTAGATTTTTTAGATGGATGATTGCATTTTGATTTTTAAATTTTGGGAAAGATTAAATTTTGCAATATATATATATATATATATATGCCGTGTTGGGGTTGATGCCCTAAATCTCGTAGGGTTCTATAGTTTGTAATTTTATTGTACAAACATCTTATTTATCTAATGAAATATATGATGTTTTACTTCATTTTGAGTTGAATTAACAACAAATCAATAAACGAAGATCCAAGGTTATCTTGTAGCTTAAACATGTGTGTAGTGACATACAGGTGGATCATGTTTTTTAAGGAAATCGTGTACGAGGATTTTCATGAGTAGCGGAAAGATCATTCCAAATTACAACCATATATGAACTTTACAATTACAGTCATAAATTGAAACATACGGTTATGCATTCATTACAGAAATTACAGCATGATACAACAAATAATCAAGGAGAAATGCTACACATTTGTAGACTCATCGCCAAGGTCCTTGATCACGAACGCTCGAACACAACAACCTTGAACGCTCGTCCAACATGACCGCTACACTGCACGAATACTGTGCATGTGAACTCAGCGATCGCCTCGGTCACGAACACCCCAACAGCATGAATAGCCTCCACAGAACCTCAACGGTTTCGAGTTGAGTATGACACCACCAAGAAGGTTACCTTGGTATTGTCGGTGTGAGAATCTAAAGGGTGGGCTCTGTGTGGACTTGGTTTGAGGCAGAAGACGGAGGAAACAATAATCGTGTAAACAATTGAGAAAGTGGGAGAAGGTTGAACCTATTGTATAGGTCGAAGCCCAATCGTTTAGCAAATACTTAGCGATCGTCCAGCAAAAGCTAAATGATCGTTTAGCTCATCGCTTAACTTCGTGTCTATTGCCTACAAACACTACACGATCATTTAGCTCGCTCCAAGTTGTCGCTTAGTACTTCCGTGAGATTATTTTTCAAGAGAGAAAATCTCAAATTCACAAAATTTTAACATTAGCTTTTTTAAAATTAGGAAAACAATTTTCCTTTTATCTCACGATTATAATAAAACCACCAATAACCTCCCACTCAATTGGTTATTAGAGAAAAAGAATTAATTATCCAATAATTAATATTATTACAAATATAAATGATAACCAACTTATCGTACTATATTTATAACCTATAGTTTTAATATTTCATCTCATGAAACATATAAACTATAGTTCTTTTTCTATTCCATGGTACTTATCATACTATATTTATAACCTTCGCCAGACTACAGCCCCTCCATTCAGAGTGAAAACTGACCCCGATGTCAATTTACGAAAATCTCTATCAGTCTGAAAGTCAGAGTTTGTGTATTTTGTAAGGATCATATTCTTATCTCTATACACGAGCATGTAGTCCCTCGTTCTTCTAAGATACTTAAGGATCGTCTTGACCACCGTCTAGTGATCAAATCCTGGATTAGACTGATACCGACTGACAATCCCTACTGCATAGCAAATGTCGTCTGGTACACAACATTGCATACATCAAGCTTCCTACAGCAGAAGCAGAGAGAATCCGTCTCATTTCCTCAACCTCTTAAGGTGTCTTAGGACATTGATCCTAAGACAAAACGATTTCATGCCTGAAGAGTAACAAACCTCTCTTGGAATCCTGCATCCTGTACTTGATCAACATTTGATCAAGCCTGAGATAGGGCTAACCATTTGTTCTTACGATCCCGAATGATCTGGATCCCTAGAATATACTGTGCCTCAACTAATTCTTTCATTTGGAACTGGGCAGCTAGCCATTTCTTAATATTAGTTAGATACCCTACATCATTCCCAATGAGTAGGATATCATCCACATACAGTACCAGGAAAGTTACTGAGCTGCTGATGATCTTCTTGTATACAGAAGGCTTATCAACGTTCTGATAAAAGCGAAACGACTTGACAACAGTGTCAAATCTGATGTTCCAAGATCTAGATGCTTGTTTCAGCCCATAAATGGATCTATTAAGCTTGCAAACTCTTTGCTCTTGATCTAGAACTATGAACCCCTCTGGTTGAGTCATGTAGATGGTCTTCTTAAGATTACCATTAAGAAAGGCAGTCTTGACGTCCATTTTCTATATTTCATAATCATAAAATGTGGCAATGGACAGGAAAATCCTGATAGACTTGAGCATGAAAACAGGTAAGAAAGTTTCCTCATAGTCAACTCCCTCAACCTGGGTATAACCCTTTGCCACGAGTCTAGCCTTAAAGGTTTGCACCTTTCCATCTACACCTCTCTTTCACTTATATATCCACTTACACCCAATAGGTCTTAACCCCTCGGGTGGATCAACAAGCTCTCAAACATTATTGAAGTACATAGACTCTATTTCCTGGTTCATGGCCTTAACCCATTCATTTTTGTCAACATCCTCCATTGCTTTCTTAAAAGACAACGGATCCTCGAGCCCATCATTTGAAATGAGGTTTTGGGCTTCAATGAAACCCATGTAACGATCCCGTGAGTTCACAACCCTCCTACTACGTCGAGGCAGTGTCAACTCTTGAGCTGGTTGACTAGATGTTCCAACCTCAACAACTCTTGTTGATCTGCCGGTCTGTTGAACAACTCTTGTTGAACCCTCAGCAGTCTCAGTCTCACTAGAGATCTCATGTAAAATGAGCTTACTCCGTGGCTTATGATCCCTTATGTGGTCTTCTTCCAAGAAGATAACATTTGTAGAAACAAACACTTTGTTCTCACTCGGATCCTAGAAGTATCCATCTTTCGTTTCCTTGGGGTAGCCTACAAAGAGGCAAACCTTTGAACGTAGTTCTAACTTCTTTGGGTTAGTCACTAGCACATATGCCGGACAACCCCAAATCCTGAAGTGGCGTAAACTACCTTTATGGCCTCTCCATAACTCAAAAGGTGTTTCAGAAACACTTTTCAAGGGAACGTTGTTTAAGATATAACATGCAGTTTTCACTGCAAAATCCTAAAACGAGTCTGGAAGATGAGCATAACTCATCATAGACCGAACCATGTCCAACAAGGTTTTGTTTCTCTTATCTGATACACCATTCTGCTGAGGTGTACCAAGGCCAAGAGTTGGGATGCAATCCCATGTTCTATCATATAGTTCTGGAATTGGAGGTCTATATACTCTCCACCACGATCAAACCTTAGTGTTTTTATCTTCTTACCTAACAAGTTTTCAACTTTAACATTATACTCCTTGAACTTGCCAAGGGCTTCAGACTTACGTTGCATTAGGTAGAGATACTCGAATCTTGAATAATCATCTATGAAAGAGATAAAATATTCATACCCACCCCGAGCTCTAACATTCATCAAACCACAGAAGTCTGAATGTACAAGCTCCAAGGTTTCCTTGGCTCTGTAACTTTTTCCAGTAAAAGGTCATTTGGTCAACTTGCCTTCGAGGCATGATTCACATACCGACAAGGAGTTTTCTTCTAAACTCTTTAAAAGTCCACTTTTCATCAACTTCTCAATCCTATTGAGATTGATGTGACCTAATCTTAGATGCCAAAGATGGGCATTATTTTTTATAGTTGATTATCATAAGGGAGAATTACATATGATTAACATTGTGTTATATATGTAGTCCACTTTACTGGTTGATATTAGGTATTTGGTTGGTACTCTGTTGTTGCATTTAGCTATCAAAATGAGTATGTCTTATCTGATTAAATATAATAAAAATATTGTTTAGAATGTTCAACTATGATTTTTAAAATATTACATCATAGTCTCAAATTATTTATGTTTAAACATATAAAAAAGTCATAAAAAAAATTTAACATTCTTAATGGAAAAAAAATAAATCTAAAAATAGGTTGAAAGAAAATTTTAACAAATTCTAAAAATAGGTATTTAAATATGCTCTTGATGAAAAAAAAATAAATCTTTTTAAATATAAAATTTATATTTAAATCTTTTTTCATTTCGCCAAAATTTTAAAATTTATTAGTAGTTTTTAATGTTTTTTTGCCAAAAATATTACATAGTAAAAATAATGTTTTTTTTTCCATACATAGTAAAAGAAATATCCATTGTTTTTACAGTGCCTATTATTTCTGAGAAAACTCTACAATCAAGTCATTCAAAAGGTATGTATATAGTTATTTACAATTATTTGGAATGATGTATTCATTATTGAATATTGAATTTTGAATGTTAATGATAATGTTATTGTTAGTAATGTTGTTGTTGTTGTTGTTATGTTTACTATTTATCTAGTTAATTTATTTTGGATTATTTACCTTAATATTGTAAATTTTATGATAAGTAAAGAACAAAGATTCATGTCAATATAAAATAATATTTATCATTGATTTAGGGTCAAATGATGTGTCTTAATATTATTTTTAATATAGTTGGCCTAATATATACTTACAAGTATTATGATAAATATTAGATTGCATTTGCCAAACTATGATGGACGTTATGGAATTTTATGTTATCTGCATGGAATTGTTAATGGGCCAAACGTGATAGAATATGATAGGCAACCATCTCTTCGTATAAACATGCATCGTCAAGTTGACTTCAACACATTAATCGATGGATTATGTGATGCATTATCCATAAATAGAGATGATGGGGTAGAGGTAATATTTAGATATGGTAGTTATGTAGCGGGATGTGCTTTCTATATCTCCATCTCATTACGAAGTGAGACTGATGTACGATTCATGATGAGCAACGCTCCATACCATCCAAATAGAGTTGAATTGTATATATCCCAACCCAGTGTCCCAAGTCCAACATCAACGAGAGAAGAAGTTGAAACTATTGTTGAGTTAGAAAGCCATGATGTGGAAGATGAGAAGTGTGATCTAACTATTGCTACAAACGATGACGAAGTTGAAATAGACAATAATGATATCGATCTAGATCAACTACCTGGTCAATTTTATGGCGTACATGAAGTCCTGAAACATTTACTGAGATAGACTTGAATGAGATGACCATTGAACCCGATTCGACAACAGGGGAAGACAATTATATGGGGTCTGATTCACTACTTAAGGGGTTGATATTCAATTCCAAATTGGATTTAAAAAATGCAGTGAAAAACTATTCGATCATTCGACATCAAAATTTTGAGGTCATTTAGTCGAAGAAAACAACATGGGATATTAGGTGTAAGAGATATGACAATGAATGCACGTGGAGACTTCACGCTGTTTACCATAAAAAACATGGTATATTTGAAATTACCCAGTACAATGACCCGCATTTTTGTGTGTATGCAAGACTGAGACAAGATCACAATCAATTGGACTTCGATCTAATTTCATCTGAGGTAAGCAGCATAGTGAAAAAAAATCCATCAGTTGACATCAAAACATTACAAGATATTATCTTGAAACAATATGGTTATTCCATCAGTTATTGGAAAGTGTAGGACAGAAGAAGAAAGGCAATTGCGAAGATATTCAGAGATTGGATCGAATCGTACAATTTTCTACCCAAATGGATGAATATCTTACAAATCACAAACCCCGGTACAGTCGTCCATTGGAGGCTAAATGAGGTGGATTGTGATGAAAGGCTTGTAATGTTCAGTAGCATGTTTTGGTCGTTTGGACCTGTTATCGAGGGTTTCAAGCATTGCAGGCCGCTACTTCAAATTGACAGAACCCATTTGTATAGGAAGTATGAAGGAACATTATTAATAGCTACCTCAGTTGATGCAAATAGCCACGTCTATCCGGTTGCATACGCCATTGTACCGAAGGAAAGTGCTGACTCGTGAGGCTAGTTTTTGAGGAATTTATGGGATCATGTGGTTCATAGAAAGGAGGGAATGTGTCTAATTTTAGATAGACACAAAGACATTATATCTGCAGTCAGAAACCCTAACAACGGTTGGGTTAGAGTACATCACAGATTCTGCTTGCGACATGTGGCGAGTAATTTTAACGACAAGTTCAAAAATAGTTTGTTGAAGAGTTTGGTGTATAGTGCAGGATCAAAATTTCAAGTTCGAAAGTTTAATGACTGTATGGCCGAACTTCAAACAACAAACCCTAATTGCTTACGATATTTTACTTCTATAGATCCTAAGCAGTGGACACAGTCACATGATGGTGGTCATCGTTATGGATGGCTAACCACGAATGTAGCCGAAAGTACAAATGTTGTTCTGAAATGAGCCAGAAAGCTACCCATCACTGCACTAGTCCAAGCAACATTCTATTGAACTATTGCTTATTTCACTGCTCATTGTGTAGAAATAGAGACTACTTGGGAGAGTGTTTCATGAGGTAAATTATTCACATCTTAGTTACCCACATTTTTATATTGACTATCGAGGTATTCTAAGTAATTTTCGTATTTGTCATAGGTATGTAGTAAAGAAAATAAGTCGTTGGGAACAATGTGCAATCAAACATTTCGTCAATATATTTGACAATCGAACAGGGTTGCAACAAACATTTTGTCAACGTATTTTTCATAGGTATACAGTAAAGAAAATAAGTCGTTGGGAACAACGTGCAATCACCACCTCAATCAACCCAATAACACTAAAGGGTGGAAACACACACCGAGTAAAATTAAGTGAAAGAACATGCACATGCAATAAGTGGCAGAGTTTTGGAATCCCCTATTCTCATGCTATGGCTGTATGTAAGACCATTGAGGTATACTACTTTTACTACATTGAAGACTATTACAAAATTCTCACTTATTTGGCATGTTATTCACCCCAGTTCGACCCTATCCCCGATAAAAAATGTTGGCCTAATCTTAACTTCTCAACTATTTATCTAGAAGAATCACGAGTTAGGACGGTTGGCAGATCATGTACTACTCACATGCAAAACGAGATGGATTAGAGGGAATGTTACAAGACACGGTGCACAATTTGCAGACAAGAAGGGCATAATAGACGAAATTGTCCCAATCAAGCTCGTGATACGATTTAGTTATTTATTTTTAATTCTCATTGTATTTATTGATTGTAACTTTTTTTACTTATTTATTCTTTATTAATTGTGATTGTATTTAATTGATTGTATTTATTGATTGTATTTATACAATGAAGGGTGTATTCTTTATTAACTGACATTATATTTGTTGATTGTAATCACATTGATTTTTACTACATTTAATATTGTTTTTATGGGATCAGATGGATGGGGATGTTACCATAGAGCCATACAACGACTCGATTTTGTACTTACAATGCAACCATAGATTCGAGGCTGTTTGGGAAGACGAGTATATCGATGCAATGTATTTTTGGCGAAGAAAGGCTGTTATTCGCAGGCGCGAGAACCCAGACCCTCGTATATTGAACTATCTATGAGTTGTAGGGTTTTACGGAGTCTCTTATATAAAATTTATACAACTAGACTGTCATCTGATAACGGCATTAGTGGAACGATGGCACCAGGAGACACACACTTTCCACATGTTGCATGGAGAGTGTACAATTACACTTCAAGTGTAGCCATCCAATTTGGACTCCTAATTAATGGAAGACCATTGATCGGGTCTCTAAATTATGACTGGAAACAACTTTGTGCCCTTCTTTTATGCGTAACCACGAATGACGTTGTTCTTAAAGGAGGTCGTCTAAGCCTGCCATGGTTAGCTGATCAATTTAACAACTTCGCCCATATACCAGACCATGCATATGAAGAGGACCTGCAACGATATGTTCGAGCATATATTCTCACGTTGATTGGAGGATTGGTATTTTCCGACAAATCCAATAGCAGAGTGCACCTGATGTATCTTCCTCTCTTGGTAGATTTTGATGTTACCGGGACTTACAGTTGGAGCGCTAGATGTCTTGCATGGTTGTATAGGCAACTATGCAAGGGTGCAATTACAAAGGAAAAGATATTGCAAGCCCACTTTTATTGCTACAAATTTGGGCATGGGATCGATTTCCTCTTCTAGTACCTCGACGACTCCATAGATACGAGAATAACTTAGGTGATAGACCACTTGTAGTAAGGTAAGCATATTTACCTCATTATTGTTGTTTTCATTATGAAATACTAATAGCTAAAATTTAACTTCTGATTGTTGTAGATGGAATGACAACTATTCTATAATTAGAGCACTTACGCATATTCTAGTACAGTACAGACACATATCGATACACATATGCCTAAACAGGTAATATTTTGTTCATTCATATATCATATATTCATAATGTTTCAATCTTCTCGTTAATTCATTTTTTGACACATATGCATGCAGATTACTTGGGAGTCGTATAATCATCTGATCCAATTATTGCCGCCACACTATCTCGATGACAATGAGATATGGAAATCCAGATTTCCACTCATATGCTTCTTCATTGTGGAGTTGCATCACTCAGATTGTGTGATACGTCGATTTGGGATGTTGCAACAAATTCCTCAACCTTGCAACACAGACGCTCGACTTCATTCACACGATCTAAGGGGCAGGCATGAGTGAGACTGGATTGCATATTTGGCTCCTCAAATTACAATATGGGAAAATCGACAGAGTTTGGTTGTTAATGGACCTTCTATTAACAACGGTGTAGGTACCGATCCTTGATATATTGAATGGTATTCTACTATGAGCAAGTGGTACATAACTAAAGCAGGAACATCTTATCACTTGTTAGTATGAGTTTATTGTTTACTATGAGTGTTTGATTTTATTTCTTCATTGCACACCAAAATAAATTTTAAAGTCATTAACTTGTTATTCAATTCTTTTTCAGGCCGAGCTTCCAAATTTGCCAATATCTTCTCAAAGAGCCTTGTGTAGACTCACTCGATATATCGAGTGCGATATTTCGATGGTGACGTTCCAATGGAAGAACAAGGTGATCCAGCAAGACATGAGGATATTCCTATTTGACCTAATGTTCGGAATGAATATCCAACAACGCCACTCGATCAGTACACTTCCATGATGTCCTCTCCCTTAACATTTGATTTTTTTTCCCAATAACCATCAGTACACTAAGCATGGAAGAAGGACAAACTTCGCATGTCCATCCAAATATCCATGACCAGTATATTATATATGGACAACGTAGTGAGGGTATACACTTTGTAGAGAAAAATCAACCACCAAGTGTACGAGGGCGTGACGATCGTGGACACTATGTCACTCAACATGATCAATCTAGGCGTAATAGAGGATCTTCTTCTAGTTGTGAATAAAGAACATTGTACATATGATTAAATTTATTAATGAAATTCAATTACGAAAATGCACTTACAGTCTACAACACATCTTAAAGAACCTCGAAAGTTAATATCTATATTTTTGCATAAGTTTCTAACAACTTTCAAAAAAATTGAAATTAAAAATTAATATTGAGTATATCAAATCAATCATAGCAATTTCTTAATCTCAAAATAACATTATAATTTATACGGTTAAAAAACTAGTAATATTACTATCAAAATAAAAAACGAGATTAGTGAGATAGTTGATTTAGGTAAAAATGATTTAGAGTTAAACAAATGAAATATTATTAACTGTAAAAAGACATAAGTAATGAAAGAGTTGGTTTCGGGTTATTAAAAGAATGAAAAAAATAATAGCAAAAATATTTTATTATTTTATTAATTTTTTTTGGAAAATTTCACTAAGCGAGCATTTAGATATTACTAAGCAATCAGAGAGAATACTAAGTGATCGTTTAGATAAATTTGTGCTAAGGTTACATATTGTATAGTACAATTGGTGCTAAAATTACATATTGTATAGTGTAAATTTGTACAGAATAATTGGTGTTGTACATAATATAATTGGTGTTGTACAAAAAAATCAAAGCGATCGTGTATAAATTATTAAGCGATCATGTACAAATTACTAAGCGATCGTGTACAAATTACTAAGCGATCATGTATAATTTACTAAACGACCACATAGTAATTTACTAAACGATCATGTTCAACAGACGCATTTTGACTGGTTTAATTTTTTTTAATGCGGCATACGAGGGAAAAATAATAAAATATTTTCGAATACATCTCTTCAAGAGACACATTCGGACGGGGACAAAAAAACTCCCATTTTTTCCTAAATAAGTTGGAAAGCATCCCTTTTCCCAATTAACTTTCAAAATAGCTCACTCCCTCCCCCCGGGAAAAACATTTAAGCTACAAAAGCCAAAACTCCCTTTTCTAAAAATTGAAAAAAATTGAAATATATATTTCACGCCCCGTTCCGTAACTATTAAATTTTAGAATTTAGTGTTAAAAAATTAAGCCTATAAATACCCTTTCTCTTTCTAAATATTTTGCTTATCTACTTTTTACTAATATTTTAAAAACCAAATCAAAATGAAAACTGAAAAAAAAAAAATAGTTTTTAAGAACTTATTTTTATTTTGAAATTTAGCTAAAAATCCAATTCTTTTACTTAAGAAAGATGTAAATCATGGTAAGAAATTGAAAGAGGAAATATGTTTAATTTTAAGAAACAAACAAAAGACCAAGACTCCGTTTGATATCCATTTGATTTTTGAAAATTAAGCCTGCAAATTCCACTTCCAACCATTAGTTTTCAAGTTTTGTTGGCTATATTTTATAATATTTCTAAAACTAAACTAAAATTTGAAAACTAAACAAAGTAGTCTTTAAAAATTTGTTTTTGTTTTTAGAATTTGCTTAAGAACTCAACTTTTTTACTTAAGAAAGATGCAGAGAAAACAAGTTTAATTTTAAAAAAAATTAAAAAATAAATGGTTATCAAATGAAGCCATATATTATTTGTAAAATACTATAACTACCTTATCCAAGAACCTTTCGAACACAAGCTGGGAAATACATAAGAATTGTAACTATGCTAAAACTAAATAAATAATAATAACAAAACTAAAAGAAAATGAGGTCAAGTTCTCAAAATCTTAATTTTACTAAAAAAGAATGTTTGGATAAAACACGTAAAGTAAATGTTTCCTTTTTTCTTCGCCTAATCTTTAGCTTAGAAGCGAGTATAACTTAAGATCTTAAATCACCAATTGACCCAAAAGCTTAAGTTGATGGGTGAAGGTAGATTTAATTATGTATCATCTAACACTCCTCTTCACTTGTGAAATTGGAATATGAAGAATACCCAACAAGTAAAAATCAATATTAATTTAGGAAGAAATAACATTGCAGAAGCTTGAACACAAGACCTTCATGGACTACTTGCTTTGATACCATCGTAAATCACCAATTGCCAATGGTTTCATGCTTGAATGTGTTTTATTTGTACCTACTTTAGACTACAATTTAATACCGTTGTCGTAGTTAATTGATGACACTAATTGCTTCATTCGGTTTACACCTTCTTTATGTGCTATACAAGACCAACATTCGGAGAGCTTAATTGGCGCTGGTGAACAGAAGGATGGACTCTATTATTTTAGAGAAATTCCCACTCTGCATGCGGTGAAGGTTCCAAAAGTATCTAAATTTAAGCTGTGACATAGGAGATTGGGGCATCCGTCGAATAGAGTGGTCAAGTTAGTTCTTGCAATTCATTCTAGCTCTATAAAAAGAAACTGAATAATGCATGTGTCACATGTCCTCAAGCTAAACAAACTTGTGATAGTTTTCTTGTTAGTGACAGCAAAGCTAGTCGTATATTGGCCCTTATTCATTGAGATTTGTGGGGTCCATATACCCACACACCATCTTCTTGTGAAGCTCATTATTTTTTAACTATTATAGATGATTTTTCAAGAGCTTTTTGGGTTTATTTATTAAGAAATAAAACTGAAGTTTTTTAAAAATTTCACTCCTTCCTTACTATGGTTGAACATCAATTTGAAGCATATGTTAAAGTAGTAAGGAGTGACAATGGGACAAAATTTCAATGCATGCACGCCTATTTTGACGAGAATGACATTATTTTTCAAACTTCATGTGTTGGAACTCCACAACAAAATAGGAGAATAGAGCGCAAACATCATCACATACTTAACGTGGCTCGTGCTTTAATGTTTCAAGGAAACCTTCTTATTACCTTTTCGGGAGAATGTGTTTTGGGTGCAGTTTATTTGATCAATCATACTGATAACACCATAAAAATGATATCGTTTTTAGCTTAATTCAGGTTTGTTCGTGGTATTTTCTATGTTTATTTTGTTATTTTGTATATATTGAGCAACTAAGAGGTAGAATAAGCATCTGGAGCTAAAACGGGACTTAAATGAACAAAATTGAAGCTCCTAGTATCAACCAGGGAAAATAATTTAAAATTACCAAAATATCCCTGAGAGAGCATTGCAACCCTCAAACCGAGTGTAGAGCTACGCTGGAAGGCAATAGTATGGTGTTGTGAGAGCGTCGTGACACTTCCTTTACGCTGGAAGGCTGTAGCATGGATTTCTCGAAGCGTCGCAACACTGCAAAGGGAGCGTTGCATTGCTCCAAACTTTTACGAATTATCCTTTCACGCACGGGCCTCGTGATTGAGTGAGCGGAGCAGTCAACGTTGCGACGCTCCCCCCTTACGTTGCGTCAAGCTGAGGCTAGCTTTGCAATGCTTGACCTAAGTGTTGTGATGCTGCGACAAGATTAATTTAAATTGTCCTAGCCGCCTACACTTTGACAAGACGAATTTTAGCAAAATTCTCCCTACTTTTCTGACATCCTCTCTATAATTATTCTTCCTTACTCAACTGAGTGAGTTGATAGATCCAAAATAAAAATAAAAATTCACAAAAAAAGAAATAATGTCCTAAATCTCATGGTTTTGTAGTCTATAAATCATTTGTACAAACGAATTATTTATTTAATAAAATAAAGTGTTATTTTAATTGACATTTAGTTTGCATTAACCCAAAACCAATAAACTAAGATCTCAGGTTATTTAATGTAGCTTAAACATGTATGTGGTGACATACAAGTGGATCATGTTTAAGTGATAGGCTGAAAGGTCTGTAGTATATGGATAAGGTTGAGTACCTTATCCTAGTGAC
The DNA here is from genome assembly GCF_009727055.1 of Benincasa hispida. Lineage (NCBI taxonomy): Eukaryota > Viridiplantae > Streptophyta > Magnoliopsida > Cucurbitales > Cucurbitaceae > Benincasa > Benincasa hispida. The sequence goes on along the minus strand of NC_052350.1, from coordinate 21,634,473 downwards.
ACTACGGATACGACCCACTTTGTAATTGTTGCAATTTTTGTAAAGTGTTACAAATGATCTGATCTTGATCATTCATGTGGAGACATGTGAGTGGGGTATCCTATACAAAGAGTTTGTATAAGACCGGACCACAAAATGATTAGTCTCACTTTATAACACCGTTACTTGAAGAGACTTACATTTCACTAGGATGACCGTGAGTGACTTGACCTTAATCTTGAGTGAGTTGTGAACTTCTGCCTATGAGGACGGTCTTTTGATCTACATGGGTGAGGGTGGCCAGTTTATCGACTTAATATGGCTACCATTTTGGAGATTCGTCTGAGTGGGAGCTGGGAACACAACCACACATAAAGAAATTCACTCCTTATTATTAGGATAAGTAGATACATTGCTCCCTTAAGAACTGAATTTGAGTTTTGAACAATGAGGCGCCTCACCCTTTCACTGGCCAGAGAGGAGTTTAGTTATAGTTGGACTATGACTAATTCTTCATTAAAGGGATCAGTGGTACTTTAATGAAGAATTACCCTTGTAGATATAACTACAAAGGTAAAATGGTAATTTTGACCTAGTTGTAGTTACAAGCAATTTGTGAAAGGTCAACTTACTGTTGATTGGTTATAACCAATGAACACAGAAATATATCTATAATACAAAGACTGCAGTTGTTGGTCTTTAGTGGAGTGACCGACAGTTAATGAATTTTGATTAATTTAATTAAAGAGTTTAATTAATTATTCTCGTATAATTAGAGCTTCTAATCTATAGGTTTATAAGGTCCCTCTGCTAGCTTAATAAGGGTTTAATGACAATCAATTAATTTTGGATTAATTTGAATTGTTCAAATTAATTAAAGAGAATTAATTGTATGAGATACAATTAATGTAATGTATATGGATACATTATAATATAAAGTTTAATGAGAGAAATAAATATTTTAATATGATTCAAATATTATATATATGAACAAGATTCATATAAAAACTACAGGTTAAAATTAATATGAATAGAATTCATATTAAAACTATAAGTTATATGAGAGAATATAAATTATTGGTCATATTATATATGATATAATATAAACTATAGGTTATATATTATATGTGATATAATATATAGTTTTATTTAATTATATTAATGCACCTCTAATGAACAAACAGTATACAGTCCAACTATGAACTAACACCTCTGAGGCCAATGAGAGGTTGAAGCCTCATTGTTCAAGACTCGAAATCATCTGTTAAGGGAGAAATTTATCTACTTTCCCTAAGGTTGGGAATGAGCAAATTCCTTCTTGTATAGCTTCATTCCTAACTCCCCAATTAGACAAATCCTCAAAATGGTAGGCATATTGAGTTGGCTAAACTGGCCACTCTCACCCATGCAAATTAAAGGACGGCCTTCACAGGCAAGAGTTTACAACTCACTCAGAATTCATGTCAAGTTAGCTATGGTCATCTTGGTGAAATGTAAGTCTCTTCTAGCAACGGTGTTAAAAAGAGAGACTATTCATTTCGTGGTTTGTCTTATACAAACTCTTGTATAGGATACCTCCGCTAACATGTTTTCCACATGAATGATCAGAATCAGATCATTTGTAGCACTTTACAACACTTGTAACAACTACAAAGTGAGTCATATCCGTAGTATCACTAGGATAAGGTATCCAGTCTTATTCATCTACTACAGACCGTTTAGGTTATTACTTAAACATGATCTACCTGTATGTCTCCACATACATGTTTAAATTACGTCATATAACCTTGGATCTTAGTATATTGGATTGAATTAATGCAGTCTAAATGTTAATAAAATACCTCTGATTTTATTCACAAGATGATACACCTTAGTAGAATGGTGTATCAAAAAGGAGAAATAGAACATTGTTAAACATGGTTCAGCCTATGATGAGTTATGCTCATTTATCTGATTCGTGTTGAGGTTATGCAGTAATGATTGTAGTTTATATTTTGAACCGTGTCCTGTTCAAAAATATTTCTGAAACACCTTTGGAATCATGGAATGGTTGTAAAGGTAGTTTATGCCACTTTAGAATATGGTTGCTCAACATATGTGCTTGAGGAAAATCCTAAGAAATTGGAACCTCGTTCAAAATTATGCCTATTTGTAGGCTACCCCAAGGGAACGAGGGTGGTTACTTCTATGATCTTAAAGAAAATAAATTATTTATGTCGATAAATGCTACATTTTTAAAAAAGGACCACATTAAAAAGCATAAGTCCCACAGTAAAATTGTGTTAAGTGAACTTTCCAATGAAACTATTGAAACTTCAACAAAAATTGTTGAAGAGGCTAGTATATCAACAAGAGTTGTTGATGTCGGTTCATCTAGTAAAGCACATCCATCTCAACAGTTGAAGGAGCCTCAACTAGTGGGAGGGTTGTGACCCACCTATTTGTTATATGGGTTTAACAAAAACCTTGACCGTCATATTAGATGGCGAAGTTGAGGATCCGTTGTCCTATAAACAAGCAATAGATGATGTGGACAAAGATGAATGGGTCAAAGCTATGGATCTCAAAATGGAGTGTATGTACTTCAATTTAATCTAGGATCTTGTAGATAAACCTGATAGGGTAAAAAATTTAGGTTGCAAATGGATCTACAAGAGAAAAAATGAACCTTTAAGGCTAGACTGATGGTAAAGGGTTATACTTAGGTTTAACTTTTCAAGTGCTTCAAACTTGTGTTGCATTAGGTATAGATACCCATATCTAGAATAATCATCTATTAAAGAGATGAAATATTCATACCCTTCTTTTGCTCTTACAATCATTAGACCACAGAGATTTGAATGTATACACTTCAAGGTCTCTTTGGCTCTATAACGTTTTCCAGTAAAAGGTCGTTTTGTCATTTTTCCTTCAAGGGCTGACTCACATACAGATAAAGTGTTTTCTTCTAAACCATTTAAAAGTCCTCCTTTCATCAATCTCTCAATCCTATTAAGATTAATGTGATCTAACCTTAAATGCCAAAGGTGGGTATTTTCTTTAGGAGAAATGCTCGGTCTTTTAGCAGTTGTTGCCGTATTGAACATTTCAGTATTTAGGACGACTTTTGTAACTAACAACCTTAGTACATACAAGTTATTTTCCATCGAACCAAAGCCTAATTTCATTCTATTCTTAAAAATAAATACTTTATTTTCAGAGAAGGATAAGGAATACTTTTGTTCAATCAGACAAGAAACAAAAATTAAGTTCCTCTTGATATTGGGAATTACATACATGTAATCTAATATCATATATCGTTTCTTGTCCAAAAATAACTTAAGCTTGTCTACAGAAACAGTTGAAACAGCCTATCCAGTACCAACTCTAAAAGTCATATCTCTAGCTACCAATTGTCTCCAGGAATTAATCCCTAATAGGAAGAACATATGTGACTAGTAGCTCCTGAATCAACTATCCAGGCAGAATCATCATTCTCTACTAAGCAAGTTTCTAAGAAAAATAAATCAGATTTATTTTCAAAGGAGTTCTATCTTTTCTAGAGAGTAGTGGGATCAACTCCTAATCTCATATCATAAACTCCAAGTTTCATCTCAGAGGACAAACCTCGTTGATTAACTTCACTAGATTTGACAATATTTACTTTCTCTATTTGTCTCTTGACATTCAATATGGACTAGAGTTTATTTAGAAAGCTGACATTACTGGTTTTGTTGTCATCAATCCCACTTTGCTTGAATTGTGAGAACTTTCGCTCAAACAATTCTTGCATTGATTGCATGATCTGATGTGCAGTGACCATGCTCTCAAATGTTTTGGCTAAGACATCGGGTATGCTTGCTAAAATGTTAACTCGGGCTTTATCATTGGCCTTCATCCACATTTTGTATGCATCACAAACATTTCATGTTGCACTAGGGGTTGAGACTTGAAGAAAATCCTTAGTCAAGATGATGTTGAGGTCGTTAACCACGAAAAAAGTTTTAATCGAATCTTTCCAAATTGTATAATTAAATTTGGTCAAACAAGTAGAGGCAGATGACGGAAAAATACAATTTGACATTTTGCTGGAAAAAAAATTGTTCTACATTAAATTTTAGCATAACTTTATAACATCCAATTAATTTTAGCAATAACTGAATGAACCCCATTTAACATTTAAATTTTGCAATGATGCTTTAGTGATTTAGGACAAAAACCACTGAAAGGTAGTCAGTTGTCCCTTTACTGAACCGAGACACTATCAACCAATTATTACACTAGAATAACTTATTCCTGAAATAATTAGTCATCATTGATTTGGTCAAGAAATCATTAACTAGCTTAACAATTTTTCGTTAGTGTTACCCTTCATTTTAGACCTTAGAGTTTTGCCTCAATGAGCCAACCGAAGAGAAAAATCGATTAGGGAAAGAATTAAAGCGATCCTATCCATTTTTGGAGTTCGTCTTGATAATGATCTAATGCACAAACCATCCAAAGGGGGACGCTCTTAGGGCATCTTGAGACCGTGCAAGAAGATCTCACGGTGCAAACTAATGAAGGAGATCGTAGGACATGTTGACACACATCCCTCTNCCGTGCAAGAAGATCTCACGGTGCAAACTAATGAAGGAGATCGTAGGACATGTTGACACACATCCCTCTCCCACTTTCTATAAATACTCTCTTCAGTCACCTTGATATTGACCTATGCAAACATCATTCGAAGGGGGGCGCTCCCAAGGCGCCTTGAGGCCAAGTATAAGTCTCATGGTGTGAATATTAAAGAAGAAACTTTAGTAGAAGATTGACGTATCGTATACATCTTTTTCCTCATACTGAGTATTTTAAAATACTTAGGGTTTATTTAACTTAGGAAAAAATATGGCTAATTATTTTTACTAAGTAATTGTTTTAGTTTGCCTAATACTAACTTGCTTTGAATAGTTAAACAATTTTGATTAATGTTCATTAAAAATTTTAACTGTTCATTAAACATTTTAACAAACTTTAATCAACAATTTCATGCTTGTAGTAAATCTATCTAATTCACCTTCTAGGTCAGTTTCCAGGTAGGGGTATTTCGTTTTCGTCAGCTTAAATACCCCAGCCTAGACAAAACTAGCCTTAGACAAAGGTCATTTATAGATACATTTGCTAAAATTTTAATCTTTTATTAAAACCAATTTAATCCCATTAAATTGATTAAAAACATTAAACTAATTTCTAATCAGATTAGAAATGTTGTGAACTTAGGTCTATGTAAATCTTATTTTAAACTATTTAAAAAATGATTTGAACCTAAGTTTGCATGCAATTTTGAATTATTTATTTTAATTTCTAATTTCATTTAGTTATAACAATTATAAAGTAAAAAAATGAAATAAATTAAAACCATACATTGCATGTGATACCGTACTTAGGAAAACTTATAACAATTATAAAGTTACCTAAAGTAATGACATGTTTCATACAATTCCTATTTCATTACTTAACATACATAACACTTACATACTAAAGTAATGAAATCCGTAATGACATTCATCCACATATTCTAACCATATATTATAACAATTGCAATATAATGATGCATGATAATGTCATTAATGCATGTAAACATATATTATAATAATTATATTATATGATGCATGAGCATGCTATAAAATTAAATCATGTAATTATATTATAACATTTATAATTTTCATGATGCATGATTAAATGCATAACCTATGGTGGGCTTTTCTATATGGCATACATTATGACATATATGATATAAAAATAAACCATACATCAAATGCATAATTTAAAGAACAATATATGGACCGGGATTGAACTCCTAAACAATTAATTAAAATAATATAACCTTTATATTAATTTAATTAATGGAAAAACTAACTATTACATCAAATAATAGTTGAATCGGTTCAAAAAGAGTGAACCCGAATTTGAACTACACGAATTGGGCCGTCCAAAACTCGAACCGCCAGCAACCCAGTCGCTGAACCACCCGACTTCATGAATTGCCCGTAAATCTCGTGAAGTTTCCATCTCGGAGCATCGTGACGTTGTGCCCGAGCATCGCGACATTACAAAAAAACATCTTCGTCTACTGCATTGTAATGTCCCGACGCTAGGGCACAACGTTGCGAGCAACTGTACAGTCGCCTCCTATACATACGCGAACTCCTTCGTTTTTGCTCCAATTTGGGCCTTGATTTCTCCAGAAAAATGTTAGAAAAGTCACAATTGAAACAGACAAAAAAATTTATAGACCCAATTGCAAAACTAATGCCCAAAACATCAGGCCCTTACAAACCAAATTGTAAATTTAAAGTAGTAAATTCTAAGGACCAATCCTGAAAACATCCATAACTGCAAACCATCATTCACAACATGAACACAATAGAGTAATGCAACCCACCATAGCCTGAATCTAAATTCTAGAAAATAAAAAAACTAAGAACCAAAAACCTTCGCTCTGAACCAATTGAAGGACTGTGAGGTCCAATGCGGAAGCGTAGATCGTGTTCCAATTTCAATTTCACAAAGAATTAAAATACAGTGAACTAAATTATGCATATCACAGAGATTTCATAGCATGCTTTATAAATAAACAGTAAAGGAAAATAGGGTTAGTCATACTTACCCTTAAAGAATTGAATCCTCATGAACCTTCTCCTTCCAATCACCACAAATAAACCTCCTTATTCTTCTTAGGGGTGAGAATTACAAAGAGAGTTGTGAGCTTCTCTATTGATTTTTGGGAGAGGGCGAGGAGATGAATTGAGATTTTTGGGAGATCAAACCAAGAGAGTAACCAACAGACCTTCTTTGCATTAGAAGTAAGAGGAAGAAGAAGATTTCCTGTAATCTCTCATTCCCACATATGTGATTAGAGAGAAAACCAAGGGATGGAGTTATAATTCCCTCCTTTTATTAAATTTAAATTAAAGTAAAACTATTTTAATTTAATTAAAAATATATAATTATATAATAATCACTTTATTATATAATATATATTATACCATATGTTATATCTAATATAACATATGACTTATAGTTTTTATATTGTATCAAATATAATATAACCTATAGTTTGGATTCTCTCAACATTTATGACATTTAATACAAATCAAATTCATATTAAAAAATAATTATATGAATCTCATCCATATAATTAGTATTTGAATCATATTCAAATATTTAATTCCTCTCAAAATAAACTTTATATTATAATGTATCAAACACATTGTATTAATTATATCACATAGAATTGATTTGAATTAATTATATCATATATAATTAATTCTCTCAATTAATTTAAAAAATTCAAATTAATTCAAAATTAATTCTCAATTATCCATGTTGAGTTACAGAGGGGACCTTATGGACTTATAAATTGAAGCTTTAATGGTACTTGGATAATTAATTCAAATTATTCAACATCCATCAGCTGTTCATCACTCCAATAAAGACCAACAACTGCACTTTTCGCACTACAGATATATTTCTGTGTCCATTGGATATATCCAGTTAACGATGCAATGACCTTCTACAAATTGCTCGTAAGTACAACTGGGCCAAAATTATTGTTTTGCCTTTGTAGTTACATCTAACTCCTTAAGTACCACTGATCCCTATAATGAACAATAAGTCATAGTCTAACTCTGAACAAACCCCCCTCGGGCCAAAAGAGGGTGTGATGCCACATTGTTCAAGCCTTAGAATCAGCCTTTAAGGGAGCAATTTATCTACTTATCCCGGCATTAGGAAAGGAGTGAATTCCATCTTGTGTAGCTGTGTTCTCAGCTCCCCAATCAAATGAATCTCTAAAATGGTAGGCATATTGAGTCAGTCAATTGGCCACTCTCACCCATGCAAATCAAAGGACTAGCTTCATAGATAGGAATCACAACTCACTAAGGATTCATGTCATGTCACATATGGTCATCCTGGTGAAACATAAGTCGATAATATTAACGGCGTTATATAATGAGACTATTCATTTCGTGATACAATCTTATACAAACTATTTGTATAGGATACCCCAACTCACATATCTCTACATGAATGATCAGGATCAGATCATTTGTAGTACTTTACAACACTTTGTAACAACTACAAAGTAGACCATATTCATAGTGTCACCAGGATAAGGTACCCAATCTTATCCATCTACTACAGACCATTTAAGTTATCATTTAAACATGATTCACTTGTATGTCTCTACATATATGTTTAAATTACATACAATAACCTAGGATCTTTGTTTTTTGGATTGAGTGCATGCTCATAAAATAACAATTATTTTAATAATAACAATTTTTTTTTATACAGAGTTTACAAACTATGAGAATACAAGAGAGATTTAGGACACCAATCTCAACAAAGACTGTCTTTCTGAATGGTAATCTTAAAGAGGCCATCTATATGCAACAACTAGAGGGATTCATCAAACAAGGTCAAGAGCAAATGATCTACAAGCTTTATCGATCCATTTATGGATTGAAAAAAGTATCTCGATCTTGGAATATAAGATTTGATATTGCGATTGACCAAAATGTTAATGAGCCTTGTGTCCACAAGAAAATCATCAACAGTTTAAGAGCTTTCTTAGTGTTATATGTGGATGGTATCCTACTCATTGGGAATAGCATAGGTTAATTGACAAATATTAAAAAGTGATTAGTAGCCCAATACCAAATGAAAGATTTGGGAGAGGCGCAATTTGTTCTAGGGATCCAGATCATCAGGGATCATAAGAACAAAATGCTAGCCTTATCTCAGACATCGTATATTGACAAGATGCCTGTGAAATATTCGATGCACAATTTCAAGAGGAGTTTATTACCTTTCAGGCATGGAGTTGTATTGTCTAAGTAACAGTGTCCTAATATACCTAAAGAAGTTTAGGAAATGAGACGAAACCCCAATGTGTCGGCTATTGGTAGCCTGATGTATGCAATGTTATGTATTAGACCTAACATTTGTTATACAGTAGGAAATGTCAGTGAACATCAGTCTAATCTAGGATTAGATCATTGGATAACAGTTAAAACCATCCTCAAGTATCTTCGAAGAACAAGAGACTACATGCTTTTGTATGGAGCGCTAAGGATTTGATCCTTATAGGATACATTGACTCTGATTTTCAGATTATCGGGATTTCAGGAAATCCACATTAGGATCAATGTTCACTCTTAATGGAGGAACAGTAGTATGGAGAAGCACAAAGCAAGGTTGCATTGCTGACTTTACCATGGAGACAGAGTATGTAGCGACTTGTGAAGCTGCTAAGGAGGCTATATGGCTCAAAAAGATTTTGACAAATCTGGAAGTTGTTCCTAATATGTCCAAGCCCATCACTCTTCATTTTGATAATAGTGGTGTTGAGACAAACTCCAGGAAACCTAGGAGCCACAAGAGAGGGAAGCACATTGTGTGTAAATATCATCTCATCCGGGAGATTTTACATCGAGGACATGCGATCGTCACTAAGATCACTTCAGAGCACGATGTTACTGATCCATTTACAAAGGCCCTCATGGCTAAAGTGTTTGAGGGTCACCTGGAGAATCTGGGTCTACGAGACGTGCATCATCTAGTCTAAGGCAAGTGGGAGATGTTACTGGGCATATAATCTATGCCCTAGTTTATTGTTTTATGTGTTGTACTCTATTGATTCTATGTATTTGTATACCTCCACTAGCTTTAGGACAAGTGGGAGATTGTTGGGGTTGATGTTCTAAATCTCGTGGTTTCATAGTCTGTAAATCATTTATACAAACGAATTATTTATTTAATAAAGTGTTATTTTATTAGACATTTAGTTTGCATTAACCCAAAACCAATAAACTAAGATCATAGGTTATTAATATAGCTTAAACATGTATATGGTAACATACAAATGGATCATGTTTAAGTGATAACCTAAAAGGTATGTAATAGATGGATAAGGCTGGATACCTTATCCTGGTGACACTACGAATATGACCCACTTTTTAATTGTTACAATTATTGTAAAGTGTTACAAATGAACTGATCCAGATCATTCATGTGGAGACATGTGAGTGAAGGTATCCTACACAAAGAGTTTGTATAAGACTAGACTACAAAATGATTAGTCTCTCTTTATAACGTCGTTACTTGAAGAGACTTACATTTCACTAGGATAACCATAGGTGACTTGACCTTAATCCTGAATGAGTTGTGAACTCCTGTCCATGAAGGCGGTCATTTGATCTGCATGGGTGAGAGTGGCTACTTTATCGACTCAATATGCCTACCATTTTGGGGATTCGTCCGAGTGAGGAGCTGGAAATATAGCTACACAAGAAGGAATTCACTCATTCCCATTGTAAGTGTCAACAAATAAATTGCTCCCCTAAAGGCTGATTCTGGGTTTTGAATAATGAGGCACCTCATCCTTTCACTAGCCAGAGATGGGTGTAGTCATAGTTGGACTATGCCTAATTGTTCATTAAAGGGAGTGATACTTAAGGAGTTAGATTTTCACTAAAGATATATTTCTGTGTCCATTGGATATAACCAATCAATAGTACGATAACCCTTCACAAATGCTTGTAAGTACAACGGGGCCAATTTACTGTTTTGTCCCTATAGTTACATCTAACTCCTTAAGTACCACTGATCCCTCTAATGAACAATATATCATAGTCCTACTATGAGTGGACACCTTTCGACCCATGAGAAGGTGTGTGACACCACATCATTCAATCCCCGAAATCAGCCTTTAAGGAAATAATCTTCTACTTACCCTTGCTTCGGTATAGAGTGAATTCCATCTTGTGTAGTTAAGTTCCCAGCTCCTCAATCAGACGAATCCCTAAAGTGGTAGGTTTGAATCCACAATCTGGACACTCGCACCCATGCAAATCAAATGACCACCCTCAAAAGAAGAAATTCCCAACTCACTCAAGATTGAGGTCATGTTACCTATGGTCATTCTAGTGAAATGAAGTCTCTATCATGAACGGCGTTATAGAACGAGACTAATACACTTCATGGTCTGGTCTTATACAAACTCCTTTGTAGAGGACGCCCCCGTTCTCATGTCTCCACATGAATGATCAGGATAAAATCATCTGTAGCATGTCACAACACTTGTAACAATCTACAAAGCGGGCCGCATCAGTAGTGTCACCAGGATAAGATTTCCCTCCTATATCCATATACTACAGACCATTTTGGTTATCATTTAAGGCATGATCCACTTGTATGTCTACACATACATGCTTAAGTTACATCGATAACTAGAGATCTTAGTTTATTGGTTAGTATTAAAGCAAATAAAACATCTCATGTTTTATAGACAACAGTGAAGAAAATATCTCATATTATTACATCACAAGCGTTTGTTCAATAAAGTGTTTACAAACTACAGAACCCGACGAGAGTTTAGGACATCAACTCCAACAATCTCCCACTTGTCCTAAAGCGTGTGGGATGTACAAAATAACTAGTACAAAACAATAAACTAGGGCACTAAGAACTAGTACAAAATCTCCCACTTGCCCTAGTCCAACCGCGGCCAGTCCCATAGACCCATGCTTAGAAGGTGACCCTAAAAAACTGTAGCTGTAGAGCCTTCATAAACAGGTCAGCAATGTTGTGCTCCAAAGCGATCTTCGTGACTACCACGTCCCCTAGATGCACTATCTCGAATATGAGATGATACTTTCACTCTATATGTTTGTCGCGCTTGTGACTCTTGGGCTCCCTGAAGTTTGCCACAGTACCACTATCGTCACAATAGAGGGTGATAGGCCTATACATGTCTGGAACAACTTCCAGATCAGTCAGGAACTTCCTGAGCCAAACGGCCTCCTTAGCAGCTTCACAAGCTGCTACATACTCGGCCTCCATCGTGAAGTCGGCAATGCACTCTTGCTTAGTGTTTCACCATATTACAGCTCCTCCATTAAGAGTGAAAACTGACCCTGAAGTAGATTTTCGAGAATCCTTATCAGTCTGAAAGTCAGAATTCGTGTATCTAGTAAGGATCAAATCTTTAGTTCCATACACGAGCATGTAATCGATCGTTCTTCGAAGATACTTGAGGATGTTCTTAACTGCGGTCTAGTGATCTTGTCCTAGATTAGACTGATACCTACTGACAATCCCCACAACGTAGCACATGTTTAGTCTAGTACAGAGCATCATATACATCAAACTGCCAACGAAAGATGCATAGGGGATCCATCTCATCTCCTCAACCTCTTGAGGTTTTTGAGGACACATTTCCTTAGATAGTGTAACTCTATGCTTGAAAGGCAGTAGGCCCCTTTTGAAGTTCTGCATCGAGTACTTGAGCAACATCTTATCAATGTACGATGCCTGAGACGGTGCTAGCACTTTGTTCTTCCAATCCTTAAAGATCAGAATTCCAAGAACAAACCGAGCCTCTCCTAAATCTTTCATTTGGAATTAGACCACTAGCCAGTTCTTAATTGATGTCAGTAGACCTACATCATTCCCAATGAGTAGGATATTGTCTACATACAACACTAGAAAAACTACTGAACCATTGATGATTTTCTTGTAGACACAAGGCTCATCGACGTTTTTGTCAAACCCGTACGATTTGATCGCAGTAGTATTTAACATCATCTCGAGATCCATGGCTTTGACCCATTCATCTCGATCAACATCCTCCATTTCCTTCTGATAAGACAACGGATCCTTAAGCTCGCCATCAGCTACCATAGCCAGGATTTTGGGGAATCCCATATAGCAAACAGGTGGGTTCGCAACTCTTCCACTACGTCAAGGTTCCTTCAACTCTTGAGGTAGAACTAGGGGTGTATATAGTCCGAGTTGGAAGAATTTTGAGGACCAACCCAAAAATTCGAGTTGGCTAATAATGAACTATATCGGTTCATTTTTGAAAGGTCAACCCAACCCAACCCAACCCAAAATTTTGTGAGGCTAGATCTACGAGAGGGCGAGGGTTTTCGTTTGGAGAGACGAGCATGATGGACGACAGGAGGGACCGAGGGCGAGGGTGAGGGTTTTCGTTGGGTTTCTTTGTCGGACTGCGACAGATGCAAAAGGATGAGGGTTTTCATGGACTGCAACAGATGTGAAAGGGTGAGGGTTTTCTTTTCGTTGGGTTTCTTTATTAGAATGTGGCGGATGCGATTGACGATCGCGACTCACGAGGGACCAAGGGTGAGAGCGACTGGCGAATTTTCCTCCTTTCCTTCATGAGGGACCAGATGCGCAAAGTGAAAGGATGAGGCTGCCTTTTTTGTTTTTGTTATAGGTCGGGTCGGGTCGGGTCAACCTGACACTGAAAGTGAATAACCCGAGACTCGACCCAAATTTTAAATTTTTAATAATTTCTAACCCAACCCAACCTTTACGGTTAGGGTTGGGTAGTCCAGATTAGTAGGGTTATTGGGTTTTTTGAACACCCCTAGGTAGAACTGACCTACCAAATGAACTGTCATCAACAACGCTTGCTGATGGAGTAGACTCTTCTACAACTCTTGTTAAAGTTTTAGTAGTTTCGTTGGAAAGTTCACACAACACGATCTTTCTATGTGGATTGTGCTCCCTCATATGATCCTCCTCTAGGAAGGTTGCATTCATAGACACACTCTGTTTTCCGTAGGATCATAAAAGTAACCCCTTCGTGTATCTTTGGGGTAGCCTACAAAGAGGCACAACCTCGAATGTGGTTCCAATTTCTTTGGATTAGTCTCGAGCATATGTGCTGGGTAACCCCATATATGGAAATGATGCAAACTAGCTTTATGCCCGTTCCACAACTCCAAAGGTTATGGAGAAGTGACGCAAACTAGCTTTCATGCATGGTTATGGAGAAAACCACCAAAAATTATCTTATAATTGTTTAATTATAAATAAATATAATAACTTATCATATTATATTTATAACCTATAGTTTTAATATCACATCATATGCAACATTTAAACCATAGTACTTTTCTCCTTTACTAGATATAAATTATATTTATATCATTTTCCTCCAATTAATGTATCTCATACATCATGTCAACTATATCATATATAATTGATCAATTTAATCATATCATATATAATCAAACTCCCTCTTGTCAATTTGAACACTTCAAACTAAATCAAAAACTGATTCTCAACTTGAATCCATTGAGTTACCAAGGGGACCTTATAGACCTATAGCTTGGAGTTCCAACGGTACGTGGATAACTGACTAAACTCTTTAGCCACGAGATCCACCATCCGTTAACTGCTGGGCACTCCACTAAAGACCGATAGCTGCATTCTTTTCACTACAGATATATTTTTGTGTTCATCGGATATAACCAATCAATAGTACAATAACCCTTCATAGATGCTCATAAGTACAGCTGGGTCAATTTATCGTTTTGTCCCTCTAGTTACATCTAACTTCTTAAGTACCACTGATCCATCTAATGAACAATATCTCATAGTCCTACTATGAGTGGACACCTCTCGACCCATGAGAAGGTGTGTGACACCACATCATTCAATCCCCGGGATCAACGCCTTAAGGAAATAATCTATCTACTTACCCCTGCTTTGGGAAGGAGTGAATTCCATCTTGTGTAGTTGAGTTCCCAGCTCCTCAATCAGATGAATCACCAAAGTGGTAGGTTTGAGTCCACAATCTGGCCACTCGCACCCATACAAATCAAAGGACCACTCTCAAAGGCAGGAGTACCAACTCATTCAAGATTAAGGTCATGTTACATATGGTCCATCCTAGTGAAGTGAAGTCTCTATCTGAAACGAGTTTAAAAAGAGACTAATACACTTCGTGGTTCGATCTTATACAAACTCCTTTGTATAGGACGCCCCCGCTCGCATGTCTCCACATGAATGATCAGGATTCAGACCATCTGTAGCATGTTAAACACTTGTAATAGGGTTGGCAAAATCCTCGTGGGTCGGGATGGGGTACCGCCCTGACCCGACCTCGATTAATCCTCTCGATCTCGATTTTTGATATAGTTTAATAATTTTTTATAAATATATATTTATAATATATAAAATAATTTATTTATATATATATTTATAATGTATAGTGTTCGATTGGAGCCTAATATTAAATATCCAAATTCTAACTCTAAACCCAAGAAGCCAAACCCATTTTAATTAATAAAAAAAATGAGAAATTTTCGCGGGGAATTAGTAGGGGAATTCCTATGGGGAAATGAGGAATGGGTCCCGACAGGGAATCCCCACCCCCGTCCCCCATTCAAATGGCGGGGACAGAGGCGAGGATGGGGGGAATTTCCCACACAGGGTCGAGGATGGGGGACGCCACCCCGCCCTACCCCGTTGCCAACCCTAACTTGTAACAATCTACAAAGCGAGTCGCATCCGTAGTGTCACCAGGATAAGGTTTCCCTTCTATATTCATATACTACAGACCATTTTGGTTATCACTTAAGGCATGATCCACTTGTATCTCTCCACATACCTACTTAAGTTACAACAACAACCAGGGATCTTAGTTCATTGGTTTATGGTAAAGCAAATAAAACATCTCATATTTCATAGACAACAGTGAAGAAAATATCTCATATTATTACATCACAAGCGTTTGTTCAATACAGTGTTTACAAACTACAGGACCCAACGAGAGTTTGGGATATCAACCCCAACAATCTCCACTTGTCCTAGGGGTAGTGGTGATGCTAAATCACTGTTTACGAAAGGAAAATCTTTCTCGAGAAAAGGGAACTCTAACTTTCAGAAAGGTAATCGTGCATAGAGGGATAAATCTATTATGAGATGTTTCTTGTGCCATAAAGAAGGACATTTCAAAAGAGATTGTCCTGACAGAAATAAGAAACCATACAGAAAGGATTTCAAAAGGCCAAAGGAACATGGGAGAGGAGATGTTTCTATATAGGAGGATAGACTTGAATTCACAAAAATTCATGTGACCACTTAGGAAAGAGCAAATGGCCATGAATCTAAAGAAGACTGTGTGTTAGACTTAGGTTGTACCTATCACATGACATCATCAAAGGCATGGTTTATCTCTTATAAATCATAGGATTGTGGATCCGTTTTTATGGGAGACAATCATGACTGTAAAGTGGTTGGAATAGGCTCAATAGTGTTTAAACTCCAAGACAATAGAGACATACTCCTTAAAGAAGTAAGGCATGTTCCACAGCTTAGGCGGAATCTAATTTCTATGGGAATGCTTGATGACCAAGGCTGCATGTTTATTGGGAAGAATGAAAGCCTAGAGATTTCAAAGGATGGAAGACCTATATTTAATGGGGTGAAGTCTAATGGGTTGTACTTTGTGAGAAATGTTTCATTACTAGCTCAAACACTTGTAACACAGAAGCTTGAAGAGGGTGAGATTGATTTGTGGCATAGAAGACTCTCACATATAAGTGAGAGGAGAATTCAAGAGCTACAGAAACAGGGGTTGATGAGGCTGAATTTCTATGAACATTGTATCTATGGGAAGTCTAAGAGATAGAAGTTTGTGAAGGGTACTCACAAAACCACTGAAATTCTAAGCTACATATATGTTGACCTATGGAGACCTACAAAGATTCCTTCATGGAGTGGTTCAAGGTATTTTCTTTCTCTAATAGATAAACTCAAGGGAAGTTTTGGTGTTTTTGTTAAAATCCAAAGACCAAACATTTGCAAATTTTAAAAATGGAAAATCTATTGTTGAGAATCAATCTAGTAAAAAATTAAAATATTAAGGACGGACAATGGTTTAGAATTCCTAGGCAATGACTTCAATAGTTTTTGTGCTGAGAATGGAATTACAAGGCATAGAATTGTAGCCTACACTTCACAACAAAATGGAGTAGTTGAGAGGATGAATAGAACTATCTTAGAGAGAGTAAGATGCATGATTTCAGAAACTAAAGTGGAAGAGTCTTTTTGGACAGAAGCAGTGGCTACAACTTGTTTTACTATGAATAGGAGTCCTTGCACGACTATGGATTTTAAAACACCTAAGGAAGTATGGTCAGGGCATCCTCCTAACCTCTCTTTCTTAAAGCCTTTTGGCTGTAGAGCTATGAAATGTATGTTCATTGGCTATCCAGAAGGAACTAAAGGGTTCAAGTTGTGGGATTTCAGATCTAATCAAAGCATAATCAACAAAGAAACCCAAATAGAAACCTAAGAACCTGAACCTTAGAACTTAACAAACTATACTCTTACAAGAGTTAGAACTAGAAAGAAAAGAAGGCCATCACAAAGGTACAGAGAGGATGATTATGTTTCTTTTTCTAACCTTTGTGATGACATAAATGATAATGAACCTAAAAGCTATGAAGAAGCAGTTAACAGTAAGGAAAACAAATAGTGGGTGAAGGCAATGAATAATGAAATGAGCTCCTTGTATAAAAATGAGACATGGACTTTGACTACTTTACCTCCTAAATAGAAAGTTGTGCCATGCAAGTGGTTATTTAAGAAAAAGTTGGGGAAGGAAGATGAAGGTGGAGTGAGATATAAAGCTAGACTAGTAGCTAAGGGATGCACTAAAAAAGAAGGACTAGACTACAATGATATCTTCTCCCCTATGGTGATGCATACTTCAATAAGAGTGCTCCTAGCTATTGTAGCTTGCAAAAACTTAGAGCTAAAACAGCTAGATGTGACCACAACTTTCCTATATGAAAAGCTAGAAGAAACTATCTATATGTCTCAGCCTGAAAGTTACAAGAAAAATGGGTCAGAAGATCTAGTTTGTTTGATAAAGAAGTCCCTATATGGGCTTAAACAGTTTCCAAGGTGTTGATATAATTGTTTTGATGAGTTTATATCGAGCCTAAAGTTCAGAAGAAGCATCTATGAGTCTTGTGTCTACATAAGGAAGTGTGAAAATAAGGAAGAAGTCTATCTTATACTATATGTAGATGATATGTTATTGGCAGGAAGTAATATGGATGAATTAAATGAAACTAAAGCTCAAATGAGCAAGGAATTTGATATGAAAGACATAGGAGCTACAAGGAAAATTCTAGGGATGGAAATCTACAGAAACAGAAATAAGGGAGAGTTGTTCCTATTTCAGTCAGACTATGCAACCAAAGTATTAAAGAGGTTTAACATGGAAAATGCCAAGGCTGTGTGCACCCCTTTAGCTCAACATTTTAAACTATCTGCCAAAGACTCTCCATCCACTAAATAACAAAAGAAAGTAAATGGAGAGAATTCCCTATTCAAGTGCCACAGGTAGCCTAATGTACTTGGTGTGCACAAGACCTGGTTTAGCTCACTGTTCCAGCTTTAGTAAGTAGGTATATGGGAAATCTAGGGAAAGGCACATTGGGAGGCAACAAAGTGGGTATTTAGATACCTAGTGGGCACTCAAAAGAAGGGCCTCTTATATAGACACCCTGATTCAACTAGCCTAAGTCTAATGGGCTACTTTGACTCAAACTTTGCTTGTGATAGAGACAAAAGAAGGTCATTCACAAGGTAAATTTTCCAATTTGGAGGTAATACTATCATATGGAAATCTATTCTAAAGTCCATTGTAGCTTTATCTACAATAGAGGCTGAATTTATTGCATTAACAGAGGCTGCCCAAATAAGCTAAATGGCTACAAGGACTTCTATCAGACTTTGGGTTTAATCAGAAGATAATAAGCATTAAATGTGACAATCAAAGTGCTATTTGCCTAATTAAAAACCCTCAGTTTCATGACAGAACCAAACATATGGATATATGAATGCATTTCATCAGAAATGAAATAGAAAAAGCTGAAATAAAAATTGTGAAAGTTAAGACAGAAGAAAAATTATCTCATTTTCAGACTAAAGTTGTGCCTCGGTTCAAGCTAGAATATTGTCTGGGTCCACTTAAAATAATAGACCATCTAACTGAAGGGTGAAGCTACAAAACAAAGTCAAGGTATGAGTAATTTTTAGCTCAAGGTGGAGAGTTGTAAAAGAAACTGAGCTAAACAATTACCTTTAAACTTCAAAGCTAAAGTTACAATTCATGTATACTTATTACAAGAAAACAGAAAATTTTTACTATTTGTTGAAACAATAAATAATCTAAAAAAATTGTTTTTTAGCTTACCTATTTTGTAACCTCTTTACAAACATATTTGTGTATATAACACGTATATAAAACAGATCTGGAAGGAAAAATAAAGATGACAAAAGAAATTTGAAAAGATCTGAAATACCTTAAAAAATCTCTTAAAAAAAAAAAAAAGAAAAAACCCATACCTTTGACAGTGGATGTAGGTCTATTAGACCGAACCACTATAATCCTTATGCAGATCTTCTTCTTCTCTCTCCATCTCAGAAGTTGTATGCTTATTTTCTTTATTAAATTTTTTTTTTTTCGATCTACATGAAATGATCAAGAACAAGAGAGAGAAGTTAGAGAGCTTTAGAACCCTAACTGAGAGAATGAAATTGACACCATGAGGAAATAAGGCTGGTTACCTGGAATTTTTACTCAATTTGTTTTTCTCTGCTAAGTGGCTGAAGGTGAATCACATATGGAAATTTTTTGTCTTTGTTTCTGAGCTAGATGAAGTGGTACTCTTTTTATTGTGCATCTATAAAGAAAGAAAATCTTATTAAAGAAGGCTCATTTGTTTTAATAGTATACAATAAAAAATAGCCATGCTTACTCAATCAATAAATATTTAGTTGAATTTTAACCATTTGTTTAATAATCTATAAGCCGAGTTATGTTAGTTGAAAAAAAATACATGGTTTATTTTATAATTTGTATGAGATTTTTGTTTTAGACAACCAAATTGAAACAAAACTACGAGATAATATGTTCAATAAGAAAAGAAAAATCTCTAAAAATACAAGGAAACGATCCCAAAGAAAAATTCTTACGCCACGAAACACTTGATCAAGAACCTCCTTTTAGAGACAGCTCATGAGGAGCTAGTTGTAGGCATGGGGCACGTGCTGGTAGGCAATAGAATGGAAGGAAGAAGCAATCTTCCTGATAACATCAACACACATGGTATTCCATTCTTGCTACCAAACGAAGGCCTTCAAAAATGGCTAAGGCTTCTGCTTTTGAGTGGCTTAAGAATAGGTTTCAAAAATCATGCATAGATGCAAGCATGGTCTTAGTCGAAGATCCAATAATTCCACCAAAGCCCACAACAAAGGTTTCCATTCTGCAAGTTGCGTCAATATGTATTATACTCAAGTTTTGATCAGATATGTTATAAATTGGGGAATCAATGATAGAAATAAAGTTTTCTTTTGGGTCCACCCCAAGCTTCACCCCATACTCGATGATCCACTCACACAGTCCAAAAATCTAAAACATGCATGTGCTTTACTTCTGAAAAACAATTACCAGGAAACAAAATTGACTAAACTTTCCTTACTCTTCGGCAACCAAAAAGAGCATGAATAACTGTTTCTTTCTTCCTTCGACAAATTGGGCATCCATGGTCAACCTCCAAACCTCGTGATCCAAGGTTAACCATAGTAGGAATACAATTACGACACACCTTCCAGGTAAACACAACAATTTTGTAAGGAATTTTGATTGTCCACAATCTCATCCACCAATTCGATAAACTCGATACTTGAGAAGAACTGGATCCACATCCCCAAAAACGATCCATAATAGCACATTTATGTCTGCTTTTAACCGAGTATTTCCCATTTTTTACTATAGTTCCATATCCATTCATCTTCCCTATTTGTCATACTAATGGAGATTTTAATCATCTCCATAACATCCTCATAGGTGAAAAATGATCTCAATAGATACTGATCCACATTCCGAAGGGGATATAAAATCAGCCGACCAACGCCTATCATTCGAACCACAAAAAGATATAACCTTGAAAGTAGAAGATGTAGGGATCTATGGGTCCAAAAAAGCTAAAGTTGTTCTCCCATTGCCGATGGCTTTTCTGATGCCTTTCTTCAACACCTCTCTCCCCCAACATAACCCTTTCCAAAAGAATGAATCAAACTTTGAGTAGGAGACCTCCAAAACAGAGCACGTCGGAAAATATCTCCCTTTTAACACCCTACTAAACAGAGAGAGGGGGTTCTTAAGAATCCTCCAAACCTGTTTGGCAAAGAAGAGCTTGGTTAAAAATTTCAAGATCTTTGAAATTCAGATCCCCAGTTCTTTTGGTAAACGCAGCTTATCCCACCGCATCGAATGAATTTTCCTTTTTTTCTTCAGAAAAGCCCCATCAAAATCTCACACATAACTTCATAATATCCGAACGTAAACATTTAGGAAGACGGAAGCAACTTATAGCATAAGTGGGAATTGCTTGAGCAATACTCTTAATCAGATTTTCTTTAGCCCCCACTGAAAAGTGTTTATCTTTAATTGTCTTAAAATCATTCATCCTCCTTCTAGTCACACCAGTTAGGAGGCCCAAATAAGAGTCCAACCTATTCACCACCTTCATGTTGATCACACTCTCAAAATAATTTTTGCAATCATCCTGAAACTAGGGGAAAAAAGCATGGTCGACTTAGAAAAGTTTACACATTGTCCAGATGCTCGTTTATACACCTGAACAATCATCTTAAACACCCAAAATTCTTGGTCAGTTGCTTTCAAAAAAATTAAGATTGTCATCAGCAAAATAAAAACAAATGGGTAATCGGAGCACAAAGATTCAACATTGGTATCCTGTAAGATTACCCTTAAGATATTCCCTTCACGAAAGACTTTCGGCACATAGTAAGAACAAATATGAGGACAACGGGTCTCCTTGCCTCAAGCCCCTCAAGGGGGAAATGGAACCATAAGCGACCCCATTGACGAGGATTGCAAGATTCATAGTTGACACACAGTCCATGACCACCTCGACCCAATCTTTATCAAACCTAAACAAATTAAATTTTTATCTAAGAAAAGCCCACTCAACCCTATCATACGCCTTACTCATATCTAACTTCAAAGTAGCAAAACTCACTTTTCCTTTTTTTTTCTTTTTCTCCATTAAATTCATACACTCGTGGCTTATAACATTATTATCACTAATAAGACGTCTAGGAACAAAGGCAGATTGGTTAACAGAACTAATGTCCTTCGGGACCACTTTCAATCTAACAACCATAGCTTTAATGATCAATTTATATAAAATATTGCAAAGACTGATAGAGTGGAAATCAGAAATATACCTGGGATTCTTGATCTTTGGGATGACAACTAGATAGGTTTTGTTCCAGTACTTGATAGATGCCTTCGGTTTAGGATGGTTAAAACACATTCTGATATACTCCTTCCCACAATGTCCCAATATTTTTTTTTGTAAAAAATAACCAAAAATCCGTCTGGATTAGGGGATTTTATAGGATGAAAAGATTTTAGAGCATTCTCCACCTCCTATGTTGTATAAGGTCGAAGGAGCCAATCATTCATATTAGGTGTAACTTTTGGTAGGAGCCCCTCAAACACCTAATCTATCGCTTCATTAGGAGGATTTGAGGTTGTAAAAATATTATGAAAGTATTGAGTAAATATATTTGGAATCGTTTTATCATCTTCAATCCAAACATCTTCATTATTCAAGATACCATGTACATCAAGGTTTGTGAAAACCATACGGAAGTAAGATCGGATCCCAATTTTATTTTTTTACAAAAATAAAACTATAGACTTGAAAACCATTATGCATTCAACAAAACCATCATGTTAAAAAAAAATAAGAAAAGGAAAGGAAAGAAAAGGAAATTAAGGTTAGAGGACTCTTATCCTTGAAGTCACAAAGCTTCACCATAATTCCTCACCAGTCACAATCTCACCGATCTCCTTGGATCACAAATTCCAAAATCACAGTACTGTCAAAAACCCAATTGGACACCACCATTGGATTACCTCGGTATTCTTTATAGGGTGAAAATCCACGAGAGTTTTGTGGACTTCATGAAAATTTTGACAAGAGAATTGTAGATTTTGAGAGGAAAAAAATGTTTCAAAGCACAACACTAGGAGTCTGAGTTTTTCAGGGGAGAAGACGATTTCCTGTAACCCCCTAATTCCCATGATTTGGTGGAGAGAAATAAGGGGAGGGTGCTATGTGTCACAATCGCTCTTTCGGAAGCTTCTCTTAGCGATTGTGCGGCACTTGTTCCCGCTCACGAACAAGCCAGCCAACTCGTATACGGACTGTCGATGGCACACCGAGTGCCTCTTGCAACCTCCACCCCCGTTTTTAGGGAAAACGGTTTTAGAAAACGGGTTTAGAGAAAAGGTTTTCGTAAGAAGATTTGAGAGTGTGTATAAAGAAAGAAAGATTGTAGTAGACTAGAAAGCAATAAGCAACAACAACGGCTTTATAGAGTACTACTCTGGGTATGAGGAAGTAATGGTTAGTCTTATCCCCATATAGTGCATTCTGAACAAAAAGCCAACTGTCGCCCTTGCATATGCAAAAGGGCGAGTGGTCACCTACAATGAAAATGTAAAGAAAGCAAGCTAACTAAACTAATACAATACACGATATGAAAGTATGCTAGAAGGGGGTAGGATTGGGCATTCGGCCATGGGCAACAGGCCCTGGACAAGCATGACCGTTACACTATGCATAACTCCCTCCTTTAATTTAAATTCAAAATTTAAATAAAATAATATTAAAATCAATTTTAATTTAATTAATAATATATAATTATATGATAACCACCTTATTAGGTAATTCATATATCATACTTATCTGTTATATTAACCTATAATATATATTATATCAAATATAATATAACATATAGTTTGTAATTCTCTCGTTAAACCTATAGTATCTAATATAAATCAAATTCATATTAAATTTAACCTATATTTTTTTATATAAATCCAATTCATATATTTAATATTTGAATCATATTCAAATTTTTATTCCTCTCAAAATAAACTTTATGTTATAATGTATTAAATACATTATATTAATCATAATCAATTCATATTAATTATATCATAAAAAATTAATTCTCTCAATTGATTTGAACGGTTCCAATTAATCCAGAATTAATTCAATTATCAATAATCCCAGTTGAGCTACCGAGGGGACCTTATAGACTTATAGATTGAAGCTCCAATGGTACTTGATTAATTAATTAAACACTTTAATTAAATTACCCAACTTCCATTAATGGTCAACTAGAGACCGATAGCTTCACTCTTCGCACAACAAATATATTTCTATGTCCATTGCATATGACTCATCAATGATGCATTGACCCTTAACAAATTGCTCATAAGTACAGTTGGGCAAAAATTACCGTTTTTCCTCTGTAGTTACATTTAACTCCTTAAGTGCCACTGATCCCTCTAATGAACAATAAGTCATCGTCCAACTATGACCAAAACCCTCTCGAGCCAGGAAAGGGTGTGGCATCACATTGTTCAAATCTCGAAATCACCCTTAAGGGAGAAATTTCTCTACTTTTCCTAACTATAGAGAATGAGTGAATTCCTTCTCGTATAGATGTGTTCTCAGCTCCTCAATCAGACGAATCCCCAGATAGGCATATTGAGTTGGCTAAACTGGCCACTCCCACCCATGCAGATCAAAGAACCGCCTTCAGATGTAGGAGTTCTTAACTCACTCAGGATTAAGGTCAAGTCACCTATGGTCATCCTATTGAAATGTTATACTCTTCTATCAATGGTGTTAATGTTGGGTTGTATGACCTAAAACTCGCAATCTGTAATTTTAAACATATTCTATTTACAATAAAAATGTTATTTCCAGTTATTCAATCAAATTGTTATTGAATATATAAATTGCACTTGTATAGACTAAATCCAATATATTAAGATTCATGGTTATTACATGAATACTTGAACTTTATGTGGAGAGATAAGAGTGGATCAAGTTCAAGTAGATAGCCAAAATGATCTATAATTTACGAATATGGTTGAGTACCTTATTCTGATAACACTATTGGATACAGCCCACTTTGTAGATTGTTGTAAAATGCTACAAACAAAGTGATCTTGATTCGTTCATGTGGAGACATGAGAAGTAGGGGTATCCTATGCAAAGAATTTACATAAGATAAGACCAAGAAATAAGTCACTCTTATTTTATAATGTTGTTTACTATTTAAGACTGACTATTTCAAAGCGATGACCTAAATAACTTAACCTAAATTTTAAGCTAACTATGAACTCCTATTTATTCGGGATTATCCTTAGATTTTCATGGGTGAGGGTTGGCTCAATAGCACTGGCTCAATAAGCTTCCCATTTTAGGGGTAAGACTAAGTAAATAGCTAGGGACATAGGGTGCGAGATAGAATTCACTTCTACTCGCTTTTATGGATACTAGAAAGGTTGTTCCCTTAAGTGCTGACTCCAGGTCTTAAACAAGAGGCCTTACCCTCTTATTGGCTCGAGAGGGACTTAGTTAGATGATTGGATCTCAAACCAATTGTTTATTAGAGGATCAGTGGGACTTAAGGAACAAGAGGTAATATCGGGGGTAAAACAGCTATTGACCCAACCGTTATTACGAACAACCTGTCAAGGGTTAACTTACTAATTATGGTTATATCAAGTGGACAAAAAATATCTACAGTGAAGGGAGTGCAACTGTTGGATTTTAGTGGAGTGATTCGATAGTTAACGAATGGTGGTTAATTAGGTTAAAGAGTTTAGCCAATTAATCTCAGATCGTTGGAGCCCATGATTTGTAGGTCTATTAGGTCCCCCTACTAGTTCACAAATGGAATAAACCTTAAAATAGGGTGATGAGTAAATTTGAAACGTTCAAATTCGAATTAAGGAAATTTGTAATTATATGTGATATAATTACTAATTATTGAATTAAACGAAATTGGATAATTGGTTGATATTTAAATTCGATTTAAATATCAAATTTCATGAATAGAGATTCATGGTTGTGGAATTGGAGTTTGATTAATTTATTACTTTATATTAAATTAATAAGAACTAATTAAATTGTTTAATTAATTATTAATTTTATTTAAAATTAATTATTGAATTAATTTTGGTAAAATTAATGAAATTTCAGTTTAATTAAAAATTAACATTGATATTGCATTTTAATTTTGAAATTTTTTTCAAAATCAAATAGAAAATTGGGTTTTTTCCACTTGCAGAAACTCTCACCATTCCACTAAATCAAAGGAGTAAGAGTTGTCTTCTACCTAGATGATCTGATTGCATGAAACCTTGACATAAAACTCTCAAGTTTGTGTTGAGTTTTGACCATGCAAAAGTGGATTATGCTGAGGTTTTTTATAAAAGAAGACTTCTTCAATTTTGAGTGAAAAACCAATGTGTTCTTCCTCATTCTTCCCTCAATTTAACTTATTTTGAGTCCTGCAACTTAACTTAAGGTCCAAAAGAATAGTAAAGAAGATCTATTGGTAGTCCATAAGCTTTTGGAGTCATAATTAAAGTTGATTTCGTAGATCAAAAGAGTTCATCAAAGGTATTTCAAAAACTCTCTTGCTATTCTATGAACATGCTTGATTTAATGCTAAAATTAATGAATTAGAGTGCTTAATAATCTTGAATTCTTCCGTTGTATGCTTGCTACTTCCAACAGTTATATAGTGAGACTAGTCATTTTGTGGTCCAGTTTATACAAACTCTTTGTATAGAACACCCCTGCTCACATGTCTCCACATGAATGATTAGGATCAGATCATTTGTAGGACTTTACAACAATTATAACAACTACAAAGCGAGTCGTCTTCGTAATTTCACTATGATAAGGTACCCGACCTTATCCATCTACTACAGACTATTTAGGTTATCTCTTAAACATGATCTACATATATGTCTCCACAAACATGTTTAAGTTACAAAAGATAACCTTGGATCTTAATTTATTGGTTTTGTGGGTTAATTCTACTAAATGTCAAATAAAATGCCTCTGATTCTATTAGATAAATAAACCATTTGTACATTATAATTATAAACTATAGAACCCACGAGATTTAGGATATCAATCCCAACAATCTCTCACTTGTTCTAAAGCTAGTGAGATGTACATCATAAAAGTCAAACTAATATAAAAGTACAAAAAAACAAGAAACTAGGGCATACAATACGCGCCAATACAAAACCTCCCACTTAACCTAGACTGAATGTGGCATGTCTGGTAGACCCATACTCTGTAGGTGTCCTTCAAACACCTTAGCCATGAGGGCCTTTGTAAAGGGGTCAACAGCGTTGTACACCGAAGCTATCTGTATGACGATCACATCCCTATGATGCACAATATCTCATATTAGGTGATACTTTCGCTCTATGTGCTTCCCGCGCTTGTGACTTCTGGACTCCCTAGAATTAGCCACAGTACAATAAAGGGTGATTGGTTTTTACATGTCTAGAACTACTTCCATTTCAGTCAAGAATTTCTTGAGCCAATCAACCTCCTTGGCAGCTTCACAAGCTGCTACATACTCTGCCTCCATGGTGGAGTCAACAATGCACCTTTGCTTGGTGCTTCTCCTGACTACAGCCCCAAGGTTAAGATCGAAAACTAATCCTGAAGTAGATTTCCTAGAATCCTATCAGCCTGAAAACCAGAGTCTTTGTACCTTATAAGGATCAAATCCCTAGACCCATACATGAGTATGTAGTCCCTCGTTCTTGAAAGATACTTGAGGATAGTTTTAACGGTAGTACAGTGAACTAATCCTGGATTCGACCGATATCTACTAACTATTCCCACTGCATAGTAGATGTCAGGTCTAGTACATAACATCACATACATCAAGCTACCAACAGTTGATGCATAGGGGATCCATCTTATCTCCTCAACTTCTTAAGGTGTATCAGGACACTATTCCTTAGATAGAGCAACTTCATGCCTGAAAGGTGGCAAGCCTCTCTTAGAATTTTGCATCAAATATTTGATAAGCATCTTGTCAATGTATGATGCCTAAGAAAAAGCCAGCAATTTTTTTTTTCTTTCGATCCTTAAAGATCTGAATACCCAGAACAAACTGCACCTCTCTCAAATCTTTCATTTGGAATTAGGTTTCCAACCAATCTTTAATTTCAGTCAATAGACCTATATCATTCCCAATGAGTAGGATATCATCTATGTACAATACTAGAAAAGCTACTGAACTGTTGATGATCTTCTTGTAAACATAAGACTCATCAATAGCCAATATTTGATCGCATTATCAAATCTTATATTCCAAGATCAAGAAGCTTGTTTCAATCCATAAATGGACCAATTAATTTTGTAAACCTTTT
Organism: Benincasa hispida; assembly: GCF_009727055.1. Classification (NCBI taxonomy): domain Eukaryota; kingdom Viridiplantae; phylum Streptophyta; class Magnoliopsida; order Cucurbitales; family Cucurbitaceae; genus Benincasa; species Benincasa hispida. The sequence continues at coordinate 21,606,320 of NC_052350.1, read as the reverse complement.
GCTCTTGACCTTGGGTTATGAATCCCTCAGGCTGCTGCATATAGATAGTCTCCCCAATTGCCATTTAGAATGGCAGTCTTTACGTCCATTTGTCAAATCTCATAGTCATAATATGAGGAAATGGACAGGAGTATTAAAATAAACTTCAACATGGCAATAGGTGAGAAAATTTCCTCATAGTCGACTCTCTCAACTTGGGTAGCCTTGAAGGTTTGCACCTTCCCATCAACACCTCATTTCCTTTTGTAAATCTATTTGCAGCCTATAGGTTTTACCTCGTCAGGTTGATCTATAAGATCCCAAACCGAATTGTAGTACATAAACTCCATTTCAAGATCCATAGATTTGACCCATTCATCTTTGTCAACATCCTTCATTGCCTTCTTATAAGACAATGGATCCTCAATGTCGTCATCAGATATTGTAGCTAAGGTTTCTGTTAAACCTATATAACGTATAGACGGGTTTGCAACCGTCGCCTATGTTGAGGTTTCCCTCAACAATTAAGGTGGATATGTACTACTAGATGAACCAATATCAATAACTCTTGTTGATGTACTTGGCTCTTCAACAACTCTTGTTGAAGGTTCAGTAGTTTCAGTAGAAAGTTCAGTTAAAACTATCCTACTGCGTGGTTTATGATCCCTAATATGGTTCTCTTTTAAAAATGTAGCGTTGTTGGGATTAGAAAAGGAACGGGTGATGGGATTATTGCACGTAATCATGCGTTGTACATACTTAAGCTATGCGTTTATGCGTTGGAATGAAAATACGTTAATCTAGTATGCAATGACCATGCGTTCTTATCACAAGTTTTCTTGCCTTCTTGGCAAGTATAACGAGAACACAAGTTTCTCGAGTAATCCAAGGTCGAACACAGGGACTTATCACTCAATAATGCTTGTGAAGTAATGCGTTTGAGGCGATGAATAAAAGTAAAAAGAAGAAGTTTAATGGATATAAACACTACTCCTGCTCCTAACTAAACAGATAGAGCAATAAGAGACTTGCGATGAGAATTGGTAGATACATAACAACCGTTAACACATAGTAATGTTTATTATCTTAAATCGCTCGAGTAATCCCAGCTCGTCGCACTAACGCATCGCACACCTCTCGGTGGTCAGTCGCATGACTATATCTCTATAGTGCATGGTTACGTCGAGCATAAAATTGTGCCTATCTCTAGGGACAATGCATACTTTGCTTTAGTATGTTCCATCTCTTACCTTCTCAGGTAATTAGACGCGGCTATTTAACTTATAGAAAAGCATTGCAACACAGCCCATAGCAGCGTTGCTACAACCTTTCACCAAGCAAAGAGGATTAACTCATTATACTCGCACAACGCACACCTCTCGGTGGGTTGCTACATGCGTCCTATCTCTAGGCTACACGATTAAGTATGTGATCGTCTTTGATAAATAAATGATGTAGGTAAACGATGATAACGATAAAGATGATGAAGAAGTTGGCATTGAAGGAATCAAGAGATGCATTGATTACAAAATGTCTTAATATCTTAAGCTAAAATGTAATACAGGTTAGAAGAGAAATGAAAGACTTTGCTTCAAGGTTGTCGGTGGTGCCATGGATGAATGGTGGAGATGTCTCTCTCGAGCTCTATCTCCGATGAAAGCTCCGGTCTTCACTCGGTCTGGTTGGTAGAGATGAAGAATTCTCACTGAAAATGTCGCTCATGCTCTCATCTGTGATCGCAAACCTCTACCTTGAGGCACTAGTTCATATTCTTTGAAATAAAGGTCCAAGGGGCTATTTATAGAGTTTAAACGCCGACAGCTATCATGATTGCGTTATGTCTCACTGTTGCCTTTGTCGCAGTATGGGCAATGTCACATCGTCTTATCTTGTTGATACTCCCAAGGTCTGCGTCTGAGCTTGATTTAGCTGAAGTATCAACCCGTTCTACCCATCTTGCGATCGCCCTTCTATTATGGTTGTCACTCTATGGCTGCAATCTCCAATTTATCACTGTATTTGCTTGATCACTGCAACTTCCATGCGATGGGTGCATTCGATCACCGCAAATTCCATGCGATGGACGCATGCGATCATCACATGCATTCGTCTATGCGATAGCTCAATTTTCAATGCATGCGTTTGTCTTTGCAATTGCCTGGCTTCAGCGCATGCGTTTGTCTGTGATTGCTTATTTCCAACGCATGTGTTTGATTCCTGCGACAGCTACAAAAATAGACACTTTGGCACGGAGTAACGCATAATATTGGGGTCAGTGAGGATTTAGGTGTTAATCGATGCAAAACTCAATTTTTCGCAGATTCTAAGTATTATCACCACGTTTTCTACTTAATAGCCCTCATAATTCTAAAAAAAAGGCTTATAATAACTGGCATTTCTGCCAGTTATCACACCCCTAAACTTAGAATCATGTTTGTCCTCAAGCATGCGTTATACTCAAGAAATTCTTAACTCACCTTCCGGCGTTTCTTTACGATGACCAGCTTCTCAGAATGTAATTTACACACACTTCTGACCATCATCACAATGCTTTCCTCCACTTTGGTTGCTTCTTAAAAAAGATCTTTTCTAAGTTTAAATCCGGCAAGTCTTTGCTCAAAAACTTTTTATTCATTCACCGCAATTTTGCATTTAGCTTTTGAGAATGCGTTCGTCAAAATACTTCAAAACTTTTCGATGACTTATTCAAATGTGGCGTTGAACCTGGTTAAGCTCTTCGTTTTGGCTTACCCCCACATGTGTCATGCAGGCATCCAACTTCGATTGCGTTCCATATTCAACTTAACTCTTGTCTCGTTTGATTTGGCTTGCGCCGGACAGAGAAGTTGCGCTAATGTGCTGATCTTGGTAACTTGCCTTTGTTTTGGCTTGCCCCCACGTGTGTCATGCGGGCATCCAACTTCGAGCAAGTGCCTTTCACAGCTTAACTCTTATCAACATGGGTTTCCCCATTGCGTTGACAGTGGAGTTATTATTCTCAAAAACTTGCTTTTTTTTTTTTCAAATGATCACACTGCAATGAACGCAATTCTTCGAGACCGCTGCCACTTCCAAACTTAGAGGTTGGCAGTGTTCTCACCGCAAAGCTAAAAACAAAATTACAAGAATGCGATAATAAATGTTTGAACAAAGGTTGAACAAAATAAAACTTAAGACTTTCAAAATTTGAAGAAGCTAATAAAAGTAAAGAATGTCTTGCGTTGATTAGTTAGAAGATGCGGTGAACTATATATACCATCATAGAAACATCGCAAAACAACGCAATCGGACAAGGAGAATTTCAAAAAGGATAATGCATAAAAGATAAACCTTAAGTTGAATAACGCATGCGACAATGCGTTGGAATTCATGCGATTAAGGCCATGCGTTGAAGGGTGTGGAGGATTCTTTCGTTGTAACTGCGCACCGAGGAGAGTTATTATCGCACCTACAATAAGAAAACACACCACAACCAAGGAAGCAGCCGCATATCCAAAATAACAATAAATAAAAATGATAAACTAAATTAAGAAAGCAACGTAAAGATAGAATAGAAGACATCCCTGGAGGAATTGGAGTGTTGTCACCACAAGGAGTCTCCCATGCAGGAGATAGCTCTCAACTGCTTGGGTAGGGGACTCGCCCTGACCATTGAAGCTACCAGAAATTGTTGGACGCATGATGGAAGACATGTGCCTAACACTGCTTCCAGCTCAAGTGCCTAAGACTGCTTCCAACCCAAACGACAGATAACCTTTCTATCTCGGGGACAATATTGACTTTCGACGCGTCGCCTATACTTCAAATATTGTTTGCAGCTTGGTCGCACAAGCTACAATATGCCCAAGATTAAAAGGGTGCCTGTAAAAACACAAAACTTAACAAAGCATTAGCTGCTAAGTCCCCGGCAACGGCACCAAAAACTTGTTGGGATTTATAAAAGGAACAGGTGATGGGATTATTGCACGCAAGCTATATGTTTATGCCCATGCGTCGGTGGTCATGCGTTGGAATGAAAATGTATTAATCTAGTATGCAATGACCATGCGCTCCTATCATAAGTTTTCTTGCCTTCTCGGCAAGTATAACGAGAATGCAAGTTTCTCGGGTAATCTGAGGTCAAACACAGGGACTTGTCACTCAATAATACTTATAAAGTAATGCATTTAAGGCGATGAATAAAAGTAAAAAGAAGAAGTTTAATGGATATACACACTACTCCTCCTCCTAACTAAACAGATAGAGCAATGGGAGATTTGTGATGGGAATTGGTAGATACACAACAACTGTTAATGCATAGTAATGTTTATTATCTTAAATCGCTCGAGTAATCCCAGCTCGTCGCACTAACGTATCGCACACCTCTCGGTGGTCAGCCGCATGACTATATCTCTATCATACATGGTTGCGTCGAGCATAAGATTATGCCTATCTCTAGGGACAATGCATACTTTACTTTAGTGCATTCCATCTCTTACCTTCTCAGGCAGTTAGACGTGATTATTTAACTTATAGACAAGCATTGCAACAACCCATAGACAAGCGTTGCTATAGCCTTTCACCAAGCAAAGAGGATTAACTTACTATACTCACACAACGCACACCTCTCAGTGGGTTGCTACATGCGCCCTATCTCTAGGCTACACGATTAAGTATGTGATCGCCTTTGATAAATAAACGATGTAGGTAAACGATGATAACGATAAAGATGATGAAGAAGCTGGCATTAAAGGAATTAAAAGATGCATTATTACAAAATGTCTTAATATCTTAAGCTAAAATGTAATACAATACAGAGGTTAGAAGGGAAATGAAAGACTCTGCGTCAAGGTTGCCGATGGTGCCATGGATGAATGGTGGAGATGTCTCGCTCGAGCTCTATCTCCAATGAAAGCTCTGGTCGTCACTCGGTCTGATTGGTGAAGATGAAGAATTCTCACTAAAAATCTCACTCATACTCTCATCTGTGATCGCAAACCTCTGCCTTGAGGCAGAAGTTCGGATGTTTTGAAATGAAGGTCCAAGGGGCTATTTAGAGAGTTTAAATGCCCACAGCTATCATGATTGTGTTATGTCTCATTACTGCCTTTGTTGCGGTATGGGCAATGTCATATCGTCTTATCTTGTTGATACTCCCAAGGTATGCATCCGAGCTTGATTCAGCTGATGTATCAACGCGTTCTACCCATCTTGCGATCGATCTTCTATTATGGTTATCAATCCATGGCCGAATTCTCTATTTGTTCACCACTTTCTCCATGCGTTAGACCTGTCTCTTATACACATCTAGATGTGTATAAGAGACAGGAATGGTGGAGATGTCTCGCTCGAGCTCTATCTCCAATGAAAGCTCTGATCGATCTTCTATTATGGTTATCACTCCGTGGCCGCAATCTCCAATTGATCACCGTAACTTTCATGCGATGGGCACATTCGATCACTGCAACTTCCATGCGATAGACGCATGCGATCACCGCATGCATTCGTCTATGTGATAGCTCAGTTTTCAGCGCATGCTTTTGTCTTTGCGGTCGCCTGGCTTCAACGCATGCATTTGTCTGTGATTGCTTATTTTCAACGCATGCGTTTGATTCCTGCGATAGCTACAAAAATAGACATTTTGGCACGGAGTAACGCATAATATTGGGGTCAGTGAGGATTTAGGTGCTAATCGACGCAAAACTCAATTTTTCACAGATTCTAAGTATTATCACTGCATTTTCTATTTATTAGCCCTCATAATTCTAAAAAAAAGGCTTATAATAACTGGCATTTCTGCCAGTTATCAAGCGTCGACACAAACACTTTATTATCTTTAGGATCGTAGAAGTAACCACATCTCGTTTCTTTGGGGTAACCTACAAATATGCACACTTTTGAACGAGGTTTCAACTTCTTAGGATTAACCTCAAACACATGTGCTGAGCAACCCCAGATCCTGAAATGGCATAAACTACCTTTACGACCATTCCACAACTCCAAAGGAGTTCCATTAACACTTTTGGATGGAATACAGTTCAAAATATAGGCTACAATTTGTATTGCATAACCTCAAAACGAGTCTAGTAAGAAAACATACCTCATCATAGATTGAACCATATCCAATAGGGTTCGATTTCTCCTTTCTGATACACCATTATGCTGAGGTGTATCAGGTGCTGAGAGTTGGGATACAATTTCGTGTTCTATCAAATAGTCTTGGAATTTCAAATCCATATTCTCTCCACCTCGATCAGATTGAAATGTTTTTATCGTTTTACTTAATGCATTTTCAACTTCAACCTTGTACTTCTTTAACTTTTCAAGAGCTTCAGACTTATGTTGCATTAAATAAACATACCCGTATCTTGAATAATCATTAGTAAAGCTGATGAAATATTCAAACCCTTCTCTTGCCTTAACATTCATAGGACCATAGAGGTCCAAATGTACAAGTTCTAAGGGCTCTTTGGCTCTATGATCTTTTCTAGTAAAAGATCTCTTAGTCATTTTGCCTTCAAGGCATGACTCACATACTGGTTGAAAATTTTCTTATAACTCACTTAAAAGTCAATTCTTAACTAATCTCTCAATCCTGTTGAGATTTATACGTCCTAACATTAGGTGCCAAAGATAGGCATTTTTTTTAGGAGGAAATTTCTGTCTTTTATTTTGAGTTACCATAGTTTTAAACAGTTTAGTATTTATGAAGGTATTTATTGCTAACAACTTTATCACAAAGATTATCTTTCAACTTATCATAACAAATCTCAATACCATTTTGCAAGTAAACACTTTATTCACAAAAAAATGTACAACATATTGTTGTTCAAGTAAACACTTTATATAAATTAAGTTCCTTTTCAAATCAGGAACTACAAATACATTTTCTAATAAAATATAAGATTTATGTAAAGTAAGCCTGAGTCCTCCCACTACCTTCACTAAGACAACATATCTAATTCCAACATGCATCGTCATCTCACCAATCGTCAGCTACCGCCAGGAATTAATTCCTTGAAATGAAAAACAAACGTGGTTAGTGGCACCTGAATCTATTATCTAGGCTGAGTCATCATTCTCCACTAAGCAAGTTCCCAATACAAGTAAATTGTATTTACCTTACATGGCCTTCTTCTTCTCCGCCAAGTATTTGGGACAATTCCTCTTCCAATGTCCATGTCGATTGTAATAAAAACATATTCCCTTTGCAGCCTTGGCCTTCCTGTCTCTCTGGGGAGCAGTTGGTGGGTTAGCCTTCCCCTGGCCTCATTTCTTCTTCTTCCACATTTTGGTGTTGGAAGAAGAAGGTACAGACTTGGTTCTAGAGGTCGAACCTCTGTGGAAAATCTTTAAGAACGAGGCAGTATTTGCCTCACCCTTCTGTTCCATGACTTTCATCAAGGATTGGTATGTCTGTAGCTCGTTGAGTAAGGTAGTCAGGTTGTAGTCAATATTGTTCATAACAACATTTCTATAAAACTATGGGACACTTTCAGGTAAAATTTCCAAGATGAAGCTAACCTGATTAGCTTCATCAATGTCATACTCATTCATCTCCGTCACATTAAAGTGAACCATCATATTCAAAACATATTCTCGAATAGAGACCCTTTTGGCATGAGGTCATTGAAGATGTATTTGAGCACATCGTGCCTGAGTTGAGTGCATGGCTATCCAAACATTCCCTTCAAGGACTTCATGATCTCATGGGTAGTGAGCACGGGTTCATGCTTCTTAGCCAAGACCTTAGACATCCTTTCTAAGATGTACGCTCGAGCCTTTTCATTTGTCCGGACACATCACTCATATGCCTTCCGAACATTTTGGGTGGCATTCACAGGTGAGACTTGAGGACACTCCTCAATCAGGACAAAGTGTAGGTCATCGATGATTAGAACTGTATTGATAGTGTTTTTCCATATGACGTAGTTATTGTCGTTAAGTTTATCGGCAGCAAGCATGTTTAAAGTAACGGATGTCATATTGAATATTACTAAAACCTACAATTTATCTATATTAGTTACACGAGCATTACCCATTTTAAACAATCAATAAATTTAGTAAAATAATTTAATGCATCTTATGTGATATCTATTTTGCAATGATGCTTTAATGGGGCAGGGTAAAAGCCACCGTAGGGTGAATCGTTACCCCTTCACTGAATTGAGACTATCTCAACTAATAATTACACTAGAATAACTTTTGTTCATATAATTATTAGTCATCAGTGTTTGGTCTAGAAAATTATTAACTAGCTTAACATTTTTCTTGTAAGTGTAACCCCTCATTTTAGATTCTAGAGTTCTGCCCCAATGAGCCAACTATAGGGAAAACCCGATTGGGGTAAAAACTAAAACAATCCTATCCATTTCTGGAGTTTGAGTAAAGAGTCATGAAAATTTCATCCGTGGGGGGCACAAGCAAAGGTGCCTCGAGGTCGAGCATGAAAGTTTACTCCAAACTAATGAGAGAGATTGTGGGATGTGTTNCAAAGGTGCCTCGAGGTCGAGCATGAAAGTTTACTCCAAACTAATGAGAGAGATTGTGGGATGTGTTGACACACATCCCCCTCCCATTTACTATAAAACTCTCTTCATTCACCTTGATATTAACCTATACAAACACGACCTGTAGGGAGACACAAGCAAAGGTGCCTCGAGGTCGAGTATAGCTCTCACAATGTGAACTTTTAGGGAGAAACGTGATAGGAAAAATGAAATATCATATGTCCATTTTCCTCCCACTGAGTATTTTACCTAGGGTTAATTAACTTAGAAAAATATGGTTAATTATTTTTGCTAAGTGATTTTTTACTTGAAACAATGTAGCATTTACTTTGGATAGTTAAACAATACTGGTTATTGTTTATTAAACGCTTTAATAAACTTTAATCAATCATTGCATGCTTGTAATAAATCTATCTAATTCACTTTTCATGTCAGTTCCCAGATAAGGGTGTTCCGTTTCCGTCAGCTTAAATACTCAGCCTAGACAGAATCGACCTTAGACAAAGGTCCTTTATAGATACATTTGTTACAAATTTAATCTTTTAATATTCACCAATTTAATCCTATTAAGCTGATTAAAAAATTAAACTTATTTCTAATCTTATTAGAAATAAAGTGAACATAGGTCTAAAATGAATCATATTTTAAACTATTTCAAAAATGATTTTTAACTTATGTGAGCATGCAATTTCTTTGTTTAGATTGTAATTTATAATTTCATTTATTCATAACTATTCTAAAGAATAAATTAAATAAATTAAAACCTAAGATTGCATTTAAATGACATACTTTGGAAAAAATATCATTTATAAATTACCTAAAGTAATGTCATGCTTCATGAAATCTCATTTTCATTACTTAACATACATAATATTTATATACTAAAGTAATTAAGAGTGTTTAAAAAAACCGATCAACCCAACCCAACCCATGCGGTTTGGGTTGGGTTGGGTTCAAATAAATGAAAATTTTATGAGTTGCATTAGTTAATGGGTTCACCTAAAAGAACCAAAACCAACCCGAACTTATTATAAACTTTAAAATGTATATTTTTTTTACTTATGATACAATTAGATATATATATATATATATATTAATTTTATTTAATTTCACTAGTTTTTTGGATAATTTATTCTTCAACAACTCCTAAAATAGTTTTTTTAGCACTTTGGAAAGAGATTTTACATTACATAAATTGCAATTGAGTTGTTAATCTTAATTCAATATATGAAAATAATTAAATCAAATTTTTATGTATTAACATTTTACTTTCTTTTAGAAAAAAAAAATTAATTAAATGATCCGAGTATCTCGAACCAACCTAATCCAAATGTCTCATGGTTGGGTTGGGATGGATTCATTTTTTAACGAGGATTATTTAGGTTGAACAAATTTCAACCTGAACAATTGAGTTGGATCTAAAAAGTTTTTCAACCTAATCCATCCCAACCCTTGAACACCCCTAAAAGTAATGGAAAAATACTAAAAACATTCATTCATACATACTAATTATATATTATAACCATTATAATATAAATGATGCATGGTAATATTATTAATGCATGCATTTGTATATTATAACTCTTACATTATATAATGCACGAGCATGCTATTAATTAAATCATGCAACTATATTATAACATTTATAATAAACATGATGCATGAATAATGCATAGTATATGGTGGAATTTTCTCTATATGACATATATTATAAAAATAAATCATACATCTAATGCATAATTTAAAATAAATTAACAAACATATTTTAGACTGGTATTGGCTTTCTAACAATTAATTAAATTAATATAACATTTTTATTAATTTAATTAATTAAAAACTAATTATTACAATTAATAAATAGAAAATACAAAGAAAAACACTGTTGGACCACCAGATAACCAAACCGCTTTTTCTGTCACGTTGTGTTGGAGCGTCGTGACTCCATTGTACAAAACAACTTCTGTACAGTGTAATTTTGCACCGATATTCTTCGTTTTTTGCCCTGAAAACTCTAGATCTTTATCGGAACAAAATACGAACACCCCGGACTATGAATTTATAGACTTGATTGCAATTAGTGCCCAAAAACAACGGGCCCTTACCTATCAAATTTGTAAAAACACAATAAAACGAAAAATCAAACCCAGAAACATCCACAATGTGCAAAACCCCACATTCATCACATAAATGAAGTAATTAAACAGAACACACCATAACTCTAAATTTTAATTTCAAAAAATTAAAATTTGCGATTCAAAAACCTTGCTTTGATACCAATTGAAGGTTAGTGAAATCTATGCGGAAGTGAGATCGGATCCCAATTTTAATTTTTTACAAAAATATGAAACTATAGAATTGAAAACCATCATGCTTAAACAAAAGAGAAAAGGAAAATAAGGTTAGAGGACTCTTGAAAAGGAAAATTAGGTTAGAGGACTTTTACCCTTGAAGTCTCAAAGCTTCACTGTAATTCCTCACCGGTCACGATCTCACCAATCTCCTTGGATCACGAAGTCCAAAATCACAACATTGTCAAAAACCCAATTGGACAACACCACCCAATTATCTTGATGTTCTCTATAGAGTAAGAATCCACGAGAGTTTTATGGGTTTCGTGGCAATTTTAATTTTGGCAAGAGAATTGTAGATTTTAAGAGGGAAAAAAAAAGTTTAAGAGCATCACACTCGGAGTTTTTCAAGAAGAAGACAATCTACTCTAACTCTCACGATTTGATGGAGAGAAATAAGGGGAAGGAGTTATGCATAACTCCCTCCTTTAATTTAAATAAAATTAAATTAAAATCAATTTTAATTTAATTAATAATATATAATTATATAACAACCACCTTATTATATAATACATATATCACACCATATGTTATATCTAATATAACATATAACCTATAGTTTATATATATCAAATATAATATAACCCATAATTTTTAATTCTCTTATTAAACCTATAGTATTAAATTAAATTCATATTAAATTTAACCTATAATTTTTATATAAATCCAATTCATATATTTAATATTTGAATCATACTCAAATATGTATTCCTCTTAAAATAAACTTTATATTATAATATATCAAATACATTATCTTAATCCTAATCGATTCATATTAATTATATCATATATAAATAATTCCCTCGATTAATTTGAACATTTTAAATTAATCCACAATTAATTCAATTCTCAATAATATCAGTTGAGCTATTGAATGGACCTTATGGACCTATAGATTGAAGTTTCAATGGTATTTGATTAATTAATTAAACTCTTTAATTAAATTACTCAACTTTCATTAACTGTCGGTCACTTCACTAAAAACTGACAGTTGCACTCTTCGCATTACAAACATATCTTTGTGTCCATTGGATATGACCAATCAATGGTGTGTTGACCCTTCAAAAAAATTTCGTAAGTACGGTTGAGCTAAAATTACCGTTTTGCTCCTGTAGTTACATCTGTCAGCTAAACTGGTTAATCTCATCCATACAGATCAAAGGACTGCCTTCAGAGGCAAAAGTTTACAACTCACTCAAGATTCAGGTCAAGTCACTTATGGTTATCCTGGTGAAATGTAAGTCTTTTTAGTGAGGTGGTTCGGTTTTATACAAACTCATTGTATAGAACACCTTGTATAGATCACCACTACTCACATGCCTCCACATGAATGATCAGGATAAGATCATTTGTAACACTTTACAATAATTGTAATAACTACAAAGCGAGTCGTGTTCGTGGTGTCACCAGAATAAGGTATTCAACTTTATCTGTCTACTACAAACCATTTAGGTTATCTCTTAAACATGATCTACTTGTATGTCTCCACATACATATTTAAGTTACAGAAGATAACCTTGGATCTTAGTTTATTAGTTTTTTGGGTTAATGCTACTAAATATCAAATGAAATGTCTCTGATTTTATTAGATAAATAAATTGTTTATACATTACAATTACAAATTACAGAACCCACGAGATTTAGGATATCAATCCTCATAATATAGTATTCTTTTGACGATGTCGAGAAGTTTGTTGATGAAACCACCGTGTAATTCAGTCACCCTAACGAAACCAATTCTCTCTTGACATTTGTTTCCATCACATCTTTTCGTCATTGAGTAGAGGTTTAAACTTCTTTTTCAATTCATGAATATTAGTGTAGTTTATAGAAGCCTGTTGAGCATAAACTGTTTGTATCTCCTCACGAGTCCTTTTAATATTGTGGAATAGGCCATTATTTGTTTCTCCTCTCCATTTCCTCAAATTTCTTGCATAGACACCAAGTTTTAGTTCCAATGTTACCAATTTGCTGGCAGTAGCTTCCCAATTCACAGATTCACACATAATTTGCCTGCGTTATTCGTGCATAGTCTAGTTTTCTTAAACCAGAATGGCCTTCGAATGAACTCCCCACTTCCAACAAAGGTTGATGCCAAATGATTTAATTCAATCGGCCTATGATCTAATTTTGCCCAACTGAGATTTGACACTGTGTATTCAGGGAAAAGAAGCAAGAATTCATTGTTAGCTAAAAAACGATCAAGACGTAGACTCGATTGGGAAAATTTCGTCGATTGCACCATGTGAATTTATTGCCCAGCTGATACCCCAAATCTTGAAGGGAACAATCATCCGATGTCGTCCAGAAGTTTGACATGAGGGAATCATCTCGGCAAGGGCCCCCGAGTTTTTCCTCATCCCATAAAATTTCGTTAAGATCGCCACCAACCACCCAAGTAGAGTCATCGGAGTTTAACAGTCGTCAAAGTAGTTTCCAAGTTTGGTCTCGAAGCTCCGGGACTGGTTGTCCATACAAGCTAGTAAATCTCCACCTCTACCAGACCTCACACTTTCAACACAAAGACAACCATAATAATTTAAATTTCGCTTCGATTGATTGAAAACAGAACCATTACATTTTATTTCCATCAAAAAGCATATAGAGGAATTTAGGCGATTTATTTCATTTTGTACTTCACACTGCCCATAATGCCCATGGACTTCCCAACCAACGGACATTCCAACGCAGAGTTTTCAAGCAGTCCTGCTAATTCAGGCTCAATAATTTGTGTTGTAGAAGTGATTTCTTCCAATTTTTCTTTCTTCTTCACCACTTTTGTAACCACTCCAGGCCCTTCTTTTCTTTTCTCAAGCACTGATGGAGGATTTTGATGGAAAGAACCATTCACTACCCGACTCCTCTTTTTCCAGTTCAAGGATATTGGATTGGATATTTGTAATAGATAGTAAAATAAACGAAAAAATCTAAAAATATATCACATATTTAAAATATCTGTAAATATCGAAGTGTTGACTAGTCAACTTTTGAATTTTTTCTAATTTTCAATTTAGTCAACACCTTCTTTTTTCTTATACTTTTTTATTTTCTTTTTTTTTTTCAATTTTCATTTTTTTTAATTTTCTTTCTTTTTTTCGGTTTTTGCTTCTTCACATTTTTCTATTTTCTTTTCTTTCTCCGGGTTTTTACTTCTTCCCTTCTTTTTTTTTTCTTTTTATTTTATTTCCTTTATCCAGTTTTTGCTTCTTCCTTTTTTTTTATTTCCTTCCTCTGGTTTTTGCTTCATTTCTTTCCTTTCTCCAGTTCATTTTTTTCATAAGAATTATGAGGCTAAGTTCCGTACCCAAAACTTGAAAGTACCCAATTCATAAATAATTTAACACCAGCAAGTCAATCATCAAGTTTGATTATTATAACAAAACATTAAATATAAATAGCAAATGAAAACAGATTTGAAAAAAACTATTTTTAGTCCACAAATTTGCACCATTTTTAGAAACATTTCTTAAAAGTTTGAAATAAGAAATGAGAATAGTTATTAAACAAGTTTATTTCTCAAAAAATGAGAAATGCAAACGATATCAAATAGGCCAATGTTTTTTTTTTCTTTTTATAGGACTTTAAGAGTATGATGTTTATAAAAAAAAAAAATAGACTTGAAAAATGGCATAGATGACCCAAAATGAAGGGCATAAATTGAAATATTTGTGTACCGTAATATTTGTTTACAAAATCAAATGAAGAAGAAGTGTTTGGTTTGGTTGTTAGCTATTTCCATAGAAGTACCCTTGAGAGGTATCGAAAAGAAAAAGAACCATACAAATGTTTGGAAAGGACAAGGAAATGGGCAATAAGGTGGTCAGTAACTATTATTATTAGAAGCTACCATTGATAGCATGTTATTGGTGATAGAAGCTAACACTAATAGCACGATATCGATGATAGAAGCTACCACTAATAGAACATTATCGTTGATGGAAGCTACCACTGATAGCATGTTATTAGTGATAGAGAGCTATCACTGATAGCATGATATCAATGAAATCATTGATAACATCTTATCAGTGAAAGAAGCTATCATTGATAACCACGATATGAGTGACATTAATGATACCTGTGATAGAAGTTAGGTGAAATCTATATATCGAGTTTCTTTGAAAGTTCATAACTAGTTATAAAAGTCTATCATTGCTAGCCTTACGTGTTAATATTTCAATGTTGATTCTAATTGATGAAAGTCTATCAACGATAGCGACTGATAGTTGCTATCAGTGATAGCCACGATATACGATTAGTAGTGATGACTACTATGTTAATCTTTCAAAGTTGATAGTCATTTATGAAAAGTCTATCAGTGATAGCCACTAATAGTTTTTCATCACTTGTATAGCTCAATCTTTCAAAGCTATTGGTTTTCTTTTAATGTTGATAAATATTTATAAAAATCTATCATTGATAGCAGTTGATAGCCTTAATTGTTAATATTTCAAGGTTGATTCCAATTGATGAAAGTGTATCAATGATAACCACCGATAATTGATAACAAATTAAAAGCTAATGTTTCAAGATTATATTAATATTTCTCAAATGAAAGCTACCACTGATAAGAACTATCTGTGATAGCAATTGATAGTAGCTATCAGTGGCTATCACTACTATTGGTGATAGCAACTATTAGTGGTCATCACTATTATAGGTAATAGCAGCTTTCAATTTGAGAAAATTGGGAAGAAGCGAGCAAAATGGTGGTTGTGGGTTTTTTTTTAGTCTTTTATCATTTTTTGTTTTATATATGTAATTATTTTATCTATATACTATATATCCTATTATTTTGGACTTGAATTCCATTTATGCAACTAAGTCCTATTAGATATTTCTCGTTCAAATGGGCCAGCCTATGTGAAGGAACCTTTGGGTTGTAGTCATTCTTTTTTGTCTCGGTGGACCAAGATTTTGGAGTCTTCAAGCATCTTCAAACGAAACCCAAACGTTGGGCCATCTGAGAGCCCAAGAGAACTAAGCCCATTAATGTCAGGATCTTGGAGGCCCGATTTAAGACCAGAACTTGCGTTGTTTGACTTGGGGGACACCACTCGAATATCTTCAAATTCCATTGTTAGATTTATCGGGATTTTTTCTACCTGATCTGCTTTCAAATTTTCATGTGATTGTTATTTTACCATATTACATAATTTATAGTATATAATTGTATCTTTTTATTAATTTTAATAAAATCAAAATAAATTTATAACCTGAAAATATATTTATAAAAGTTTTTTTTTAATACTTTTTTAGTGTAACTCTACATTGAAAAAAATTAATTTAAAATATGGAAAAATATTCCCCCCCATTGGATCTTATAATCTAAGATTCGTTTTTTTTTAAAAAAAAAAAAAAAAAAAGATATCTAAGATTAGTTTAAAAAGACAAAGGACAAGTGCTCAATCTTTATTTTTCAAAATTAAATTATTTTTAAGGTATTTTGCTTCTATTAACATTTTATTTATTTTCAAGCCTTTTATGGCATTTTAGTGTTATTTGGGCACATGGCAAAATCAGTTCAAAATATAATAGCACACTCTCAAATTTTTAACTATGAAAAATAGGCTCTTAAACTTGTACAAATGTTAACAACATTAGATATTGAAACATAAAATAATTGTAAAAATGAAACTTTCAAAGGATTAAAATTGGAATCTCAAACTTATACAATTGTTACATGACCCTCAAATTAATATAATTGTTACAAATTGTATAAGTGTGAGGGTTAAATTTTTACATTTGTTTAAGTTTGAGGGATCAATTTCTACTATTGGAATTTGAGAGTATAATTGCAATTAGTTACAATCATGCTATAGGAGTAGTTATTGTAATTCACCCTTATAATTATTATATTATCTCATTTTCATTTAATTTACTTCAAAATTTAAATCCTACTCCTACCAACCTTCATTAACCAATCATTCTTGTGTGGAGGTTTGTGAGATCTCAAATTTTTAGATAATTTAAATTTAATTATCTTGAAATATTTTGGGATTAATATGAATTTTGAGGTTAAATTGAATTATTGTGCAAGAATAATTCAATTTTAAAATTTACTTCGATGTTGGATTTGAAATTGGAATTTAAATTTAATTTAAGAAGAGTTTGGATTTAATTTGACCCTTAATTCAATTTCAGAAATTTTATTAAAACCAAAAGATTTGGAAATTGTTTATATTTAGAGAACATAATCAATTTAAATCATTTTTTTGGGATAATTTATTTAAATTTATTTTTAAAAAAGGTTTGGGAGTTTAATTTAAAAAAAGATTTGGGATTTGGAAGTAGAGAAGGAAAAGGAAAGGATTTTGGATTATTATTATTATTATATGTATATATATAAATGTAGGTTAGGGTTAAAGAAAGAAAAAGAAAAAAGAAATAAATTTCTCTTTCTCCCCTCCTTAATAGGGATGGCAAAATTCCCCACGGGTCGAGTCCCTGCGGGTCCCCGACCCAATCGGGTCGGGGAATCCCCAGTTTGACCGAGTATGGGGGTCAAATCGGGAATCTAAATTGGGTCCCTGCCCCGTCCCCGTCCCCGACCCCGATCCCAGCCCCCACCAGACAATGATATTCCATTGTTTACCAACTTGTATTTCTCTTCTAGTAGACGGACATATAAGGTGTCATTCGTCACTCGATTACCAAAATACTTGATTGCAAGTTCATACGACGACTGCTCATTCTAATCAACTCGCGTAGGGGATCACCACAAACTAATCATCAACAAAAAATCATCCTTAAAAAAAGTGACGACCTTTTCACCAACAGAGAATGAGATTGAGTCAGATCTCATCTTCTTCACTTCTCTCAACAACATATGATGGATAATTGCGTTGTTAAACACCATGTCAACGTCTAAAAATCGCCCAAAAACTGTTCTCTTGAACATCTTTAACAGCCTTGGGGTAAGCTTCTCCTTCACAGTCTTGTTTGCATTAGCAATGTGGGCCAAGCTCGTTGCTTGACCGAGAAATCGGTCAACTACAGGTATTCTGAAACGTGTTGACATCTTAAATCATTCCTACATGAAATAAAGATTCAACCAGTAAACTCCTTCAGAAAAAACTTTGTAGCAACATTCTGTTTAAGTCTCGCTGGTATCGCTCTCAGTGATTTTGCTCTCTCTAGTGTCGCTCTCTCTAGTAACTCTCACTTATCTCGTTCTCTCTAGTGTCGCTCTCTCTAGTAACTCTCACTTATCTTGCTCTTTTTGGTGTTGCTCTCTCTAGTAACTCTCACTTATCTCGCTCACATTCTCTCTTTTTACTTGTCTTCAATCACAGAACACATCAAAAACCAAAAAAATAAACAAAAAAATCATAGGTTCACAGTATTTTTAAACCCCAGAACGACCCACCCTTTCTGGTGTCTCTCTCTAGTATCGCTCTCGTCGATTTCACTCTCACTTATCTCGCTTACAAACTATTTTTACTCGTCTTCAACCATAGAATACATCGAAAACCAAAAAAACAAACAAAAAAAAAACCATAGGTTCACAATATTTCTAAACCCAGAACGACCCACAAAGTCCCATTACTGATCAATTTAAGACATTTTCAGGCACAGATTGAAAGATTTACCGATCAGATTCGATTTATCGGCGACAATGGAATCGTTTGCAAGCCTTGATGGATTCTAAATAGTTTTTAGTTTATGAGCGATATGAAGCCGTTACACTTGGAAAATTTTGAAGAGTTTTTAGTTTTGGTTGGTTTTCGATAAAGGGGTAAGAAGACAAAGAGGTAAGGACAATTTATGTAATTTGGTATGACAATGATGTTAGCAGAGGGTCAATTGTCATTATGTTTTAAAAATGGGTCATTTGAAGATAAGGTTATTATTTCCCAAAATGAAGATAAGGTTATTATTTGAGACGGTGAGTTACGATGCTCGCATGCTATTAGACATGGCACGACGAGAAAGAATCATTATTGCAATTGATGTGGATCTTTATCTAACATAGACAAAAACTACTCTTGAAATATAATCGATTTATAAACGAGAAACAAATGATAGTGGATGAAATTCTCTCCAAACATAGACAAGGATGTGTTCGTGACTTTAAGTTTAAATCACATGTTTGTGAAAGAAAAAATCAAGATTTTGCATAACAATATTGCGTCAATGAAGTATGAATTAAGGGTTCTATATCATCACTTAATTACCCCTTTCAAAATTTGTATGTCTTATTTTATTCCCATTCCTATCGTATTAAAAGGAACCATCATTTACATATCAATTTAAAAATAATTTTAGAGAAAAAGTCTTGAATGTATAGATAAATGGAGTACGAGTTAAAAAAGTTATATTCAATGTCATTGATTAATTTAGACTTTTTTCTTAAGGGACTTTTAATTATTGATTTGTTATTATACCATTTAATTTGAATAATCTTTTATAATGTTTCTAATATAAATATTATGATAATAGATATTCATTAGAGATTCGTGTTAATGTTTATTGACCATGTGTCATACCTTCATTTTTCTAAGTGTTGTCCATGTATGTCAAGATTACACACTATTAGCTTCCATATAATCCATCTTCTACTTGCTAAATTGCCTATAAATAGTGGCATTTTGTGGGTTTTGTAACACACACACATATTGGTAAGAAATCCAAAAGGCTGGGAGGAAATTTATATATTTTTCCATTTCCTATAATTTTCTTTATTTAATTTAATTTATTTTATTATTATATCATATTTTCTCCATATCCGTGTTCCCTTGTGCTCCCCAATTTTACAACACGTTATCAACATGAGCTTCTGTCATTTCTCCCGTTGATGGTAGGTTCTAAAGTGTTGCCATGACAAACCTTACGAAATTAGAATTCGCAGCCCTTTACATTAATGACAATAATTATTTGTCATGGATGCTCGATGTTGAAATCCATCTGGATGCTATGAACTTGGGGGAAACAATTAAAGAAGAAAATACGACATCCAATTAAGACAAAGCAAAAGCTAGGATTTTCCTTCGTCATCATCTCCACGAGGGATTGAAAATGGAGTATCTTACAATAAAAAATCCTCATATCTTGTGAAAAATTTTGAAAGAGAGGTATGATCATTAAAAAATATTTATTATGTTGGGGTTGATGCCCTAAATCTCGTAAGATCCCATAGTTTGTAATTGTAATGTACAAACATTTTATTTATGTAATAAAATATGTGATGTTTTATTTCAAAATTAGTTGCATTAACCACAAACTAATAAACTAACATCTAAGGTTATCTTATAGCTTGAACATGTATGTAGAGACATACGGGCAGATTATGTTTAAGTGATAACCTAAATGGTCTGTAGTAGATGGATAAGGTTGGATACCTTATTCTTGTGACACTTTGGGTATGGTACTCTTTGTGGATGTTACTATTATTGTAAAGTACTACAAATGATCTGTTGATCATTTATGTAGAGACATGTGAGCGGGGATATTCTATACAAAGGAGTTTGTATAAAGTCAGACCACAAAATGTTTAGCCTCATTATATAATGTCGTTTATAATAGAGACTTACATTTCATCAGGATGACCATAGGTAACATGACCTAAATCCTGAGTGAGTTGTGAACTTCTACCTATGAAGACGGTCCTTTGATTTGTATGGGTGAGAGTGGCTAGATCGCTGTCTCAACAAGCCTACCATTTTGAGAATTCATCTTATTGGGGAGTTGGGAACACAGCTACACAAGAAGGAATACACTCCTTCCCTAATGTCGGGGCAAGTAGATAAATTGTTCCCTTGAAGACTGATTCCGGGACTTAAACAATATGACGCCACACCCTCTCCTGGCTCGAGAGGGGCTTGGTCATAGTTGGACTATGATTTATTGTTCATTAGAGGGATTAGTGGTACTTAAGGATTTAGAAACTATAGGGGTAAAACGATAGTTTTGGCCCAGCTGTACTTACGAGCAATTTGTGAAGGGTCATCGTACTGTTGATTGGTTATATTCAATGGACATAGAAATATATCTGTAGTGTGAAAAGTGTAGTTGTCGGTCTTTTGTGAAGTGCCCGGCAATGAATAATTTAATTAAAGAGTTTAATTAATTATTCACGTATAGTTAGAGCTTCAAGCTATAGGTCCATGAGGTCCCCTCGGTAGCTCAACGAGAATTAATGAGAATCAGTTTTTGGATTAATTTGAATTGTTCAAATTTAGAGAATTAATTATATATAATATAATTAATTTAATTTTAATTATATATGATATAATTACTATAATGTATTTGATTGTGTGAATGGTTGGGGTGCCTTATTCTTCCTAAAAAAAGAAACAAAAGTGAGAAGACAGGATAGTTCTCAGATCTGATCAATTTTTTTTCCTCCTCCTTCCTCCTCTCTCTACTCTCCATCTCAAACCAAAATCACTAGAGTACCACACCTTCTGAATTCTCACACAAAGAATACCGAGGTCACCAATCGGTAGTGCCCTTTTTGAAGTGTGTGATTTTCACAGAGAAGAGGAATCGTGAAGAGATTGGATTCTTCAAAGGTAAGGGTCTTTAGAAACCTTTTTTTTTTTCTTTTTTTCTTTTTTCTTTTTTTTTTTTTTTGTCTAAGCATACTTAATATTATGAAGTAAATGCATAATAGTTTTTCTTCCTTTGTAAAATTATGAGTTTTGTAGAACTGGGGATTTGGGAGATCCGCTTCCGCTCAAGGATCCCCTCATCAAGGATCCTTTAATTGGTATCAGAGCCTTTAGGTTTTTATCCCAAATTCCTAATTTTTATGAATTGATTTTACAGTTTTGGTGGGTTTTAGTTTCTACATTCAATAATTCATGTGATGTTTTATTTTGAAAGTGGGTTTGTTAATGGATGTTCTGGGATTGGGCATATAGATTTATGGCTTTCTTTTGTGGTTTTGGTTTTGTAAAAGCCCATGTTATGGGGCATTAATTCCGCTATCGAGTTTGTATTCCTATGTTAAGTCATTCGTGGTTATTCCCAACTGGTTTTTGAAGAATTCGAGGTGAAAATGGTGGAGTTTCGAAATAGTTCAAAATTGTATAGTGGCGACTGTATAGTAGCATCGAGACACTGCGATGCAACGAACGAAGAAATTTTTTGTAGCATCGTGATGCTCCGAGACGGAGATTTCACGCGGTTCTACTTCAGTTCACGCATGGTTCAAGGTCTACTCATCCGATTCAGTTTGTGAGTTCTCCGGTTCAAGCTATTTGGGTTCACCTGGACCGGTTCCTGGTCTGGTTCAAGCGGTTCAAGGCCCAGTTCACATGTTTCGAATCGGATGCCTCTTTTTTTTTTGTAACAATTAGCCTTTATTTTTTTAAATGGGTGTCGAATCCTAGTCTATTAACTGTTGTTTTAATATACATGTTATGAATGTTTTATTCCTTTTTATATGTCATATTGTATGTCATATAGAATAAAATCCCATCATAGGTTATGCATTTAATTTCATATATAATTTATATTATAAGTGTTATAATATATCTAAATGCTTTATTTAATTAATATAGCATGCTCATGCAATATATAGTATAAATGTTATAATATATGCATGCATGCATTAATAGCATATCCATGCATCATTTATATTATAATTGTTATAATATATGGTTAAATGTATGTATGGATGTATGCTATAGTATGTTTCATTACTTATTATATATGTTAGTAATGAAATGAAATTGCATGAAGCATGACACTACTTTAGGTTAATTTGTAATGTTATAATTTACTAAAGTATATCAAAGCATGCAATGTATGGTTTTAATTTATTTCATTTGTTTATAACTTTTATAACAAAATGAAATTAGAAATTAAAATCAACAATTAAGAGGTACATGCAAACTGTAGATTAAAAATCATCTTTTGATTTTTTTTTTAAAAACATAATTCATGTAGACCTAAGATCACTTTTCTAATGAGATTAGAAATTTAAGTTTGATCTTTTAATCGGTTTAATAGGATTAAATTGATCTTAATTAAAAGATTAAATATTGTAACAAATATATCTATAAGGGACCTTTTATCTAAGGCTAGTTCTGTCCAGATTGGGGTATTTAAGTTGATGAAAATGTAACATCCATACCTAGAAACTAACCTGGAAAGGTGAATTGGATAGATTTGTTACAAGCATGCAAGTTTGATTAAAGTTTGTTAAAGAGTTTAATGTACCTTAGTCAAAAAAATTTAACTATTCAAAGGCAAGTGTTGGTTTTGGGTAAATTAAACAATCACTTAGTTAAAAATTAGTAGCCAGATTTTTCTAAGTTAATTAACCCTAGGTAAAACGCTCAGTGGGAGGAAAATGGGATATTTTATAGTTCATTTCATTCTCTTCACGTTTCTCCTTAAAGCTTACACCATGAGATCTATACCCAGCCTCGAGGTACCGTGGGTGTTCCCCTACAGATAGCATTTGTATAGATCAATATCAAGGTGAATGGAAAGAGTGTTTATAATAAGTGGGAGTGGGATGTGTGACAACACATCCCTAAGTCTCTCTCATTAGTTTGAAGTAAAGTTTCATGCTTGTCCTCGTGGCATCGTGGGTGTCCTCCTAAATGATGGTATTTTTGCATAACGCTTTATTCAACCTTCAGAAATGGATGGGTTGCTTTAGTTTCATGTTCCAATCGATTTTTCCCGACAGTTGGCTCATTGGAGCGAAACTCTAGGACCTAAAATGACGGGTTACACTTACAAGAATTTTTAAGCGAGTTTAACAAATTCTGGATTGAACAATGGTGACTAATAGTTATAGTAACAAGGTATTGTTCTATCTATTGGTTAAGAATGTCTCATTTCAGTGAAGGGACACTTGATCACCCTACGGTGACTTTTGTCCTGCCTCACTGAAACATCATTGCAAAATAGATGTCACTTAGGATACATCAGACTATTTTGCTAAAATTGATTGGTTGTTTTGTTGGTTTAATGAAAATAGACTAATAATAAATAATTTGTATGGTTTTAGAAAATTTATTTCATATTGACTTCCGCGACATTAAATTTACTCAATGCTGATAAATTAATAGACGAAAATTACACCTCATGAAAAAATACGATCAACACAATACTTATCATCGACGACCTTCGTTTTGTCCTTATGGAGGACTATCCTCCCATTCCAACTCCAAATGCTGCTTGAAATGTTCGAGAAGCATATGAGCATTGGACACGAGTAAATGAAAAGGCTCGAGCATATATCTTGGCAAATCTTACTGAAGTCTTGGCCAAGAAGCATGAGCCCATGCTCACAGCTCATGAGATCATGGAGTCCCTAAACGGTATGTTCGGAAAATTGTCCGCATAACTCAGGCATGACACTCTCAAACATATCTTCAATGTCTGTATGCAATAAGGGGCATCTATTTGAGAACATGTTCTTAACATGATGGTCCACTTCAATGTGGCGGAGATGAATGGGTCCGTCATTGATTAAGCTAGCCAAGTTAGCTTCATTTTGGAATATTTACTTGAAAGTTTCCTATACTTCCAGCAATGTTGTTTTGAATAAGATTGGCTACAACCTAACCACCTTGCTCAATGACCTACAGACCTTCCAATCCTTGATGAAAAGCAAGGAACAGAAGAGTGAGGCAAATGTTGCGTCATCCTCTAAGAAGTTCCATAAAGGTTTAACCTCTGGGACAAAGTCTGTACCTTCTTTATCCGGCACCAAAAAGTGGAAGAAGAAGAAAGGTGGAAAGGGGAAAGCTAACCCACCAGCTGCTACCCAAAAGCACAAGAAAGCCAAGGTTGCAAAGGGAATCTATTCCCATTGCAACTAAGAGGGACATTGGAAGAGGAACTATGCCAAGTACTTGGCAGAACAGAAGAAGGCCAAGAAAGGTAAATTCAATTTACTTGTTTTGGAAACTTGTTTAGTGAAGAATGATGATTTTGCCTGGATTATAGATTCTAGCGCCACTAACCACATTTGTTCTTCATTTCAGAGAACTAGTTCCTGGCGGTAACTTGATGCTGATGAGATGAAGATGCGGGTTGGAACTAGGCACGTCGTCTCAACTATGGCAGTGAGAGGTCTCCAATTAGCTTTACAGAATAGATTCATTTTACTAGAAAATGTGTATGTAGTTCCTGGTTTAAAAAGAACATAATTTCTGTAAAGTATTTACTTGAACAATCTTATTGTATCACCTTCTATGTAAATAAAGTGTTTATTTCGAAAAATGATGTTGATATTTGTTATGCTAAACTGGAAAAAAACCTTTATGTGCTAAGACCTAGCAACTAAAGTCCTTCATAATACTGAAATGTTTAAAACTGCGGTAATTCAACATAAAAGGCTTAAAATTTCTCCTAAAGAAAATGCCAACTTTGGCACCTAAGATTAGGACACATCAATCTCAATAGCATTGAGAGGCTGGTGAAGAATGGACTTCTAAGCGAGTTAGAAGAAAATCCTTTACCTATGTGTGAGTCATGCCTTGAAGGCAAAATGACTAAACAACCTTTTACTGGAAAAGGTCACAGGGTCAAAGAACCTCTAGAGCTGGTACATTTAGACTTCTATGGTTTGATGAATGTTAAAACAATGAGAGGTTTTGAATATTTTACCTTTACTGATGATTATTCAAGATAAGGGAAGGTTTATTTAATGCAACATAAGTCTGAATCTTTTGAAAAGTTCGAAGAATTCAAGGCTGAAGTTGAAAATGTATTAAATAGAACAATTAAGACATTTCGATCTGATCGAGGTGGAGAGTTTATGGATATGACATTCTAAAACTATTTAATAGAACATGGAATTGTATCCCAACTCTCAGCACCTAGTACACTTCAGCAAAATGGTGTATCAGAAAAGAGAAATTGAATCCTATTGGACATGGTTTGGTTTATGCTGAGTTACGCTTCCTTACCTGACTTGTTTTGGGGTTATGCAGTATAGATTGCAGTGTATATTTTGAATTTTGTTCCATCCAAAAGTGTTACCATAACACCTTTAGAGTTATGGAATGGTCGTAAAGCTACTTTACATCATTTCAAAATCAGGGGTTGTCCAGCACATGTGCTTGAGGCAAATCCTAAAAAACAGGAATCTCGTTCAAAATTGTGCCTTTTGTAGGCTACCCCAAAGGAATGATAGGTGGTTTCTTTTTCGACCCTAAAGAAAACAAAGTGTTTGTTTCGACAAATGCTACTTTTCTTGAAGAAGACCACATAAGGGAGCACAGGCCTCGCAGTAAAATTGTGTTGAATGAACTTTTCAAAGAAACTACTGAACCTTCAACAAAAGCTGTTGAAGAACCCAACATCTCAACAAGAGCTGTCGAAGTTGGATCATCAAGTAGGTCAAATCCACCTAAAGTGTTGAGGAAGCCTCGATACAGTGAGAGGCTTGCAAACCCATCTGTCCGTTACATGGGTTTACGGAAATCCTAGCTATGGTAGTTGATGAAAATGTTGAGGATCCATTGTCTTATAAGAAGGAAATGGAAGATGTTGACAAAGATGAGTGGATCAAAGCTATGGATCTTGAAATGGAGTTGATGTACTTCAATTCAGGTTGGGATCTTGTAGATCTACCTGATGGGGTTAAACCTATAGTTTGCAAATGGATCTAGAAAAGAAAACGGGATGTTGATGGAAAGATGAAAACCTTCAAGGCTAGACTAGTGGCAAAGAGTTATACCCAGGTTGAGAGAGTCGACTATGAGGAGACTTTCTCACCTATTGCCATGTTAAAGTCTATCCAGATCTTTCTGTCTATTATCTAATATTACAACTATGAGATTTTGCAAATGGATGTCAAAATCGCCTTACTGAATGGCAATCTTGAGAAGACCATCTATATGGAGCAGTTTGAGGGATTCATTATCCAAGGTTAAGAGCAAAAGGTTTGCAGGCTTAATCGGACCATTTATGAACTGAAGCAGGCTTCTCGATCTTGGAACATAAGATTTGATACTGCGAACAAATCTTATGTTTACAAGAGGATCATCAACAATTCAGTAGCTTTCCTAGTGTTATACGTAGACGATATCCTACTCATTGGGAATGATGTAGGTCTACTAAATGAAGTTAAGAATTGGCTAGCGACCCAATTCCAAGTGAAATATTTGGGAAAGGCTCAGTTTGTTCTAGGAATTCAGATCTTTAGAAATCGAAAGAACAAAATGTTAGCTCTGTCTCAAGTATCGTACATTGACAAAATGCTTGTCAAGTATTCGATGTAAAATTCCAAGAGAGGTTTGTTATCTTTCAGACATGGAGTTATCTTGTCTAAGGAAAAGTATCTTGAGACACCTAAAGAGGTTGAGAAAATAAGACAAATCCCCTATGCATCGGCTGTTCGTAGCTTGATGTATGTGATGTTATGTACGAGACCTGACATCTACTATGCGGTAGGGATTAGGGTTGGCAACAGGGCCAGCCAGGGTGGGGGGGCATCCCCCATCCTCAACCTTGTGGGGGAAATTCTCCCCCATCCCCATTTCCCCACGGGGATTCTCCTACTAATTCTTCGTGGGGAATCCCCTACTAATTCCTCGCGAAGATTCCTAATTTTTTTTTTTATTAAAATTTGATGAGTCCACAAAAAATAAACAAAATTTAATAACTAATCTAGGAAATAAACACAATTTAGAAGCTCACAAATCCATTAAATAAGTTTATCGGATTCCTCATTTTTTAATTCAAGTGATTTTATTTAAAATTTGACTAGTTCACAAAAAATAAACAAAATATAATAGATTAATCTATGAAATAAACACAATTTCAAAGCTGACAAATCCATTAAATAAGTTTACAACTTAAAATTAAATAAAGTTTGAATAAGAAAGTCAATTAAAGGAAAATGTGTTATACATTCAAAATATATAAATTGCTCGTCTTTCTCTCTTCACCGATGACTTCACATTCAAATATTTCTCCTTTCTTGACATCATCCCATCCTTAGTTGTGAGTATTATTCATTCCTACATTTAAAATGTAATTAACAGATAATGTCACAAAAAAAAAAAAAAAAAAGCTGGACCATAAAAAATAAAAAGTGTCATAAGAAAATAATGTTAATCCTTGAGCATACCTTAGTCACCACGCCATTTTCATCAGAATTGTCTGCATCTTCTAAAATAGTTGCTAAATGTTTAACCATTTCTAAAACAGTCTATTTTTTTCAAATGAAAAACAAAACAACACAAACAAAATATATCCTTACCAATCAAAACAACACAGATCTCACCTCTTGGAAGTTGGATGGCAGGCTTGGCAGCGGCTTGAACTCGAACGAATGCCTGAAGAATGGGTCGCCGCCGCCGGCGTGAACTTCACAAACATCGTGAAGGAGAAGAACGTCGAACGGGTAGGTTTCTTCACGAACACGAAGGCGAAGAAGGACGCTCGAAAGTCACCTATAGGAGAACAACGACTAGGTTTCTTCACGCCTGAAGAATGGGTCACGCTTGAAGGGTCTTCTCTTCACGAACACGAAGGCGAAGGGTTTTCTTTAGTTCTTCACGCTCGGCTTCTTCACGGTCGACAGTCGGCAGATAGGTTTTTTCTTTTCTTCAATCTTCACGGCAAGACGCAAGTCAAGTGAATCACGGCAACAACAAGCCAACAATTCTTTACCTTCCAATTCTTTACGATTACATCCCTTGACAGCACTGCAGAAATGGGGAAAGTAGTTTTCAACTTTTCAATTTAGGGCTTTTTTTTTTAGTTTTTTAAGTGTGGACTTGTTTCTTGGGCTTATATTTAGAATTTAGATATTTGATATTGGGCTCCAATGTCCAATCCAACATTACATTATACATTATAAACATATATATAAATAAATTATTTTATATACTATAAATATATATTTATAAAAATATAAATAAATATATCAAATCGGGGTCAGGAATTAATCGGGGTCGGGTCGAGGCGGGGATACCATCCCCGTCCCTGGATGGGGCCCCGAATATTTTTCCCAGTTTGACCCTATCCCCGGTCAAACCAGGGATTCTCCACCCCGATCGGGCGGGTCCCGGGGAATTTTGCCAACCCTAGTGGGGATAATCAGTAGATATCAGTCTAATCAAGGATATGATCACTGGACCGTCATTAAGAACATCCTCAAGTATCTATGGAGAATGAGGAACTACATGCTTGTGTATGGTTCTAAGGATCTGATCATTACAAGATACATGAACTCTAATTTTCAGACTGATAAGAATTCTAAGAAATCCACATCAGGATCAGTGTTCACTCTTAATAGAGAGTAGTAGTTTGGAGGAGCACCAAGCAAGGGTGCATTGCTAACTCCACTATGGCCGCTGAGTATGTAGCGGCTTGTGAAGTTGCTAAGGAAGTTGTTTGGCTCAGGAAATTCTTGACTGCTCTGAAAATCATTCCAAACATGTCAAAGCCCATCACACTTCATTGTGATAATAGTAGTGTTATGGCTAATTTCCAAGAGCCTAGGAGTCACAAGAGCAGGAAACATATAGAGCGAAAATATCATCTCATCCAAGAGATTATGCATCGAGGGGATGTGATCATCATGCAGATAGCTTTGGAGCATAATGTTACTGATCCATTTACAAAGGCCCTCATGGCTAAGATGTTTGAGGGCCAACTGTAGAGTATGGGTCTATGGGTCAGGCCATGTTTTGATTAGAGAAAATGGGAGATTTGTACTGGGCGGGTTATGCCCTAGTTTATTGATTTGTGTATTTCGTTTTTTAGTATGACTTTTACATTGTACACCCCACTAGCTTTAGGTCAAGTAGGAGATTGTTAAGGTTGATGCCCTAAATCTCGTAGGGTCTCATAGTTTGTAATTGTAATATACAAACATTTTATTTACGTAATAAAATATGTGATGTTTTATTTCAAAATTAGTTGCATTAATCACAAACCAATAAACTAACATCCAAGATTATCTTGTAGCTTGAACATATATATAGAGACATACGGGTGAATCATATTTAAGTGATAACCTAAATGATATGTAGTTGATGGATAAGGCTAGATACCTTATCCTTGTGACAATACGAGTATGGGCCGCTTTGTAGATGTTACAATTGTTGTAAGTGCTACAGATGATCTAATCCTAATCATTCATGTGGAGACATGTGAGCAGGGATATTCTATATAAAGGGGTTTGTATAAGATCGGATCACAAAATGTTTAGTCTCATTATATAATGTTGTTCATAATAGAGACTTACATTTCACCAGGATGACCATACGTAACTTGACCTGAATCCTAAGTGAGTTGTGAACTCTCGCCTATGAAGACGGTCCTTTGATTTGTATGGGTGAGAGTGGCTAGATCGTCGATTCAACAAGCCTACCATTTTGGGGATTCGTTTGATTGGGGAGTTGGGAACACAGCTACACAAGAAGGAATACACTCCTTCCCCAATGTCGGGGCAAGTAGATAAATTGCTCCTTTAAGGACTGATTTCGGGGCTTAAACAATGTGACGCCACACCCTCTCTTGGCTTGAGAAAGGTTTGGTCATAGTTGAAATATGATTTATTGTTCATTAGAGGGATCAGTGATACTTAAGAAGATGTAACTACAGGGGAAAAATGGTAATTTTAGCCCAACTGTACATATGAGCAATTTATGAAGGGTCATCATATTATTGATTGGGGATACAGAAATATATCTATAGTGCGAAGAGTGCAGTTGTCGGTCTTTAGTGGAGTGCCCGACAATTAATAGATGGTGAATAATTTAATTAAAGAGTTTAATTAATTATTCACATACCGTTGGAGCATCAAGCTACAGGTTCATGAGGTCCCCTCGGTAGCTCAACGGGAATTAATGAGAATCAGTTTTTAGATTAATTTGAATTGTTCAAATTAATTGAGGAAATTAATTATATATAATATAAGTCTATAATGTATTTGATACATTATAATATTAATTTTTTTTTTAAAAAAAATATTTTATTTAATTAATTTTGAATTAATGAATATGAGGGAGTTATAACTCCCTCCTCCTCTTTTCTCTCCTAATCGAGTGAATGTGAGGGGGAGTCTTTTTCTTCCTGCAAAATGAAACAAAAGTGAGAAGACAGGAGAGTTCTCAGATCTGATCAAATTTTTTTCTTGCTCCTTCCTCCCCTCTCTCAATCCAAAATCACCAGCGTACCACACCTCCTGGATTCTCACCCAGAGAACACCGAGGTCACCTATTGGTAGTGCCCTTTTTGGATTATTCGTGGTTTTCACAGAGAAGAGGAATCGTGAAGATATTGGATTCTTCAAAGGTAAGGGTCTTCAGAAACCCTCTTTTTTTTCTAAGCATGCTTACTATTATGAAGTAAATGTATAATAGTTTTTCTTCCTCTGTAAAATTATGAGTTCAGTAGAATTGGGGATTTGGGGGATCCACTTCCGCTCAAGGATCCCCTCATCAAGGATCTTTTATATTTTTTCTAAAGCTCATCATGAGTGTATACATTTGAGGCTATAAGATTTTAAATCAGTAAGTGATTACAATTCCACATTATTTAAAATCAGTTCGAATTGTTGTTATACGGAGAGAAAATTATTGATGCTGATACGTTAAAAAAGACATTTTTTACATTTCATGTCTCGAATATGCTCCTACAGCAGCAATATCGAGAGAAAGGTTTTAAATAGTATTCTAAACTAGTTTCATGTCGTCTCGTAGTCAAACAAAATAATGAGTTATTGATGAAGAACCACGAATCTCGACCAATTGAAACAACACTATTCCCTGAAGTGAATGTTAATAATCGTGGTCGTAGTCTAGGTCGCAACCATGGAAGAGGAAGAAATAATTATTATTTTTGTGGTAGTCATTCTAATCATTCAAAATTCAAAAGAACCACACAAAATGATGGTCACAAAGAAAAAGCTCCACAAAATAAGAGTACAAAAAGTGTCAAAAATAAATGCTTCCAATGCGGAATGACTGGGTATTGGTCACGAATGTGTCGTATGTCAAAACACTTAGTTAATCTCTATCAAGTCTCCCTAAAAGAAAAAGGGAAAAATGTGGAAGCAAATCTTGCCTACTAGGATAATGATATATTTGACCCATCCAATATAATATGACAAATTTGGATGTGGCAGACTTCTTTGAATCTCCTGAAGAGAAGATCAGCACAGTTGATAGAACATCAAGTGTTTCTTTTGGCTTTAAAAATATTTTAATTAAATGTTGTTGTTTTTTTTTATGCATCTTTATGTTTTTTTCTCTTAGTAAATGTTAACTTTTGTATATTCCAAATGTTGTTTTTCTTATTGTAATTATTTTCTTTTAATAAAGAAACTTTGATCATTTTCATATATCGAGTGACTAAAAAATGAGCAAAGAAGATCTATATCTGGCAAATAATGTAACTACACATACAATACTTACAAGTAGAAGATATTTTTCCAAATTGATAACGTTGGGAAGCAAAAGTCAATATAATATCAGGTTTTGCAAACCTAATTGAGGGGTTTGGAAAAAAAAATATTATTTTGCCTAGAGGAATAAAATTTATAATTGACAATGCATTGTTCTCTTGTCAATCAAAGAGAAATCTACTTAGTGTTAAAAATATACGTTGCAATGGTTATCATATTGAGACTGACGGAAAAAATAATATGAAGTGTTTTTATATCATATCTACTGTCTCATATGAAAAACGTATACTGGAAGAGTTGCTTGCTTTATCTTCTAGATTATATTATACTCATATATGAGTAATTGAAACATATGCAACAATGAACCTGAAGTTCATGAATCTAAACATATTTACAATTTGGCATAACAAATTAGGTCATCTAGGGTCTATAATGATGAGTAGAGTTATTAAGAATTCAAATGGACACCTATTGAAGAGTCAGAAGATTCTTCAATCTAATGAATTATCATGTGATGCTTGCTCTCAAGGTAAATTAATAATTAGACCATCATTAACCAAAGTGAGAACTAAATCTCCCATATTTTTAGAACGAATTCATGGTAATATATGTGGATCTATTAACTCACCAAGTGGACCATTTAGATATTTTATGGTATTAATAGATGCATCCAACAGATGGTCACACGTATGCTTATTATCAAGTCAAAATCTTGCATTTGCAAGATTACTTGCTCTAATAATTAAGTTAAGAGCACAATTTCTTAATTATACAATTAAGATTATTCGTCTTGATAATGTTGGTAAATTTACGTCCCAAGTTTTTTATAATTATTATATATCGATTGGGATAAGTGTTGAATATCATATAGCTCATGTTCATACACAAAATGGTTTAGCAAAATCATTCATAAAACGTTTGCATTTAATTGCTAGACCATTGTTTATGAGAGTTAAGCTTCCTACATCGATATGGGGACATGCCATTTTGCATGCAGCGTAACTTGTACACATTAAGCCAGTAGCTTATCATAAGTACTCACCATTACATTTTAACTTATGGCCATGAGCCAGATATTTCTCATCTGAGAATTTTTTGATGTGTAACATATGTTCCAATTACTCCACCATAAGGTACTAAGATGGGTCCTAAAAGGAGGTTAGAAATATATGTTGGATATGATTCCTTATCAATTATTAAATATCTTGAACCCTTGACGGATGATGTATTTACTGCACGATTTGCTAATTGTCATTTTAATGAGACAAATTTTCCAATATTAGGGGGGAGGAATTAAGAAGTTGGAAAAAGAAATTACATGGAATGCATCGTTATTATCTCATTTAGATCCCCGTACAGATCAATGTGAACTTAAAGTTCAGAAGATGATTCACTTGCAAAATATAGCAAATAAGTTATCATATGCATTTATAGATACAAAGAAAGTAAGTAATCACATATACCAGCTACAAATGTTCCATAAAAATTGATATCCCAATACAACAAGTTGTCACTAATGAATCTAGAACATGCCAGAAGCGTAGTAGACTAGTGGGTTCTAAAGATAAAAATCCTCGAAAACAAAAAATAATTAATAGTAAAAAAGACTTGATTGAGGATGTAAATACCCAAGAAAAAATTCTTGACATGACTACTGAGGAAGGTGAAATATCTAAAGATAATAATGAGATTTCAATAAACTATGTCTTGATAAGAAAAAGATGGAACCGAACTAATGTAGTTATTGACAACATTTTTACGTCTAATGTTGCTCTTGATAATATATTTTAAAATGAGGATCCTAAATCAAAATCTGTTGAAGAATGTCGACATAGAAAAAATTGGCATTAGTAGAAGGAAGCAATCAAGACAAAATTAAACTCACTTTCAAAACGTCAGGTTCTTGGACTAGTAGTCCAAACACCAGAAGGTGTCATACCTATGGGATACAAATGGGTATTTGTGAGAAAAAGAAATGAAAATAATATGGTCATAATATATAAAGCAAGACTAATTACACACCTGGTATTCATTATGAGGAGACATATTCTCCAGTGGTGGATGCAATTACATTAAAATATTTAATTGGTCTGACTGTGTATAAAAATCTAGACATGCATCTTATGGATGTAGTCATGGCATATTTATATGTTGTGACTATATCATATAAAAATCTAGACATGCATCTTATGAATTTAGTCACAACATATTTATATGGATCTCTTGATAATGATATTTATATGAGAATCCCGGAAGGATTTAAGGTACCTGAAATATATAAATCAAATTCCCAAGAATTTTATTCAATAAAGTTACAGAGGGCATTATATGGATTGAAACAATCAGGACGAATGTGGTATAATCGTATGAGTGGATATTTGTTGAAAGAAGGATATCAAAATAATCCAATATATTTGTGTGCTTTTATAAAGAAATCATAGTTAGGATTTAAATAACTGGAACTTTTGAAGAGCTTTCAAAGGCAATAGAATATCTTAAGAAAGAATTTGAGATGAAAGATCTCAGAAAAACAAATTTTTTCAAAATTTTGAAAATATTTTATATGGACAAAACACATCTATTGAACAGTCCAATGGAAGTTCGTTCACTGAATGTTAAGAAAGATATATTTCGACCTCGAGATAATAACGAAGAACTTCTTGGTCCTGAAGTACCATATCTTAGTGCAATTGGTGCACTTATGTATCTTGCTAATAATACAAGACCAGATATTGCATTTTCAGTAAATTTATTAGCAAGATATAGTTCTTCTCCTACAAAAAGACATTGGAACGAAATTAAGCATATACTATGTTATCTCCGAGAAACGATTGATATGAGTTTGTTTTATTCAAATAAATCAAATTTTGATCTAGTTGATTATGCTGATTCTAAATATTTATCTAATCTACACAAAGCTATATCTCAAATAGATTATTTATTCACATGTGAAGGAACTACTGTATCGTGGCAGTCAGTGAAACAGACCATTGGCTACTTCCTCAAATCATGTTGAAGTTCTTGCAATTCACGAGGCTTGTCGAGAATGCATATGACTAATGGGACTTGTCTTCTAATAAAAATCTTCCAACAATATTATACGAAAAAAACACAGTATGTATATCCCAAATCAAATGGAGATATAATAAAAAAGAAAGAACAAAACATATTTCACCAAAGCTTTTCTATACTCATGATCTTGAAGAAAATGGTGACATTATTATATAACAAATTTGTTTGAAGGATAACCTGGTAGCCTTATTTACAAAATCATTACCAATCATAATCTTTGAAAGATTGGTGCACAACATTGGAATGCGACGATTCAGAGATCTTGAGTGATATTTTCATGAGGGGGAGTAAATATATTGTATTATTTTAGAGGTGTATATTATATGAAATATATACTTTTTTCCTTCACTAGGGTTTTTTCCCATTGAATTTTTCCAAATAAGATTTTAATGAGACATATTTTATATATACAATGAGCATCTAAGGGAGAGTATTATAAATATTATGACAATAGATGCCTATTAGATACTCATGCTTAGTGTTCATTGATCATGTGTCATATCCTCATTTTCCAACTGCTATCCACGTGTCTCAAGATTGCACACTATTAGGGTCCATGTAATCTACCTCCTACTTGTCCAATTGTCTATAAATAGTGGCATTTGGTGGGTTTTGTAAGATATATTGTTAAAAAATCCAAAAGGCTGGGAGGAAATTTCCATATTTTCCCATCTCCTAAGATTTTCTTTATTTAATTTAATTATTTAGTTATTTTATTTTATTTTAAATATATTTTATTATTATATTATATTTTCTCCATATCCATGTTCCGTTGTGCTCCTCAAGTTTTCAACAGTTTCTACCTAATATAATTTTGCTAGCATATACTATCAAACATCTAATTACACATATTTTACTCTTTTTTTTTTCTCTTTTTCTTCGAGTAGATGGAGGAGAGTTCAGAACCTCCAAACATGTGTATTAAAATTTTCTTCATAGCAGAGGTGAATATGTTGATTTGAATGAGCAAAAGTGAATCTATTCATTTGAATGTGAGTTAAGGGTAGTCATATTATTATTGGTCATAAAATGAGAATAGATTTCTATACATCTTGATGCAGTGTTAAAAATGGGTATTGATCGATCTCCTATTTAAATGATAATATCTTGCAACAACTAATTTAAAAAAACAATATAAGGAAAGTTATAATGAAAGGAGTCCCTCGCCATACAACTTCCTCAAACTGAATGTTGATGCAACCTGAAAATCGGATCATCTTTCAACTAGAATTGGTGCAATTATTAGAGATTCCAGTGGAAATATTGTTCGTGCAGCAGCTTTATCAATGAACTTGAATTTTGAATACTCATTAGCAGAAATTTTAGTCATTCGAGCTTTTTAATAAAATAAGCATTTTATTTCTTAAAAAAAAAAATTGATTCAAACACAATAAGCATTCCAACTCTTGTTAACGTATGATAATTACGAGTTAGACATTAATTATATAAAGTTAATGCAATTTCAATCTAACTTTACACATGTCAAATTTGTTTAGCATACTAAATAGTCACACAATCATATAAGACTAAACTAATAAATTTGGTAAGCAAAATACAACAAACTCATTTTTATCTCTTATTTTTTTATCAATGTTTTAACATTACACTTCTTTCACTTGATTTCTTAAAACACAGTCATAAATTTGTATTAAAAGGATTGTGAGTAAAAATTATTTTAAACTTTTACAAACAAATATCAAAATGGTCACCTTTAAAATATATAAACAAAATAAACTTTTTGAGGGACACCAAAATGACTATCTTGAAATAACCAAAAGTAAAAATTAAAATAATAATTAAACCTAATCTTTTTTAATACTAATGGATTTCACAAAATTTTCTTCTAAAAAAATGCTAATAGGTAGAAAATAAATGAAAGTAGTATATTTCTTTAAACTCAACTACGAATCAACTATTTTAAAATGAGCATAATTCAATGATATTTATTAAGTACATATTATCTCCACGTCAGTGGTTTAAATCCTCGTAGTAATACTCTACCTGAGTACAAACGGCTAGTGGGCTATCTTTATGGGCCTTGTCACGTTCAGCCTCTGCTCCTTCCTTATTCGTTCTGATTAATTTTGAGTTTTAATGAATTTAAAGACATAAATTAGAGGAAACTCCAATTTTTTTTAAAAAAAAAAAAAATTGTTTCCTTTCACATAAATATAATAGTTTTAAAGTTTAGGAAATTATTAGGAACAAAATTTAAAATTTAAAAGCCCATTATACATGCTTTTTAAAGTTTAACTATTTATTAGCTAGCCACTAATCTGAGAATTTAGGACTAGAATTAGTTAACTTTCACTTGCTAGATAACAAATAAATAAACAAAAATAGTTTAAGTTACAAATTTGGTCTCTATATTATGGAGAAAATTAACATTCAGTTATAAATATTAGAATTTGGTCTTTATGATTTGATAAAATCTCATAAATAGTTATATTTTGATAAAAAAAAAAAAAAGAATTCTCGTAAATAGTCCCTACCATAAGAATCATATGGAATTAGTCTCTACCATAAGAATCATATGGATTAAATTCTAAACATTAGACACTAAATACTAACTTTTTTCAAATCATAGGTATCAAACTTGAACTCAAAAAGTACCATTGAACATTATTTTCATTCATTTCAAAATTATCCATATTCTTTTAAAAATTGCAATATTACATTGATGAGTGGGTCCAAAGTGTGGTGTCTTCAGAGCTATCAGAACTTTATCAAGATCAGTGGATCCAAAGCGTCATTGGAGCAAATAAAAAGAAAGATAAAACTCTATATTGATGATTTGTGATATGAATCGCCCAGATATCAAATTATTAATTAAATTTTTATTTAATAATTTTGATGTAGTTTTAGTATTTTTCAATTTTATCCTTTTTATGATAGTTAAGTAGGGGTAAACTTTATCTTTTTACTATGATGCATTAGGTTTTTTCATTGGGAGGCTATTTAAGCCTTGCCTTTAGGTTGTTTTGATTAGTCAAGTTTTATGATGAATTGAATTTAGCTTTTGAGCTTCTTCAATTTTTGTAATTCATGTGCTAAGGTGCATGTCAAGAACATTCAAGTTGGATTGATCATCCTATTTGTGGAGTGTTCGAATCTTAGGGAAAGAACTTGTTCTTGTGTTTAAGATCTTTGATCTTAAGACAATTTGTGTCTAATCCAATTTTTAGAGTTGAAATTGAGTTGATTGGGGGTTTTAGTGATTGAGAATTAGGGATTCTCATCCCAAAAGGGTTTCTAATTTCAATTCGCTAGAGATTTCGTATCAATTTGTCTCTTTTGTGGGCTAGCAGGGTGCAATCCATCTACATGGAGAGCCTAGTGAGTCCAGTTTCGTGGTGTCCTCCCCGTCAAATGAATGGAAGGTGAATGTTGATGCATCTTGGAACCAAAAGAAACGGTGCAACATTGTAGGGTGGGTGGTTCTTAACTCCCTTGGATCTTTCCAATTGATATCAACTTCATAAAGCTTACTCAAGAGGTGGTCTATCAAATTGTTAAAAGTCCAAGCTATTATTAAAGGCTTACAATTTCTCTCTTCTCTTCATCTCCCCCCTCATCTCCCTTTTATTGCGTTGAATCTGATGCTAGGTTGGTAGTGAATCTAGTTAATTACTTATTATTAGACTTTACAGAGGTAAAGAAGGAGTTGTAAACAAGTAAGTTAAATAAGAAAACAAAATAAAAATAAAAAACCGAAGGTTTAGGGTTTAATAGAAAAAACTTATACCATTTCTCTAATTTGTTCCAAATAATCTATTTTTTTCCTAGTATTTTTGAAAAAGTGCATTATTTATCCAATTAACCCTCATTTAAACCCCAAATGCTAATCCCAAACATGAGGATTGTTTTCTTCCTCTCTTCCCTCACAGTCAATTTAACTCTAAACTAAAACAACAGAAATTGACCAAACAAAAAAAGTTTGAGAGGAGAGAAGAATATTCATATGTAAGGATAAAAAAACTATTGAAGGATATAATATTAAAATTGTCTTTATCCATCAGCTTAAGCTTTTGGATCAATCAGTAATTTAAGAAAATATTTTAATCTCCAAATTTCAAAACAACATCATCCATGGCACATTATTTACTGTTTTACATTGAATATCACATTAATTACTACATGAATCACCGTCATGTTAGCATTAACTAAACTAACTTATCATTTAATATTTAGATAGTTTTCTACTTTAATTATATTATTTTAAATTATTTATGAAATATAAAAAATAATATTGTAACTTTTAAAATAACAACATTAGTTTTGAAACATTGGACAAAGTTTAATAATATTTAAAAAATTATAATTTATCCCCTTTCTATCATTAATTAATTAATTAAAGTGTGTTGATAGTAAAAATGAAGCCACCAAAAATATGGTGTTGGTAACGGTAAATTTTATTATGCAGTAGGCACAGACATGTATGGGTTATAGGTCGTGCATCGTTAATCACACTTCTCATCACTCATTTGACGTTACAAATGGACCTCTCTGATATGGAGCTGTGGGGTCCTTTTACTTCTTACTGTGGTAACAAAAACACCGTAATATTATCCCCAGTATTCTGTCCTCTTTTTCTTTTCATAAATTAGTTTCGCAAACTCTATTTTACCTTTTATACTTCATTAAAATGCAATTGAAGTATCCTTCTTAACAAAGATTGCAATGTTTTTAACAGCTTAAAGAAAATGTTGCAACTTTCATACAAAAATACAAAAATAAATCCACGGTAGATGAAACATTAA
The DNA here is from genome assembly GCF_009727055.1 of Benincasa hispida. Classification (NCBI taxonomy): domain Eukaryota; kingdom Viridiplantae; phylum Streptophyta; class Magnoliopsida; order Cucurbitales; family Cucurbitaceae; genus Benincasa; species Benincasa hispida. Next base: position 21,566,338 of record NC_052350.1, on the reverse strand, counting down.
ACTTAGATTACAAGACAAAAAGAACTATGTAGTTAGTATGGTATGATGTCACATATACTTCGACCCTCGAATTAGTATTGAGTTTATGAACAACTTTGACAGTAGAAAAAAATATTGTATTCTTACAAATCTTCGCATTTTCCAATTCCATTTCTTATGAAGAAGTCTCATTTCGTAACAAAATTCTAGACTCATTAAATTTGTTATGATAATCCATCATTATACTTCAAGATTATAATTAGTGTTTTTTATAAGTTTGATGATGATAAAGATCCAAATAATATATCAACAATCCACTCAGATCACTTCCAAGACAATCAATCAAACAACATTACTCCAATACACCACAAATTAATCACCAAATTATCACCAAGCAATCAATCGACAATGGACAACAATAGACCATCAAATTTTGGAAGATTAAAAACAAATAACACACACGAATTATACGTGGAAAATCCCTTCGATGTGAAGAGTAAAAACCACGGGACTTGTGAGTAGTACACTCTTGTCAACTTCTCTTATTATGATAAAATTGAGGAAAAAATAACTTAAATAAATCATACAAAGATTCACTACCCACTAATACTTCTATACATAAGAGATTAACACTTGAGAGGTAAAAAAAAAATGAAAAACACCCAGTTTTACGGATATTGTTCAGCATCAATTACAGACAAACCAGAGCTCCAAATGATGATCCAACCGTTCAAAATAATGCCCTATGAATCTCAAATAGACCGACCAAAATTCAGCACGACCCAACAGTTAAACTATGACAATTGACAACTTTATGGAAGTTGTCTTTGAAAAACCGAATTGCCTCTATTCTCCCTCTGTTTCTCTCCATTTTTCTGTATTTTTTTCACTCTCTTTCTCCTTAGATCATATCTATATATATCACAAGAAAATCTAGGACTTTCAAGATGTGTCAACCCAAAAATTAGTCCCAACTGGTCTAAACATATACCCAACATTTTGGGCTCACATAACATAAATTTAAAAGAAAATAAATTTTTGTTTGTACAACAAGTGGGCTGGACTCCCACAATAGATGAAAGTATGTAGACTCTTTAACATAAGACCACTACCGATCCTTGCTATAATTGGTCGACCCTTGAGAGTCTGGCCTCTTATTCCTTCAGCCTCAATTGAGCCTCGGCCATGTCCTAAAAGTTTCACACCTCATGCATCACAGCTTAGGCACCCAGGCTTCTCCCCTAGTCCCCCTAGGCTAGTCTCAAAGGCTTTACTCTTTGAGCCTTGGCTTGACAAGTTTGGAATAAATCACTTGCCATTCTATTGAGTTTTATTGAAAATTTCACTTGTATAACAATTTGTTTAAAGTTTAGGGTAGAGGTTGAAACACTCGTAGGTAAAAATAAGTTAGGATATAAAAAGTTGTTATAATTTAATGTAAAAAGTCAATATTTCTTCCCCATAAAAATGAAACACATGACCCCCACCTCATATTATTTTAGCATGATAACCCCATATAATCATTCAATGGGAGAGATTTCTTTTTAATTAGTATCACCGGAGAAGAAAGGTTTGGCGGTTTGGTCGCCATTGTAATACAATTTTTGCTTTTACTTTAAAAGACACCACAAAATCGCTTTGTTAGGAAATAAATAAATAAATACTTTATAGGAATGATTAAAATGGCTGTAGAGTAGAGAGTTGAAGAAGAAAGAAATCAGGAAATATCCGACATTGCGGCATGATTCCAATTTCAATTGTCTGCCATTATACATATTTCAATATTGCAAGTCTTTTTTTTTCTTTTCTTTTTCGAGAAAAAAATATTTTTTCTCCCAACAATTTTAATTTAATTTTCATTTTATTCTTAATTTAAAAATATTATAATTTTACCGATGGGTTGAATTTTGCTTCCATTTCATCTCCCTTAAGTTTTTAATTTTACACTTTTGACTTCTATTTTTCACGAAACACTCATTTCAATGTTTGACATTAATATAAATTAATTAACTAAAATAATTTCATCATGGTACTAAAATTAATTTTAAATTAATTAATACATATTAATATCAAAGACTAAAATTGAGTATTTATAAACTAAAAAAGAAAAAAAAAATCAAAGTTAAAATGTAAATCTTGAAACCTAAAGACTAAATTGAAACAAAACTCAAACCTCAATAGTAAAATTGCAATATCTTTAAACTTAACTAATTAAAATAAAACTTCAATCTTAAAAAAAAAAAATGTAAAATTTTGAAACTTAGATACCAAATGAAATTTATAACCGCCAAAATGAACTTAAATGATAGCTGACATGGTCATTCTTCCAAATGATAGAAAGTTCGATCTCCCACTATGTACCACAAGAAATAAAGTTATACCTAAAACCTTCACCAAAAATGTTTTTTTTTTTTTTTTTGAACTAAGTCACGAGATGGGGCAATTTAAGTAGAAAATGATTGGAAAAAAAAAAAGAAGAAAAGAAAAAGAAAAGAAAATTGGTGAGTGAGTGGGCTTTAGAAGGCCCGTGGTTAGAGGTGGGCCCATTTGAGTGGAAGTCAGAAAAAATGGCCCATGTTGATGGATACAAATAGCAGATTCTCCGGCTTTACGATTTGAAAGACGTGACGCCTTATTTTTCCCACTTGCTACTACGCGCCCTTTATTTTATTTTTTGTCCCTTTCCTCATTTCTTCCGATTCCCTTCTCACATTTTAATCATTCTTAATCATAAACGATCATACATTCTACATATATCTTTTCACATCCACTCGTACAACTCAACATATAATCATTTTAGGGATTAGTCGAAGTTAAAATACAATCGTGATTACTAAAAATCTGAAAGACGTTGGAATGAATAAGAAATCGAGGGTGATACAAAAATATAATCGTAAAACGTGAAAACGATGAGAAAGATAATTGAGTTGAAAACTGTGGGAATGAAATGAATTTAGCATTATATATTGAATCCAAAATGCTCAATTCAAATATGGACTTGGATTGCATTACATTACAAGTCCATTCCATTACGAGTCCTCGAAGAATACTTCAATTTTTCTTGAAATTATAATTTTTCTTCATAGAAATTTGAAATTCGTGTCTATTTAGTTCGATTCAAGTCTAGGATTTTATTAGACAAGTTATATAATGCTCAAATTTCTACTTTTAAATTTTTCTTGGTTATATATGTAGGAAGTACGAATGGTCCTTCTAACTTAGATATACGTGTGTATATATTTATTCCTTTCAAGAACGCACAATCATTTATCTTCTTGTGTAGTTATGTTATTGTGTTCAAAAATTTTCTTCATACATATGTCTCCTTTCTCGTTGGGATTGAACGCCTTTTTGTAGGTTAGTTTTTACCAAAATTGAGTCTTACAATGATATCAAATTTTTGCTCATAAAATTTTATTTAAAAAAAAATTGTCACATTTTTTTTGGTTAATAATAGTTCATTGAACGTATGCATGGCCATAATTTAAAAATTTTTTTTAAAAGAAAAACTTATCCACACAGAGAGAGATATATATATGATACATATATACAAATTTGCAGTACTAATTATATTTAAAGTCAAAATTGCAACATTTACCTGGTGTAATTTGATGAAGTTGAAAATTTACATAAAAAACTAATACAAATACATATATAGAAGGTAAATTTTTCTTTTTTTTTTTTTTCCCTCAAAAGTTTGAATATATATTTTAGTTAAAAGTTAAAATACAAATTTAGTCCATATATTTTTAGGATATATTAAAATTAGTTCTTATTACTCTATTATTGTTACATTTGTTTAAAAAAGAAGAAAACTAACATATTCACAATTTTATTGAGAATACACTTAGACTAAATTTAGACATTTAAAAATACAATTCAAAATATATGGATAAAAAAAATATTAAAATTGTGAAACAGAGTATAGCTCAATTAACATATGAGTTTGTTAGAAATGACGAGATTTAATATTCAAACTACTTACCACCAACTGTACTTAAAAAGTAAAAGATTAAAGGGCGTTTTTTTTTTTTTTTTTTGGATAAATCAAAGATAAACCCAGAACTCCACTTTTGTAGCTATATTTTCTTAATTTGTTTCCCATTATATAATTAGTTATGTTTTAGTTTAAATAACATAAAACGATTTTGTCAATCTTTCTACCAAAAATGGACAAAGAAGTTGGCGAAGAGAAACTTCATGGCTTGCAAGAGTATTGATTATAATTATTAATTTTAACAAGGGAATAAACCCAAGAGGGAAAATTTTTACACCAAATTCCAGAGCATTTAAATTTTTTTAGCTCTCTTTGTTGCCTACATTTAGCTGTTGATATGATGAAAATAAATAGAGTTGAAGGCTGAGCAAAAAAAAAAAAAAAAAAAAAAATCATTTACGATACATTCAACTTCAGAGTAGAGGATGAGTTGTCATTTATCAAATTTATGTGTTGGAATGCCTTGAATTTGTTTGTTGACACTTCGAATAACCAAGTACGGGGTCTCGCTGCCCGGTCAACGAGCTGTGGGTCTAGGGGCGGCGCGCCCCTGATGGGAGTTCGGCGAAACCTATTCAGAATTCGTATTTAGCATATTTTATTTATTTGTAGTTATTATACGATTATGACCCGAGGTTTAAGAGTAGTGCGCTATATAAACTCTCTAACCCTAAATACGCCGTTTAATGTAATTTTTTGAAAAACATTATCCCTAATTAATAAGTTTTCTCTTTAATTAATCTTTTCCAGCTCCTTAATTTACGGATAATAGGATCTCAAGGGATTTCTACTTCAGTGCAAGTTTTCAAACTATTAATTTCTAATGTTTGAGTGGGAAATTGTTAGTTAGATTAACATGATGATTTAATTCAAACCATAATTGGGATCTTCGTATTCTTTCAGACAAAAATTGGTTTCCAAATTGTTAATACCTTCTTGTTGTGGCAAAATAGACTAATTGGTATCATTTAAATTTGTCGACAAAGAAGATTTGAAATTATTAGATTCCTTCCCGTTCGTCGGAGTAAAAGACTCATCTTTGTTTGGATTTTCTTTTTTGTCAAAAATGAGAAAGATTCATATGAAGAACGAGGTGGAGGAAAAGAAGCAACACCTTTTTGGATTTTTTTTTTTTTTTTTTTTTTTTTTGAGAATGTGCATTCTTTAGATGCGTGGTTGATACATCCACAATAAAAGTAGAGATCAGAAAGTCTCTCATATTGTAAATTGAACCAATGAATCAGGAGCTTTTATTGTTTTTATTTTCATACCATTGTGCAAAGGTTTGGATATATCAATAAGAATCCAGATTCTCGTGTTTTCACCCTAGCACAAGTTTTCTCGGTCAAATTTTACTTCAATAAATTCTTCAATCATGTTTCCCAATTTTACAGCCATCAAGCTATTTTAGAAGCCCAGTGAAAGTTCCAAAATTCTCACTCAGAAGGTTACAAATTGAAATTCGTAATCAGAGATGCCGTGATCGATCTTGGGAATTTCCAAAACTAATAAGTGCTTATCAAAGATCCAGGGGCCTGATTTGAAAACCCAATCTGTTTTTTGAAGATTGAAATTTAAAAAGAAAGTAATTTTTACCCAGATTTTCCACTGTAAATCCCATTTTTGTTCTTGAAGCATTCTTCATGGTGCTCTTTATTATGATGATTACAATTGATCTTTCTGAGAGAACCTTACCAATAAAGTAGAAGTCTAATTTTTCACTTATTTTCTGGGACGTGTTTTCGCCAAATTTTTATTCAAGATGTTCTCCTCTTCAAAAAATTTCACTTTTTTTCAACCTAATGTCATAGAATTCAAATCCATCATATGACTGTTTTACATGCCAAAGATATGGGTAGAATACTAGGATTGCACTGCTACCTAGAAGAAGCTCTCTACGGAGGATCTTGGAGGGATTTTTTGCCCTACTCGCTAATGTTATATTAAATAGATATTAATAGACCATGTAATTAACCTATTTTCATGGTATAAGATCTAGAGCACGTTAATATAAATAAATATATATAAAAGAAGTGTTGTCTATGAACGTGAGCCGTCTTAGCTCAGTGGTAGAGCGCGTGGCTTTTAACCACGTGGTCGTGGGTTCGATCCCCACAGACGGCGCCCATACATTTTATTTTTTAACTAAAAAATAATAAATATAAAAGAACAAAATGCAAAATTGTTTACTTCCACCAAAAAAAAAAAAAAAAAAAAAAAGGAAGAAAAGAAGAATACTTTTACATAGTTTTTCATAAATATTTGTAATAAATTATCAATGATTTCATTAAGCTGTGCCTAAATCATCAAATGTTATAAATTTGTATTTGTGCGCTAAAAAGTGGGGCGGGAGTTTCATCATACCACAAAAACTAAATTCTAATATTTTAATAGAATACGAATTTATAATTTAATTTTTAACTTATCATGTCATTTATCAAATTTATTTAAAAAATATTACTTTATGTAATTAAGAAAGTTAACGCAATGACTTTTATTTAACATGATGGGTTTAATGCAATTTTCTTTTTCAGAAATGATAGTGAATGATAATTTGAATATATTTTTTTTTTTGTAGGTATATCAACTATATTTGATATTTTACAAATATGGTAAAAACATCATATCTAAATTTATAATTATTTTTATTACATATTTGCTCCAAACAGTTAATTAAGAGAGAGAAAGATAGAAAGAGAGAAATGGCGACTGACATGGTGACCAGACGTGCAGTGGTTGATGGAGGTAAGTATTGGGAAGATGGAGCTGTGATCTGTGACAAATAGTGTGAAATTGGTGAAAGACAGATGTTAGGAGAAGAAATAGAAATACGACGATCGACAATCGTCGATCGATGATCGGACGTGTAGCAGTTGACAGAGGTCGAGCGGTGAGTGACGATAGTTGATGTGGAGTAGTGCTGGTTGTTTGAAAAGAGATGATGGGAGGGGGTCGGTTTTTTTTTTTTAAGACGAATAAGTTCATTTTTTTTTAATTCTAAGTGTATCAAGGGGCATGTGTATCAAAGGGCATCAAGTGCATCAAGTGTACATCAATAGCGTATCAAGAGGTATCTAGTGTAAGTGTATAAGATGTATCAAGTGTGTATCAAGTATAACAGGTGTATCAATACATTTTGTTTATATTTTCTATTTTAAATCGTGGGTTGAGTATGTTTTTTTGTTATTTTTACATAATTAAAAGGTTTGGATTACAAGTCTAATATTAATAGCTTATTTTGCTTATTTTACAACTAGCCCTTTCTTTCATGTACATATATAGAAAACAACCCATAACATTATTATATATAACTAAAATCAATTTATATCTCTAAAATTTAATTTTATCAATTAGAACTTCAAACTAAAAAAAAAAATTTGTTCTTGTCTATTTTTTTTCCATAAAGGACTGAAATTTAAAATATCTCCCTTTTTGTTAAGTAAAATTTTTATTATTTATATGACTAAAATACAAATGTTTCTATTTTTTAAAAGTAAAATTACATGAAAGAATTTGAGAAGTAACAAAGATAAGGGTCAAAATATAAATTTGAAAATAATTTTCTTTTAATATATTAGAAAGTGGGAGATTCAAACTATAAATAGACTTAAATTATTTCAAAAGTGATTTTTATTTTTAAAAAAATGAAAATAATGAATTTAGTTGTTATTGTTAATTTTTAAAACTTATTTTTTATTTATTAACATTTTTATTTTAAAATTTGAAAACTAATTTGGAATGAAAGCAGAGAAAATAATATTTGTCAATTACAATATAATTCTTTTTAATACGGTTTTTTTTTATAAAAAAAATGTAGAGTATTGAGATCCTAAAATAAACTAAAGGAGGTACAAACGTGGATGGGACGTTGCAAAATTTAAAGAAAGCCCTCCATTGTAAATCAAATATCAACTCTCTCTTAACTCATACCCAACTGGTGGTGATGATGTGGACGTGTCAGCCAGGACTCTGAAATCGAAATTTCATTATTATTTTTTGTTTTCTTTTTCTGCCCTCTCCCTCTCATTTTTTCTTTTTTTAATAAAATTGCGTGAAATTGCTAGTGGGCTATGGCCCACTTGGAGAGAGAAAGAAGTGAGCCCCCAGGCCCAACAATACCCACTTTTATGGGCCCACAAATTTCTACATCCTAACATATAACCGCATATCATTTGACAATAACTCTACCAATCAATAGACAATGACATTTTATTATACTTAAAAATATTTTCTAACAGTTTTATCTTTTAAAATAATTACTCTTTTAAATATTTTCTTGATTATTAAAATTAAAAAAGTTAAATTACAAATCTAATCGCTATAGTTTAGAGGAAATTAGAAGTTAATCCTTATAATTGGATAGCACATCGTAAATAGCTTCATTATCACCTTAATTTTTTTTTTTTCCTTTTTTATTTCGGGTTTAAAATTATACCTACTGCGCACTCACAAGGGAAAGTAAAGGGATTGTTTGGGACGCTAAGATAATATAGGATGTGAGGAATTCTAATGTCTAGAGAGTTCTGATGCTTGGAGAGTTCTGATCGAGTATGATCGAGTACGTTCAAGCACTGAGATGATATACGATACACTGAAGTAAAATGACGACGAGATACGAAACACATTCCGAACATGGGCCCACAAATAATTAAAATTAGTGAGATAGGATAATGGGCTTTCAAATAGGATATGAGGATATATCATCTCATGTTGGACTCTCGTTCAGCCCCAAATATATATATATAGGAAAAAAAAAAAAGTTGATGGGGGAGAGGGTTATATATGGTAGAGTGGTCCTTTAGAAAGTTTGCAGCCAGTGTCCAGTGATAGCGTAGTCATTTCATTTTTTTAAAAAAAAAAAGTTAGTCAAGATCTGAAAATTTCAGCTGCTAGCTCTTGAAATGATGTGTGGTAAATTTCTTGGTAAAGAAACTGGCCTGGCCATGTTTTTCCACAGCTTTCTTGAACTTCTTCCTTTAAAATTTCTTCATCAGCTCAATTGTAATTCTACTCTGAAGAAAAAAACTTTGAAGCTCAAGAAAGCTGTGGGAAATTATGACACTTTCAGGCTCTTCTTTCTTCTCAATTCCCAACCACCTTACCCTAATTTCTTCCTCCAGGTATTACAATTTTAATTTTCCTTCAATTGTTTACAATTCTTTCTTTGTTTTCTGCATTATAAAGAAGGAAGTTGAGAAATAATTGTTCAATCTCAACTGCAATTGATTATTATTATTGTTATTTTGTAACTTTCGTTTAGGTACCACTGTTAGGAAAAATACCTTATAATCTATATTGAATAGATTAGCCTTAGAATTATTCATGCTAAATTGTCATGAATAAATAATATACGGAATTTGATTGAGATTGATGATAGCTTTAAGATGATAATAGCTTTAAGAGACTATTGTCTTCCTGAACCAAAACTCTAAATGCTCTTAGTGGGATCTCTCTGATTCAAGAAAGACTGAATGCATATTGTTTTGGTATATTGAGAACCATAGTCCTAAGATCTCTTTATATACTAGTCAATTAGGCTTTCCATTAAATTCTAATTAACTAGGAATGAGCTTCTACCCATTAAATTCACACTCAATTAGGAATCTAGAGCGTTAATTACATAGATCACATAATAGAGCTCAAACTAATAAAATAATCCAATGTGATGAAATACTAACCCACATACATAGCTGATACGAGCGCAAGCACACACATCGAGTAATAATATAGTTAAAACGACATAAGAGGCCGAGTATCGTCCTCAGGGAACCAAATTTATTAATCTTTTAGCAATTCAAAGATTGTTCCAATTTTATTTAAGGGACTAACTTTGATGGAAAACAAATTAAACTAATCTAAGAAAGCAATAAAAGTGATCAGATATGAAGATTATCAAACTAGAAACGTTTTAGGAAAATAGATTTCATCAAAGGCATCATTAAACACACTTGCTTGATTCTTGAAATAATTAACACAACACCTAGATCTATAAGTCTTTAATCCGAATGGAATCTTTTGAAAGCAATCTTTTCTCATGCAAACATAAATGATAAATAATTTCTTGAAACTAAATTAAGAAGCTCGACAGTAAGACTCTTCATCAACAATATTTATCATTATCTGACTACTTGTGTGTCAAACGATAGTCTAACATGCATAACCTAATCTAAAGCCTACTCGCCAAAATAAGATTTAAATCATAGGTTCATTCAAACATTGATCAAATATTAAATAACATTAAAATGGTCATGCTAGAAAGCGTAAATACAAATCATCACTCAAGAAGCAAAGTGTTCAACAATTAATCTAGGAATCCATCTACCCCTAAAACTATGAGAAATTTAGCCTAACATGAATTCCATAAACAGAATCATATCAAGAATACCAAAATACATAAATTAATTCAAGAAAACAAAAGGAAAAAAGTTATCTGACTTCCAATCGCGTTTCAGTGATGAATTTGGCCTTGATCACTCCAGCATCATGAAGAATCCATACTCTGGTCTAAACCCTCTCTTTAGACCTAAAAAATTCCAAATTTCGATGTGGAGATTGGCCAAAAACCTTGGTTAAATAGGCAAGATTTTCCAAAAGTGCACATTTTTTCCAAAAAGGATAGGCGGACCTTTCCATGACATACAAACAATGATAGACGATAGTCAGAGACTTTTAATGACGCGCAAATATGACGAACACAAAAAACTCAGAAAATGCGCTGAGGATAGCGCCGTGGTGCTATGCTCGGTGCTGCCCTCTTTTTCCACATCTTTATGTTTTTCCTCCATCTTTTCTTCTCTTCTTTCGATGCTTGGCTTTTGAGTTCATTGGGTTTATTTAAGTCCTTTTTTCTACTCATTTTTACATTTAATCTCTATCCCAAACATAACCCTGAAAACACTTACAAACACCATCAAATCTAAAAAGAATCACGTAAAAACTATCATAAATCATGGGCAAATAACACATATTTTAGGTGCATTTCACCATCCCAAACTTAGAATTTTGCTAGTCTTGAGTAAAAAATAGAATAAAACCAAAGAAAAGATTCTCAATATACATGCAATTGATTCATGCCTCAATAGTAAGAATAACATGGTAGATCCATAAGTAGAAATATTCAAGCACATCTTTTGTTAAAATTTTAAGGTCAAATCTTTTCATCCCTCATGTGTGTATTGCAAATCACATTCAATTCAAAATTCAGAAACTGACTTTAGAATTAATAGAGTTTCATAAGTTTTCCCCCTACTTTAGTATCATGCACCAATCATCAAGCATCAGAACATTCAAGAAGGCAATATATCAACTAAGGTACCTTAAATAACTCAATAAAGGGATCCTTAAACTTGTATTCTTTTACCTAAGGGCACTAGCTTTCACGCATTCACTATAGGGACTCGTATCTAGTCAATTCTCAGACCTCTTAACTGGTAATAACAAAAGCAGCTCTTCTTACCCTTACCCATGCATACACAATACAAGTTTATATTTTTCTTCAACTCTTTCTTTTAATGATATTTTGTTATTCCACTCAATTTTTTGTGCACATTTTTTTTTCATTAGGCAAATATAATCTTTTATAATATCACGAACTATCATGCAAGACAACTCTCTAACTGGTGAGGCTTTTCAAGGTGATAAACAAATTGACTCAAAATAACTCATCATTCAGTTAAAGGTACTACAATAAAGTAACTACGTGCTCAAAATATGGGAGACTCCAAGAGGGACTTGATTAGATCATAACTCAAGAGTATGCTATCTTATTTTCACATTATATAATCTAACATACATATTCCAAGTACATCATTGGCAATCATCATCAAAAGCATACATATATACTTTCTCAACATCATATCTGCTAAAAAAGAAAAAGAAAGAAAGAAAGAAAGATTACTCAAAATTTCATATCATTAAATTAACATGCATAACATCGATAATTTCCTAATTTAACATGCATAGTAGGATAAAAACAACTCAAACAAAAAAAAAATACGCAGTACACCTCCCACCCCAAACTTAGAATGATGCATTGTCCCTAATGCATTAAAAAGAATAGAACAGTCACTCAAAGTAAGTGATACAAGCTTGGGAGTGTGGGGGAGTCCACCACAATAGGTTGACGGAATAGTACTATGTGTTGCTCAAGAGCTCCTATACGTGAGACTAGAAACATATTAGAACTATCATAACATATTAGAACTATCATGGAAGCCAACCTAAAAAAAAACTAAAAATAAAAGAAATAATTAAAACAACATAAAGAAATAAATAAAAAAAATCTTGGGTTGCCTTCCAAGAAGCGCTAGGTTTAATGTCTCAAGTTAGACGACAAGGGGGATTCTTTATCAAGGTACATAAAAATTCTCCCATTTTTCAGGGCCCTTCTTGCTTGAATCAATGTAACCTACTAAGTTAAGTAGGCTTTCCTTTTTCTCATGAGCACCTGATAGTAAAGAAATATTTTTGTTATGTTTCATATATAGAAAATGAAAAGAAGAAGACTCAAAATTAGAAAAATATTGACAAGGCTCATGATATGTAAGGAAAGAATAAACAAATATAGGAGGATTTTCTAGGGATTAAAGAATTTGTCTGTTCAACCTCAAACTTTATCTCCTGAATATCTTCCTCAACATTAAGCAAAAATTCTTCCTCATTCTCACAAACCAATTCCTTGGTTGACTCTACTTGACAAGTTTCAAACCGGAGAGAAGGTTCAATAATGAGAGGACTCTCTAGAGATGGAAAATAAGGTTTTTCATCCTTTACCTTAATCTCTTGGCCATCCTTAAAAAAGTAAAGCACAATTTATCTCTAAATCTCACGAAACTCATCTTCAAATGCCTCACCACCCTCTAATTCATTCTCATTCTCACAATACACCACCCTAAAGCTCACTGCCTTGGTGGGATTGGAAGGATTGTCCTCACTTAGGGCTCTAATTGATCAGAATAGGTTGACTACTCACACGGTTTAGGGTAACCTCATTCTTTACCACTAGGGCTTCCGCTTGAGCTTCTATGTTCTTTACAATTAAGTTGTCTAAATTCCCTTGTAGCTCACTCATAACCTTCACACTTCTCTCCCAATCTAAGATGTAGTCTTGCATCATCTTGACTAAGGAAGGGTTTGCCTTTAATGGGGTTAGATTGTAACAATCATACTTATAGGAGGGATAACTCAATGAGTAAGGATTAGGATTGAAGGGTGGTAGTCGTGGTAATGTTGGACCTAAGTTAGGTTGAAAACCCTCATAAGCCCACTAAAAAAATATAATAAGATATGATATGCAAACACCACAATCCATCAACCAAGGAAAGCCTAAAAACAAAAAACAAGAAAATTAAAAAAATTAAACAAAAATCAAACACAAATCAAGAAGAAATAAAAAAAAATTAAACTAATGTACACCTTAAATTAAGATTAGTTGAATCTCTTATATATTAAAAGAAAATTAAAAGTCAGTTCCCTAGCAACGGTGCCAAAAACTTGACACAAGCGCAAGCGTACATGTCGAGTAATAATATAGTGAAAACGAATAAAAGATTGAGTATCATCATCAATGCATCAGATTGATTAATCTTTTAGAAATTCAGAGATTATTCCAATTTTATTTAGGAGATGGACTTCAATGGAAAACAAATTAAACTATGTAAGAAAGAAATAAGTGATCAAATATGAAGATTATCAAACTAGAAATGTTTTAGGAAAATAGATTTCATCAAAGGCATCATTAAACAAAATTGCTTGATTCTTGAAGTAATTAACACAACACCTAGATCTACAAGTCTTTAATTCGAATTGAATCTTCTGGAAGCAATATTTTCTCATGCAAACATGAACGATAACTAATTTCTTGAAACCGAATTAAGAAGCTTGACATTAAGTCTCTTCATCAACAAGCTCTATCGTTATTGACTACTTCCTGTGTGCCAAATGATAGTCTAACATGCATGATCTAATCTAAAGCCTACTCGCTAAAGCAAGATTTAAATCATGGAATCATTCAAACATTGAAAAAAAATTAAAAATGGTCATGCTAGAAAGAGTAAATATAAACCATCACTCAAGAAGCAAAGTGTTCAACAATTAACCTAGGAATTCGTCTACCTCTAACACTATGAGAAATTTAGCCTAACATGGTTTCCATAGACAAAATCACATTAAGAATACCAAAATACAGAAATTAATTCAAGAAAAAAAAGGGAAAAAGAGCTTTTCGGCTTTCAATCGCGTTCTAGTGATGAATTTGGCCTTCAAACGACTTCCGAATGATTTTCTATCACTCCAGCATCATGAAGAATCCATACTCTGATCTACACACTCTCTTTAGGCCTCAAAAACTCCAAATTTTGATGTGGAGGTTTGCCAAAAACACTAGGTTAAATAGGCAATATTTTCAAAAGTGCAAATTTTTTCTAGAAAGGAAATTGGACCTTTTCATGACACACAAATAATGACGAATGATAGTCAAAAGCAGCACAAAATATGACAAGACGGCAGAAATCTGCTCATAAACTTATTGAAAAAATGCACCGAAGGTAGTGCCTGATGGAATGTACATACATACAGTGGAAGTAATCAGAATCAATAAGCACTCTAATTAAACTTAATTTGAATTTCAAAAGCATGCTAAATCAAAATTTTATAAAAGAGGGTTTCAAGAACTTATACCTTTGAAGAAATCCACTAAATCCAAGCTACTTTCCATGAATTTGAACTTCAAATCAAGAATGGACCATCAACATATCTTCTCTACTATTCTCCAACCTGGATTTGAGTGGTGGAACTCAAATTGAGATCAATTAGATGAGGGAAGCAAGAGGGTTTTGGAGAGAAAACTAGAATTTCTGAAATTCAAGTGCTTCTTCAATTTCAAAATAGAAGTATTTATGTATCTAATACATGCAAGCACTAAGTCATAATGCTGATTGACATTTCAATTAGCCTTTTGCTAATGGGCTAGGTGTTGGATTTAGAAATAATCCACTTCAATTGCTCAAAATGTGGATTTTTCCACTAACTCAAACCAATTTCCAATTTTAATTGATTTTTCTTAAAACTCAATTAAGAACCATTTTAATTTAATTAAATTAAAAAATTTCAATTTAATTAAATTAAACAAAATTCAATTTCAAAATTTATTTTCTTAATTTGAAATTGATTTATTTAAATTAATTAAACAAATTTAATTAATTAATTAAATAATAATTTAATAACAAATATTAAATTAATTAAACACCTAATTCATACATGAATCCTATTCATGTAATTAATATTTAAATCAATATTTAAATATTTTAAACTCTCTAATTAAGTTTAATTTCAACAAAATTAAACGTTAATTAACATAATTATCCAAACCTTAAATTGAAATTGAACAATTTAAATTCAAATCCTGATTTGAAATTTGTACACTTTAAATTGAATTCCCAAATTGAATCTGAACACTTTAAATTCAATCAATATATTAATCCAAGGTGTCAAGATTTACGAGCTAGTAGAGAGACCTTATGGACCTACAGATCACGAGCTCCAATGATTTGAGGTTAATTGACTAAGCTCTTTTAAACTAAATTAATCAATATTCGTTAACTACCGAGACACACCACTATAGTTCGATAGTTGCACTCTCCTCACTGTAGATATATTTCTGTCCACTTGATTTAACCATAATCAGTGAGTTGACCTTTCATAGATTGTTCGCAATATCGACTGGGTCAAATGCTGTTTTACCCCCGAAATTACATCTTGCTCCTTAAGTCCCGCTAATCCTCTAATGAACAATGGTTTGCAATTCAATCACTAAATCGAGTCCCTTTCGAGCCAGTGTGAGGGTAGGGGCCCTTGTTCAAGACCTGGATTTAGTACTTAAAAGAACAATATTTTCACTATCCTTAAATCGGATAGGTGCGAATTTCGTCTTGCACCCTATGTCCCCAACTATCTACCTAGTCTTACCCCTGAAATGGGGGGCTTATTGAGCCGATGCTATTGAGCCAACCCTCACCTTTACAAATTTAAGAATAATCTCGAATTAACAGAAGTTTATAGTTAGCTCAGGATTGAGGTCGAGTTACCTAGGCCATCGATTTGAAATAGTTAGTCTTAAACAGTAAACAATGTTATAAAGTAAGAGTGACTTATTTCTTGGTCCGATCTTATGTAAACTCATTACATAGGACGCCTTCACTCCTTATGTCGCTACATGAACGAATCTGGATCACTTCATTTGTAGCACTTTACAACAAATTGAACTACAGAGTGGGCCGCATCCGATATTATTACCAGAATAAGGCACCCAACCTTATCCATATACTATAAACCGGCTATTTACTCTAACTTGATCCATTTTTATGTCGCCACATAAAGTTCAAGAATTCATATAATAGCCATGAATATTAGTTTATTGGATTTAGTCTTAACAAGTTCAATTTACATATTCAACAACAGTATTATTGAATAAATATCAATAACATCTTTATTGATGATAGAAAATGTTTAACCTAATAGTGCTGTGACACTATGCTCGTTGTTGCCCTACTTTTTACATCTTTATGTTTTCTTCCATCTTTTCTTCCCTTTTTTCGATGCCTGTCTCGAGTTTGACCTCATTGGGCTTATTTAGTTTTTTTTTTTAATCATTTTGACATGTAATCTCTATCCCAAACATAACCCTGAAAATACTAGCAAGCACTATCAAATCTAAAAAGAATAATGTAAAAACTATCATAAATCAATGGCAAATAACACACATTTTAGGTGTGTTTCAATAGCCCATACTTTAATTATACATGTTAAAATAAAACGCGTCTAACAATCTCCCACTTGGACTACGTTTTTATACTTGATGTAATTAAATCACATAAACCTTAAGCATGGAATATTATTTAAATAATAAAATTTCCCTTTAGTTCAATCTGGTCAATCTCCTGTATCAGCATGGAATCAAGACAGCTTTTGTCACTACCCTGATAACTAAACCTTTCTTGATCACCTGTACCCTTACATTCAATGACATAGATCAAGTATGGATGGATAACATGACAATTATATGCAAAGTGATTTATATCACGCCTGTTTTCAATTGTCCCAAATTCCATGATGAGATCATTCTTTAAATACAATTACAAAATCTGCATGCATGATAAACAACTTTAGATTATAAACATAAATCATCAACTTTATTCTATATAGAAAATGAATAAATAAGGTCAAAGAACATCCTTAATAAAAAACTCCTACTAAACCATGGGTCAGAAAAGTGACTAACACCCATGTGAGTAATGTGCTCATGAAAAACTTTAGATGGTAAACCTTTAGTCAATGAATCTGCCGCCATAGAGATTATTCCAATATGTTCTATCAAAATTTGGTCATTCTGAATCTTTGTTTCACAACTAGAAACTTGACGTCTAAATGCTTTGACTTTATATTGCTTTTATTGTTATTGGAATACATCATTACCAACTTATTCTCACAAAATAATTTTAGTGGTCTTTCTATGCTAATCACTATTCGTAATCTACTAAAAAAATTTCACAACCATATTCCATAATTAGACGCCTCATAACATGCTATAAACTTAGCATCCATGGTAGAAGAAACCATTAGTGTTTGTTTAACACTTTTTCAGGATACAAATTCTGAAGCCAACATGAAGATATAGCCTGAAGAGGATCGCAAAATGTCTTGGAATCCGACATAATCGGAATCAGAAACCTAATGATCTCCAAAACTTCTGATCTCCAATAAGTGAGCATATAATCTTTTGTTATCTTCAAATACCTCATAACCTATTTGTCTGTTTTCCAATGATCCATCCCTGGGTTACTCAATATCTTCCTGATGCTCTAACTATGAACACAATATCTGGACGCATATAATAGACTTCCAACAGGTGAAGCATAGGCAACCTTCTGCATCTCCTTTGTCTCGAGTACGGTCTTGGGGCATTGACCTAAATGAAATTCATTACCTTTACCGATAGAGATATCTCCTAGTGCATAATCTTTCATGCCAAATCTACTCAAAATCTTTTCAATATAGTTCTTTTGTGGCAATCTCAAAATACTTTGAGAAAATCACGTAGTATTTCAATTCCTAATACAAAAGAAGTATCAACAAGATCTTTCATCTCAAAATTCTTTTTGAGAAACCTCTTAATGTCATGCAATAAGCCCAATCATTACTTGTTATGAGTATGCCATCGACATACAATACTAGAAAAATTTATTTACACCCACTAAACTCGTGATATACACAATTTTCCACTATATTCACCTTAAAACCAAATGAGGTAATTACTTCATGGAATTTGTGATACCATTGACAAGAGGCTTGCTTGAGACCGTGGATGGATTTTTTCAATTTGCACACTATAGACTTTGAATTACGTTGGCCGTTTTCCCTTCTGAAGATGATTGATATTTGAGAATGATTGTGGAAAATTGAATGATCTATTTCTTAGCATGAAGATGATGGTATGCGTCGGATAGATGATAAATCAATATTCAAGCACGCTTTGCCAGTTGCATACAAGTTTTCTTATGTTAGACATAAGTATAAATCTAACTTAAGTATCCTGGTAAGCCCAGGGTTGAACGCAGGGAATCTAGTGTAGACTAACGCAAGATGGTTTACTAATCTGTTTGCAGTGGTTTACCAATTAACGGTATCTGTCGGATATGTACACTAAACTATTTAACACTCATATAAGAGAAAGTAGAAGTTCATATAAAGAGGAAGAAGGTACATGGATGAATGGGTCATGCGTTCGAGGGTATGCGTTGATTCCTTAGTTATAAAAACGAGCCTATGTAAGCACAGTAAAATGAAGTGTTGCTCGTAAAGATGCTTGGTAGAATCTAAGTGTATGTGTGCAATGCAATTAGAATCTGTTCTCTAGTTTGTGCTTAACATCTCTTGATGTAACTGCCACATTTATCTTATCTCTAAGATGCATGCGTTAGTCAAAATGAACAGACAAGTGACATGATGAGTTCCATATACTTACTCTCTCGAGTAACTAAGTGCTTTTACTTCAATCGACTGATCAGGTGGATTCAACCAATATCCTTTATGCAAATATTAAGTAAGTAAACTTCACACACACAAAAAACTTTGTAATTCAACAGATGGGAATGTGGAAATGGTTGAAATGGAGATTGAATTGAAGAAGTATGTTTCGTTACATAGAATCTCAGTTCAATCAAGTAAGAAGATGAATGAAAATGCTAAGTAAAGGAAAAGAGTTAAGTCGTAGGGTACAATCTTTTGTTCCCTTTGACTCGTTTTTGTGCATGCTGTTGACAACAACATAGAAGGGATGAAGAAGATCTCTCTCTTGAGCTTTTTTTCAGCAGCACTTCGTTACCAACGGTGGGAAACGGTAATCGTTCCTCCTATTTTTTCTTGCAATTGACAGAGATGAAGAATCTACAAATTTTCTAAGTGTTTAAGTGTCTAACTCTCTAACTAACTCACTAACTCTTTTGTAGGCAGCTTCTCCTTATATAGGCAATCAACTCAGTCACTTGGTGATGTGACTACATTAAACTCCATACGAGTTAGCCGCATGCATTCTGCTTCGTTCAGATGCTACCTGTCAATTGTCCATGCTTGCAAGTTGTGATTTTACGTTAATTACACGAGCCAAATGTATCTACCATGCGTTGGATAAGTTAGACATATGCTCCTTGTGTTGGCTTTGTCTGCAACACTTAGTAAATTCTCCTGATTCATGCATTAAAATGTGTTAGTGATGCAATTTCTACTTAAAGGATACTATTCATGAGTTTATCACATATATTCATTTCCATTGGTTTTTACTTTATTGTGAATGCGTTTACATCATATTAATCCTAATTATTCCAGCTTTGAAAGAACAATAACTTGTATTTCTACAAGTTATCAAATTACCAGACACCAAATTTTGGTTGCATCATATAAATCATCTCATCAATGTTTCCATTGAGAAACATAGTTTTTACATCCATTTGATGTAACGCTAAATCAAAGTGGGCTAACTGCCATGATTTTCCTAAAAGAGTCTTTCAATGATACCAGAGAGAAAGTTTCTTTATAATCAATGCCTTAGTTTTGAGTAAAACCCTTTGCAATAGGACAAGCTTTATAATTTTAAATATTGCCTTGTGAATCCCTTTTGGTTTTAAATATCCATTTACAACCTATGGGTTTCACTCTTGATGGCAATTCGACAAGTTTTCAAATGTCATTGTCTTTCATGGATTTATTTCCTTTTCCATAGCATTTATCCACTTTTGAGAGTTAGAACTTTGTAGTGCTTGTTGGAAGTTGATCGGGCCATCTTTCATTACACCTATATCATCCTGATATTCTTGAAGAAGCACAATATAATAATTTAGAATTACACTTCGTTTCTCTTTAATGGATCTTCTTAGTGGCATTTCTTGAGATTGTTGAGTTTAAACTTCAGGTTCAATAATGGGGACTACAATGTTATCTTGTTCTATAATTGGTTCAATAATGAAGTAAGGAATTAGAACCCGAACATCATTTATAGCCACATTAGGAAAACAAACTAATTTCTCTTTAAATACAACTTTCCTTGTGTTATCTTCCCCTCTAAACTCAATATCCTCAAAGAATCTGGCATTTTCTATCTCAAACAATGATCTAGAAGTGGGATCATAAATCTTGAAACCCCGAGAGCGCTTAAGATACCTAACAAAATAGCAACTAATAGTTCTTGTATGGCCT
The DNA here is from genome assembly GCF_009727055.1 of Benincasa hispida. NCBI lineage: Eukaryota > Viridiplantae > Streptophyta > Magnoliopsida > Cucurbitales > Cucurbitaceae > Benincasa > Benincasa hispida. The sequence goes on along the minus strand of NC_052350.1, from coordinate 21,545,616 downwards.
AGCCTCAGCTAGACAACCCTAGATGTGGAGATGCCACAATTCATAAGGTGTTTTAGCTACTAGTTTGCTTGGTACTTGAAACACGCCTAAAATGTGTGTTATTTGCCCTTGATTTAGGATAGTTTTAACATAATTCTTGTTAGATTTGATGATGTTTTCTAGTGTTTTTAGGGTTACGTTTCGGATAGAGATTAAATGTCAAAATGAGTAAAAAAAAAAAAAAGGACCTAAATAAGCCCAATGAAGTCAACCATAAGCCAAGCATAAAAAATAGTGGAAAAAAACATGGAAGAAAACATGAGGATGTGGAAAAAAGGGGGGCAACATTGAGCAAGGCACTGCAACACTATCCTCACGCATTTTGATGAGAGGTTTATATGCAAATTTCTGTCGCCCATCATCTTTTGTGCGCCATTAAAAGCCTCTAACTACCTTCCATCATTTTTTGTGCATCATGGAAATGTCCAACTTTCCTTTTTTGAAAAAATCTTGCCTATTCAACCTAGGATTTTTTTTCGGCCTCCATATCAAAATTTATAGTTCTTGAGGCCTAGAGAGAGGGTTTAGAGTAGAGTATGGATTCTTCATGATGCTAGAGTGATCAAAGATTGTTCAAAGGCTAAATTCATCATGGAAACGTGATTAGAAGCCAAATAACTCTTCTTTCCCTTTTGCATTCATGAATTAACTTTTGTATTTATGCATTCTTGATTAGAAGCCAAATAACTCTTCTTTCCCTTTCCCTCTTATGAGTATGATTGTTACAATCCAACCCCATTAGAGGTGAAGCCTTCCTTACTCAAGATGATGCAAGACTACATCTTAGATTGTGAGAGGAGTGTAAGGGTTATAAGTGAGCTGCAAGGGAATCTAGACAAATGAACTGTGAAGAGTATAGAAGCTAAAGCAGAAGTCTTAGTGGTAAAGAATGAGGCTTCCCTAAACTGTACAAGTAGTCAACCTAGTCTGATGGTTGAACCAATTAGAGCCTTAAGTAAGGGCAATACTTCCAATCCCACCAAGGTAGGGAGTCTTAGGGTTGTATATTGTGAGGATGAGGATGAGGATGAGTTAGAGGGAGGTGAGAAATTTTAAAGATAAGGTTTGTGAGATTTAGAGAGAAATTATGCTTTATTTTCTTAAGGATGGCCAAGAGATTAAGGTAAAGGATGAAAAACCTTGTTTGTCATCTCTAGAGAGTCCTCCCGTTATCGAACCTTCTCTCCTGTTTGAACCCCTTCAAGTAGAGTCAACCAAGGAGTTGGTTTGTGAGAATGAGGAAGAATTTTTGCTTCATGTTGAGGAAGATATTCAAGAGATAAAGTTTGCGGTTGAAAAACTAAATTATTTATCCTTTGAAAATCCTCCTATTTTTGTTGATTCTTTCATTACATATCACGAGCCTTGTCAATATTTTTCTGATTTTTCTGATTTTGAGTCTTTTTCTTTTCACTTTCCATATATGAAAAATAAAAAAAAATATTTTTCTGTTGTTAGAAGCCCAGGAAAAGAGGGAAAGCCTACTAGCCTTAGTAAGTTACATTGATTTGAACAAGAAATGCTATGAAAAATGGGAGAATTTTTATGTAACTTGATAAGAATCTCTTTTCATCTAGCTTAAGACGTTAAACCTAGCGCCTTCTTGAGAGGAAACCCAAGTTTTATTGGTTCATGTTATTTTAATAATTTCTTTTATTGTATTTTCTTAGGTTGGCTTCCATGAGAGTCCTAATAATTTTCTAGTCTCTCTTACATGAGCCGATTAGTAACACAAAGTACTCTTGCTACCAACCTATTTTGATGGACTCCCGCACATTCCCAGGCTTGTACCAATTATTTTGTGTGACTGTTATATTCTTTTTCATGTATTGGGGATAATGCATCATTCTAAGTTTGGGGTGGGAGGCATACTACATACTTTTGTATAAGAGTTGTTTTTATCTTGGGATGCATGTTAATTAGGAAATTATCGATGTTATTCATGTTAATTTAATGAGCAAAAAATTGGAGTAATTTTTTCGATTTCTTTTAGTAGATATGATGTTGAGAAAGTTTATATGTATGCTTTTGATGATAATTGTCTATGATGTACTTTGAATATGCACGTTAGATAATTTACTGGGAAAATAGAAATAGCATATTCTTGAATTATGATTTATTTAAGTCCCCTTTGGAGTCTATTTTATTTTTAACATGTAGTCACTGTAATTCATAACCTTTAACTAAATAATGAGTTAATTTGAGTTAATCTAGTTGTCATCTCGAAAGGCCTCATCAGTTAGAGAGTTGTGTTGCATGATAGTTTGTAATGTGATACTATGAAAAAAGAAAAGATTGTATTCGCCTATTGAAAAAAAAATGATTGTGCACAAAAGAAAAAGTGGAAGAACATAATATCATTCAAAGAAAAAGTTAAGAAAAATATAAACTTTTAATGTAACGACCCGACCCATTAGGACTTAAGTTAGGCCGCTACTAAATACATGCATGCATGGAACTCAAAATGACACTCGGTTATGGCAAAATAAATGCTAATTAAATAAGGTAGGTTCAAAAGACTTTCATTAAATTCAAATACTAAATCAATAGTAGGATACCCATAAATCATAAAGGATAATAAATAAATCTGAAAAACGATTCTTAAAAGTAAGTTTTAAACATCAAAACTAAAAATTAAGAGAAACATGAAAAGAACTTTAAATCTCATAAGCGGAAGCGTAAAAACTAGTCCCAATGGCTCAATCACGAATTCCACTTGTCCATCGCCGATGCATCTCTACCCTTATCTGAAACAACAACATGAGAAAAAATGAGTATAAAATACTCAGTTAAGTAACCCCACTACTGGGGTCAGGCTGGGTATCTATGTCCTCTAGATACTCACCTCTGGTGAAACGTATAACTGCTCTAGTCCTCATGGGACACATATGCACATGAAACAAGAAGAAGACTGAGTCCTATCCTACTGTAGTTAAGTATGCCCACTACCTCTAGTGAATCCCGAAGGAGACAAAAACTGGTGAATCCCGAAAGGAACAAAAACTGGTGAATCCCGAAGGAAACACAAACTGGTGAATCTCGAAGGAAACACAAAATCTAATGGGCATCTAACTAATTAGTAAGGACATTTGCACAGTCTCAACATCATAATCATCACTGAACGAATCTATGACATACATATAAACCTCAACATCATGGCTTTACAACATACACATATACCTTAACATCATGGTTCTACAACATACATGTATACCTCAACATCATTAGATCAAATACAACTATGGAAGCACATACCATCTCATGCTAGCATTCAAGTGTCTATGTGCATAAATAAATAATTCGGATCTCGTAACAAAACATACTTTAATCATGTTATACTATCAATCTTTCATGCTTTCATTCTGCCATAACCTTCATTTAACATGCTAGCATACATCTAATGTCTGGCATGTGGGCAGTTCTAGTAGTAAGATTACTTACCTTGATATTAGGTCGAACCAAAAAACAATTGAATCTTTGTGAAATTCTTGAATCCTTAATCAAGCCCAAACATAAACCAAGCTTTAAAATTAATAGTTAAGGCCAAATTCCAAACACCCAAATATTACAAAATATTTCCAGATAACCTTACCTAAGGTGTGGTCCAATTCGAATTCACCTTCAAAACTTCCAATTTTAAGCCCAAAGAATTAGCAAACCAAACTCTTCTTCATCTTGAATGAAATTCTTGAATCAACCCCTTAATCATAATTTGAAATTAAGCTTACATGATTACAGCTTGAATCAAATACATACTTTACTACTAATGTCTCAAATAAATTATCCATATGTAACTTCGTCAAAAATCACTTCCAAATGACTTTACTAAAATTTCTCAACAACCAAAATTAATCCACAAGAGGGTAATCAAAGCATAAAACTTACCAAAACTCGCTAAAACAAACTCCAACTTTACTGAACAACACCTCAATACCTTTGCAAACTTGAATCCAAAGTTGAAACACAATGAGTATCAACCAATTGATGCCAAAAGTAAATGAATATTCAAGAATCAACCGAAAACAAACCCAAATGACAAAAATCTTACCCAAATCGATAGATCTAGTGACGGCAAAAGCGAACAACGCTTAAGCAGTGGTGGACGGAGGTCATGAAGAAGAAACTGACGCGGCGACTTTGGGCAGTGTTGGACTGGCTCACGAACGTGAGAAAGAAAAGGGGGGTGGGGTTTGATTTTTTTATAAAAAAACAACAACAACAACAATAATAATAATAAAACAAAAAAGGAAGTAAATATAATTACATTTAATTCCTTTTCGTTGTATACTATTAAATTCCTTTCAGTTTCAAAAGAAAATTCATTCCTGCCATTAATTTTCCAATTTAAATAATTTCACGCCAACAATTAAATTCCCCCACTTACACTTGAAGTCCAAAATTCCAAAAATGCCCTCCAACTAATACCAATGACTGAAATTCCAAATAATAAAGTTACTGAAATTATATTATTACTAAAAAAATTTGCGGGGTGTTACATTCTTCCCTCCTTAAAGAACTTTCGTCCTCGAAAGTTCATGAAAAACTGGAGAAGCTACTGAAATTATATTACTACATGTAAGTTACTGAAATCATAATAAAGTTACTGAAATGTCCTCGAAAGTTACTGAAATTATATTATTACATTTAATATGTATGCATGGATAGAGGTAAAAAGAATTGCCTTTGTTGTGATCAGTTAAGATGCCTGAGAATTGACTAGATATGAGTCCTTGCAGTGATGTGTGAAAGTTAGTGGCACTAGGTAAGAGAATACAAGTTTAGGGATCCCTCTAGTGAGTTACTTCAGGCACCTTAGTTGATATATTACCTTCTTGAATACTTTGATGCTTGAAGATTGGTGCATGATATTAGAATAGGAGAAAACTGGAGAAGCTCAACTAAATCTAAAATTGGTTTCTGAGTTTTGAATTAAATATGATTTGTACACACACATGCAGAGAATGAAAAGATTTGGCCTTAAAATTTTGTAATAAAAGATGTGCTTGAATATTTCTACTTATGGATCTAGCATATTATTCTTACTATTGAGGCTTGAATCAATTGCATGTTTATTTAGAATCTTCCCTTTGGTTTTATTCTATTTTTGCTCAAGACTAGGAAAATTCTAAGTTTTGGATAGTGAAACAGGCCTAAAATGTGCATTATTTGCTCTTGATTTAGGATAGTTTTTACATGATTCTTGTTAGATTTGATGGTGTTTGACAGTATTTTCAGGGTATGTTTGGGATAGAGATTAAATGTCAAAATGAGTAAAAAAAAAAAGGACCATAATAAGCTCAATGAAGTCAAATTCGAGCCAAGTATTGAAAAGAGGAAAGAAAACATAGAAGAAAACATGAAGATGTGGAGAAAAAGGATAGCGTTGAGCAAAGCACAACAATGCTATCCTCGACGCATTTTTTCGAGAGGTTTATGTGCAGATTTTTGCTGTCCATCATCTTTTATGCGTGATTAAAAACCTTTGACTGTCATCCGTCATTGTGTGTGCGTCATGGAAAGGTCCGACTTTCCTTCTTTTTTTGAAAAAATCTGCACTTTTCGAAAATCATGCCTATTTAACCTAGGGTTTTTGGCCAGCTTCTAATTGAAATTTTGAGTTCTTGAGGCCTGGAGAGAGGGTTTAGAGCAGAATATGGTTTCTTCATGATGCTTAAGTGACCGAAGATCGTTCGAGGGTCAAATTCATCATGGGAATGTGATTGGAAGCCAGACAACTCTTCTTTCCTTTTGTATTTTTGAATTTCTCATTGTTTAGGGGTAGATGTAGGTTTGACCATAGAACAATTTGTTTCTTGAATGTTAATTTACATTTACGCTTTCTAGCATGACCATTCTAGCCTTTGAATGTTTGACCAATGTTTGAATGTTTTTATGCTTTGAATCTTGCTTGAGAGAGTAAGTTCTATATTAGATCATGCATGTTAGACTATAGCTTGAATACACGAGTGTAGTTGAATAACGATAGAGGTTGTTAACGAAGAGTATAATAATTTGCTTAATTATCTAGTTTCAAGAGATTAGTAATTAGTGATTAAGTAAAAGTGAGCAGGACGATCCGGATAAAAGACTTCTAGATCTAGGTGTCGTGTTAATTACTTCAAGAGTCAAGCAATTAAATCAATGATGTCTTTGATTTCTAAAATGTCTCTTTGTTGATAATCTTCATATTCAATCATTTTTGTTGCTTTCTTAGATTAGTTTAATTTGTTTTTTCATTGAAGTCGGTCCCTTAAATAAATATGGAACGATCTCTAAATAGCTAAAAGAATATTAATCTGATTCCCTAAGGACGATACTCGATCTCTTATGCCTTTTTTAACTTTATTATTATTCGACGTGTGCACTTACGCGTGTTATCAGTACTCTATTGAGGACATGCTGCAGTCTTTAATGCCTCACCTCAGAGAAATTTTGGTAAAGAAGAATGACTAATCATACTTCTCACTATATCTTTAAGTATTCTATTTTTCCTTTCTGCCGTACCATTCATGTTGTATTTGCCTCGACATAATGTATTGTAGAACAATTCCACATTCCTTTAGGTATTTGGAAAGGGTCTTGGTTGTTGTTCAGCTGATTCTTCATATCTACCCTAGTATTTGATCGAGTAATAGATGAATGTCATAAACCTCTCTCTGACAATGAAATAAAATTTATAATCACGAACTAACAACTAATACTACTGAGTAGCACAAGTGATAAGTCTAGATCAAACCACAAGGAAGCACTAAAAATTAGTTTCTCAAAGCTCATTTTTAGTTAAAGCGGTAAATGAGGGGTTTGGTATGGATTAGATAATTGGAAATGCATAGAAAATAAAGTGCAAGAAAGTAAAAAGATAGAAATGCAACTAACCAAGGAATCCTAGCCTAAGGAAATGGAATTGCTTAATGTAACTTTGATCATCAAATTATCTAAATGTAATTTTAGATTCTTGACTATCCCTAGCCCAATTGATTGAAAATCCAACCAATGGTCCTAATTACCTAATTAGCTAAACATACTTAAATGAATCCATATTAAACATGATTAACCAACCACATTAAGTTCTAGGGATTATGCTACGATGAACATTTGACTTCCACCGTCTAATTAAATATTCAATGTAATTTTCTTTTGGTTGATAAGGAAATACTCTTTGTTATAGATAACAAAAATGCAAGCATAACTAACCTATTGCTTCTCATGGATCAAGAAACAATTTCATGTCACATATTGAAAGTTAACCCTAAACATTCAACCAAGAATTCTCAAGTAGTCTATTAGAAAAAATCAAGATGTAAAAATTACATTCAAATAAAACTCCCAAAATTTACACTGTTTCAAAACCCTTAAGCTAGAAAACTAGGTCATACCTTCCTATGGAGATGGAGAAGAGAAAACTCGACATGTTTTTCTTAATTACATGAGAAGTAGAGAAGAAAAATACAAGTAGAGAGGTAAGAAGAGGGGAAAATTGGCTAGGAGTCGATTGAGAGGATGACCTCTGCCCTAAAATGAAGAATTGCATCTATAGAGTTGCGACAGTGCCACGACGCTATGCTGCACAATGTAGGGGGTAGGTAGCTCAGTGACACTTCCCCTCTACAGGCATGTCTACTGGCATACGTCCTCACCAAATCTGGTGCTTTTGGAATGAAATAAAAGGCTGATTCACTTGGTTCTAATATTGCAGGATCGAATCAAAGCATTTCAAGTCCAATAGCTAATTCTAGTAGCTGACGATCCAGTAAAGAACCCGTAAAAACACTAAATAAACACATTAAACACAGTAATGACCTTGAATTAAGCGAAGCAAGATGGCACATTTTCAGTGCTATTAAACACCCCCAACTTAATTCTTGATCGTCCTCGAGCAAGGTAGAATCACACAGTCACACAAAAATATGCTTGCTCAATCATAAGGGTCATTGCTCTAGTCTCAATAGTCTCCTAAGATAAGATTTGTAATAAAAAATGAAATTTGATCACAATCAATCAATGAAGCACATTTTAAGAATGATCCTAAATCTATTCATGTATGAATGAGTCCAAAACCCTACTAATTAAGCCTACACAAGCCGAAATGATTTTATAAGGCTCTCAATTTGTTTTTCCCCTACTCTGGCTCGAAGCTCAAGAGCTAAGTTTTCTAGACTCAATAATGCAATAACACACTTAAAGGAACCAAACTTTTATTCTATTTTTGTCTTTTTCTCAATTTCTTACTTTACACAAAAGAGAAGACCTTATGTAGATGCATCACCTTCGTTTTGGCTTGCCCATACGGGTTACGCGAAAGACATCCAACTGTGAGCAACGTCTCCTAACAAGGTGTCTAAGCTTACTTGTTTCTCAGGGGTACTTTTGCATAGTGGAAAACTATGGGTGTCATAGCTGCCCCAGGTTAATGATAACCTCAAGAAAGAGGAGTAATCCCCTTAAAAAATAACATACAAATTTGCTTTTCCTCTACAACATGCTTTTCTTTTTTACAAACTTTCTTTTATTTACTCTACACTTGGCTTTTACAATACAAAATAAGACTTTAGCAAAAAACTTAGGCATGCATTACTAGGGTGAGCTTTTGGTTACTTAACATCTATCACCTAGGCCTTTCGAGGTGACAACAAAAATATAAGCCACATAATACCAATCTAAGCATGCAAAACCTAATTTTGTTAGACAAAGAACCAAAAGAGGCATGCGAGATAAGAATTTTTTTTTTTAAAACGGGCTAAAAATCATGATTATGTTCTTCAAACATCATCTCATACAAGTCTAATCACAAAGAGGGCATGTCATCATCTATTCATCATAACAAACCAAGCAAAAGTGCAATCAAGCAATTCAAACATACAAACATTGTCTGAGCACAACACTCGAGAACTCCAAACCATCACAAATACCCCACCACCAACTTAAAATGATATATTGGCCCTAATGTATCTTTGATCTAAGCCCAAAAATAAAAAGAGTCGAGGGAATAGAAAACATCCCCTGATGACATTCACGTGCAGGGAATGAAGTAAGAGGGCTCGCGCTTGGATTGATCTTCTTCTTCTTTTAAGACCAAGTAAAAAAACATACAAAAGAAAAACAAGAAGTTAAACAGAAAGTCGTAAGACCCACTTTTATATCTCATGGTATTTTGGTAAATTTGGAAAACAATGAGTTGTTTATTTTGAATTATTTTGTTAAAAGGGAAGATTTGGGAGCTAATTGGAAATAAAAAAAATCTTGAATTGAATTAAATAAGCATATAAATGAAAGAGAAGAAAGGAAAATTTGATAGTGAAAATAAATTATTTTTTTTATTAGTGTAGAAACAATGTGTAAGAAGAGAGGTTGGACTTGGAAGTAATGGCAAAAAGAGAAAATCAAGAGTATGAAGGGCATATATGTCATTTTGTGCTATTTTGTTAAAAAGAACAAACAAATAAATGTATAATAACTAAATCAGCCGAAATTTCACAAATATGGTTTTTGGGTGGCATGTGTCATGTGAGATGGGTTTATGGAGTAATGGCAAGTGGGAAAAAATAATAATAGTAAATAATAAGACATCTTTAAATTGAAATTTTGAGAAAGAAAAACATAAAGGAAATAAGAAAGGGAGCAAGAGCTTAGGTAGGGAAGAAGATGGATTTTATGGAGGAAGTTTTTAGAGAGAATGAAGGGGAGAGAGAAAAAGGGAGAAATCATGGATGAAGAACTAAAGCAAGCAAGAAGTTGGCGTGAAGGATTTTGGAAGAATGGTAGATAAAGACTACATATTTTGGTAAGTTTTATAAGAAATGAATTTTTGAAATAGAATTGTTTGGGTCTATACTATTTTTCTTCAATTGCATATGCTTTTGACATGGGTGTGGCCCAAAATCACATAGAGAGTTTGAGATGGTTATTGATACAAATTGATTGATGAATTTGTAGAGGAAAGCAAGCAATTTAGAAGAACAGAATAACAATTTGAGGCCAAGAAATGGTTGGTAAATAATTTTCTCTTCGAAACTTATTCTTTGTTAATAATTAAGTACATATTAGAAAAAGAACAATAAAATAATAGTAACATAAATTTCCACATGAAGAGAGAGGTTGAGAGGGAAAACTTGCTATTCTTGGTATATGTGGTGAGAGAGCAAGAAATTGAGAAGTGACACTAGAGGAGAGAAGAAAAGTACATGTGGGAAGAGAAGTACTCTGCATGTGTGATTCTTTTAATCAGGAAAGTGGAAAATGGGTTTAAATGAAAATACAAAAATAGTCCACAAGATTGAAGGAAATTAAGACTAAAACTAAATTATTTCAAGGATTAAGTTAATTAAGGGTTGAAATTAATTCAAATATCAATTCAACATTTGAATTGATATTTCAGGGCAAACCGAGAGTGGTTTATTTTATAAAATTTATTATTCAGTAAATATTACGAGATTTCATGAAATTTATTTTTATGTATAGTTTTAGAAATTCATCGGCGAGTTCAAGAAAATGTAGCGAATTCCATGATTTTATCTTAAAAAATAATTTAGAAGATTTATCTTGTGACTTTCGAAGATGATTATCAAGATTTTCAAGTAAGGTCATGCTATCAGCAAAATTTTATGTTTTAGAGTATTCTAGAGAAAATATGTTTTATGTGAATTTCTAAAGTTATGAAATCTTTATAAGAAAGAACATGCTTTTTAGAACGATTTACAAAATATGTGAAAGCAAGATTTTCAAAAGGAACAAATTCATGTGTTTAAGATTAAAGTGGTTTTCAAACCACTAGATCGTTGTACCCATGGCGATTTCCCCCTACACTGATGTGGATATGTTTCTATAGTATAGCTATGATATATATAGTGTATTTGAGACCCACTTCAGCACACACATAGGCTTTGGGTCGTGTGTCGAGGTGTTTGCCTTTTGGGGACTGCTATGCGTGCACGTATGACCATGTTTCTCTACTATTTACCTTGAGGTTGCTCGGTAATTAGTATGACTATGTTTGCTCTGCTATGCATCTGGAGCTTGCTCAAGGTATAGTATGACCATGTTTCTCTACTACATACATCGAGCTCCTCCGTATATAGTATTACCATGTTTGGGTACAGGTTTGGTGAAGGTTTTAACAAGTCCATGTTCACGTTTGCAAAAGAATGCTTATGATTTAATTTATGCTATAATTCTCAACCTTCTAAATTGTTCAAGTTTTATATCGATTTGCAGTTTATGCTTATGATTGCAAGAATATGTTTATGATATTCTATATTTGTTAACTCTCTTAAGTTTTCAAGTTGCCCATGTTTTAAATCAATTTACAGAACCTGTATCGCTCTCTAGTATGATTATGATTTTCTCAAATTATTTTCCTAAAATCTCACCACTCACTGGACAATTTTTTAGCTCAACCTTTTTAAAATATTTTTTTCCCACCAGGTTACTTCTGAGTTTCAATAGGGGATTAGAGGAACAGAAGCTGCTATTCGACTCATCAGTTTGTTGTTATATGTAGCCAAGCATGGAGTTTTTAATAGGATCATGGTTATGTAAGTGTGTAAGTAATGTAGTTCTTTCAACTTGAGTTTTAAGTTCAAGACAAATTTGATGGTAGACTCCATTGCATGCTTGGGGGCTACTATCGTTTACAGTTCATCCTAGTTTGGGTAGGATAATCTGGGGTGGGGTGTGACAAAAGCAGTAAAGGAAAGTAGTAAAATTTGAAACCTGGCTACCTTTAGGAAACGTAAATTTTTAACGTTGGTTGATCGACGTGACTTGTCTTTTGTCAAGGTATAAAGAAATTCTCATATTTCTTTGGTCCCTTCTTAGATGAGTTGATATAGCTTGCTAAGCCTATAAGGCTCCTAATCTTTTGGAGAGAACTAGACAGGTTGAATTTGTTGTTTTTGGAATTAGGGAAAAAAGGGAAAAAGAAAAAAAAAAATCAAAAGACTCAAATGACCCAAAAGGGTTGAAAGAAAGAAAAAACTCAACAGACTCATGAGAACTAGAGGAGAAAAATTAAAAAGATATATGAAATACTAAAAGTTAGAATAGGACGAGGTCTTTTAACCTCTAACTCTATCACCTGGATGTTGTCGGGTTTAAGCTGGAGATCCTCCTTAGTCTCACAAACTGGCAAGCATGGCATGACATCATCATCATCATTAGAGAAGTAGTGAAATGCACTCCAAAAGTGCATTCTTTGGGCTTATAATTAAGGTAGTTTAATGCTTAAATTGAGATTGTTAATGTTGTCTATGTTTAATTGTAGGAAATCGAGTAAGAAATTTCAAGGATAAAATGACCATTTTACCCCTGGATTGAGCATAATTACCCTTTCAAGAACATAGTGTTACACTAAAAAGCATAATCAAACAATTGGGGAGCATAAGGTTGGAGCGTAACTATGCTGCTCTATTACATTGAAAGAAAGAATCATATAAACAAGGGAACCTAGCTACACTACCTAACGCTTCCGATTGATGCTTGCATCCATCTCATTATGCAATGTAGCAATGCTGCTATACAATGTAATTACACTGTGAGCACTATGTTAAAAAGAGATCTGCGCCATTTGAACAAAAAAAAAAAAGTCACAACTCAGTAAGATTTCAACCTAATTTAAAGAGAGACATCTAGAGAATCAAGCCATTACTAAGATTGATTTGGAAATCAACAACGAAAGTTTGAGAGATCGAGATTGTGTCACAAATACGGTGAAGGGAGATTGCATCATCTATTTTTCTATCTTTCTTATCCTACATGATGATTTTCTGTTTTAAATCTTTTGTTTTTAGAAACATTAGTAGCCAAGCCTCTCAATTCTAGGGTGTTGTTATTGCTATGAGTTTTCTTAAATAAACTTTAACGTTTGAATTAATTATATGGTGATTGAATTTTAATTCCTCCATGTGAACCCATATATTTGATTTATCCTTAAACGAATGTATGTTATGCTGAATTTTCTATTTGAGAAAGAGAAGTTTGGCTGGAACTAACTGATTAATCTATTATTCAATAATGCATGAGAATGACTAGAGAATGATGGAGTTTGAAAATGAAGGAACATAATGCGACATGATTTTCAATGTGGAAGAGATTCAATTTGGTATAATTATGATAGAACAAGTCGAGTTTGGAAAAGTATATCCTGATTATAGACTTCCAGGCTCATTCGATCTAAACAATTGATTCATCTGTTAATAATTGATTGGAATTTCATAGCGGAACAATATTCTAGATCCATTATCTCATTGAATTGTTGGTTTTTCTTTCTGATTTAATTAATTGCAATAATGAACCTTAATTGTTGATTGTCCAAATAAAATTAGCTCATAAATAACAACAGTTAGCAAAAAATTCTTCAAATCAAATCCTCGAGGACGATACCTCATTCAAGATTTACTACTACGATATATACACTTGCGTGCCTGTCAAGCTTTTGGCGTCATTGCCGAAAATTGACAATATAACTTTTGTTTAATATTATGAAAACGATGTTAGTCTTAATTTGGGTTATATTTTATTTTAATTATTTTTATTTTGTCTAAAGTATTCGATGTATACGACAAAATCGTCGATCTAATATTTTGCCATTGGATCCAGAAATCGAACAAATATTGAGAAGAGTCGGGAGGACTTTGAGAATTGAATTTGACACAATGGGAAAACAAGTGAATGCGATGACCATTGGAGATTATTTCCAGCCAACTGTTCTTGTGTCACAGCCTCGAATCGAATTTGACAAATGCAAACAATTTCGAATTAAAGCCTGGTTTAATTCAAATTGCGTGAGATGGTGCATTTAGAGGAACATTGAATGAGGACCTTCATGAACATATTCATGATTTCCTGGAGACTTGTGGAACAGTAAAATTAAATGGGGTCTCTAATAGCACCAAAATTGTGTTATTTTTCTCTTCTTAGTTCTAGGTCGCTACTATGTTTAATGTGTTTATTTAATGATTTTATAGGTATTGAGTATCTTGGAGGTGGAATCAGTTATTACGAGCTGTTCGGGGTTAATTTGGACCAATTAAGAGCTAATTTGAGCAATTGGGCTTTAAAAGGATGTGAAAGGACGAAAATACCCCTAGATGGAGCATAGCAACACACAACCGAGAATTGCACAACACTACAAGATAGTAGCCTCCATAATGCTAAAAAATAGGGTAGCGTTGCGGCACGTGCGAGGCCTCACAATGTTGTAACATTGCATTGCAGCGTTGTGACACTGCAACTACTATATAAAACATTTCTTCTTCGTTTTTGGGTAGATTTATCACCTCCAATTGGCCCTCCAGCCCATTTCTTCATCTTCTTACCTCTCCTACTTATAATTTTCTTCCTTTCTATCATGTAATTAGTTGAAATGGAGCTCAGATTTGTCTTCTTCATCCCGTGGGAAGGTAAGTTCTAGGGTTTTCTCTAGTTTAGAGAATGTTGGATTGAACTCTATGTAATCTTTGAAGTTTTATTTAAATGTAATCTTTATATCTTGATTATGAGTTTCCTTTTTTATTGAATCGCTTTGTAATCATATTTTCTCTTGATTTTCTGATAAACTACTTGGGATTTTATGATTGAATGCTTAAGAGATTGACTTGTAATACGTGGCATAAAAGTATGGGTTAATCTTGAATGAAACAAAAGGTAAGATAGGCTTGCGATTTATTGTATATAACAAATAGTATTGTTCCTATTGACCTAGGGAAAACTGTATTGAAAGTTTAGTTAGACGATGGAAACTAAATATTCATCCTAGCGTAAGCCATAAAGCATAATGCGGTTAGGTAAATGTGTCTAGTATGGATTCATCTAGCATGTTTAACTAATTAGATATTTAGGACCATTGGTTGGATGTCCAATCAATTGGGCTGGGCATAATTAAGAACCATAAAGATTGCATTCGAATAATTCGATGAACAAGATTACATTGAGTCATTTTGATATTCATCCTCTAGGCTAGAGCATCTCTGTTAATTGCATTTCTATCTTTTATTTTCTCGCATTTTATTTTATTGCAATTCAACTTATCTAATTCACACCAAACCACCCCATTTTACTACTTTAACTAAAAATGAGCTTCGATGAACTAATCTTTTGTGCTTCCCTGTGGTTCAACCCTGGACTTGCCATTTGTACTACTAGTTGGTATAAGTTGTTTGTGGTGAATTATAAGAATTATTTTATTGGAAGTCTTTTAGGACCGACACGAAAAAGATTTCCGTCAAATTGGCGTCGATGTCAAGGAAGCTAATTAGTTCTTCTTAGTTAGTTTTTAGTTAAAGTTTATTTTGTTTTGATTTATTTTCTTTTTGTGTCAGTTAAGCATGAAAGGATTTCCAAATCGATCTTAGACATCTGAAAGCCAAGTTGCAGATCTTGATGCCGAGGTAAATGGGCTTAACTATCAAATTACTGAGTTAACTTCCTTAGTTGGCCACTTGATGGAAAGGAGTTTGCAGCAAGAAGAGGTGTGAGGGAGTTGCCTATTCGAGGGGTACCCTACGCAAGCATGCCCGAGGTTGCAGTGGAATCTAGTACCACATGATCATTCCGAGGAGCGGTATTATGGTCATTTGGACTACGAGGATCACCATTCTTGGTGGGAGGAGTCCTTTGACCATGGATACTCATGATGGCAGTAGAGCTTGGACGACCGAGATTTCACAGCACCACACCAGTTGACTCATGCTTAGTCTTCAAGGCCAGGTAAGTCTTTAGAGGCTTTGGTTATGGAGCTTACTGATAGTGCTTTTGAGCTTCAGCATGACACTCTCTATAGGCAGCAGGAGTTTGAGCTCTTCCAACAGGATAGTCTTTTCTATGAGGTAGAGGCTAGAACTGACTTGCAAAGTCTGAGTGACATTTTTGCTCAGCTTGCAACTTTAATTAGGATGCTAGACGAGCCGTTGCCAAACCATTCCTTGGATTTTTCAGAGGCTCAAAAGTATGAGGTAGTCCATGTCGACGCAATGGAGAAGGAAGAACAACTTCCTAGAGATTCGTGCCCAGGTATGACTTTGAAGTTCTTAATTTCTGAACTTATTAATAGTTCTCTTCAGTTTCAGCAGGATGTTCAAGCTCGGCTGCAAAGCATGACAGACCATATTGTTCAACTGACAGAGGTCGTGTAGAGATTGAAGAGCGTGCTAAAGCAGCCCATCGCTTGTACCTCGAAAGTAGAGATCCTTGTGGAGTGCTATTACTTCAGTGATGATGAAGATATCACTCCATGCTTTCTAGTTTGTGAGGCTAAGGAGGATCCGGAGCCTAAACCTGACGACATCCAGGTGATAGAGCTAGAGATCGAAAGATCTTACCCTATTTTAACTCCTAGTACTTCGTATATTTTTTGAATTTTTCTCCTCTAGTCCTCACAAGTCAGTTGTATCTTTTCTTTGTTTTGGCTCTTTTAGGTCATTTGAGTCTTTTAATTATTTCTTTTTACCTTTTTTGCCTTATTCAAAAAAATATAAATTCGACTTGTGTGGTTTTCTTCAAAAGATGAAGAGCCTTATAACCTTTCTGGGCTATATTGAATCATTTAAGAAGGGACCAGAGAAATATGGAACTTTCTTTGTACCTTGATAGGGGACAGATTACGTCGAGCAAACGATGTTAAAAATTTGCCCTTCTTGGAGGGAGCCAGGTGATAAAATTTACTACTTTCCTTTACCGCTTTCTTGCTTATCTTCTTGTTGTTCTTTTGTAGGATCTTTCCCTTTTGCCCTAAAAGAAGAAAAAGATCAATTTAAGCGTAATCCTCATACCACCATCCGTGTGCAAAAACGTCATCATGAGAGGTTTTCTGATCCCTTGATTCCTTTATTTTATTAAGCTTAGATTAGAGACACATTAAAGACAACGTATCATTTTAAGTTGCGTTTGGGGTATGTTGTGATAGCTTGAGGTCCTTGAGCGTTGTGCTCGAACAATGTTTGTGTGCTTGAATTGCTTGATTGCTCTCTTGCTTGGTTCGTTATGATGAGTAGTTGATGACACACTCTATTTGTGATTAGGTTTACATGAAATTATGTTTGAAGAGCATGATCATGATTTTTAGACCGTTTTAAAAATTTTTCTTATCTCTCATACATGCCTAAGTTCTTTGTCTAATGAAATTAGGTTTTGCATGCTTAGAATTATTTTAATGGACTTATATTTTTGTTGTCACTCCGAAAGGCCTAGGTAATAGGTGTTAAGTGACTGAAACCTCAACCTAGTAATGCATGCCTAAGTTTGTTTTTCCAAACTCTCATTTGGTATTGTACAAGCCAAGTGTAGAGTAAATAAAAAAATAATTTGTAAAAGGCAAAGCATGTTGTAAAGTAAAAGAAAGTTTGTATGTTATATTTGAAGGGGATTATTCCTCTTTTTTAGGGTTATGATTAACCTAGGGCAGTTATGACACCCGTAGTTTTCCTCTAAGCTAAGGTACCTCGAGGAATGAGTAAGCTTCCACACCTTGTTGGAGACATTGCTCGTAGTTAGATGTCTTTCATGTAACCCGTGTGGACAAGCCAAAACGAAGGTGATGTGTCTAGATAAGAGTTCCTCTTTTGTGTAAAGTAAGAAAATGAGAAAAAGAAAAAATAGGATAAAAGTTTGGTTTCCTTAAGTGTGTCATTGCATTTTTGAGTCTAGGAAGCTTAGCTCTTGAACCTTCAAGCTATAGTAGGGGAAATCGAGTTAAGAGCCATATAAAACCATTTCCGATTTTGCAGGCTTAACTAGGTAGGGCTTTGGACTCACTCATGCATGAATAGAGCATAATCATTTTTAAAATGTGCTTCATTGATTGATTGTGATCGAATTTCATTTTTTATGGCAATCTTATCCTTAGAGTCTGTTGAAACTAGAGTAACAACCTTTGTGATTGAGCAAGCATATATTTTTTTGTGTGAATGTGTGGCTCTACCTTGCTCAAAGACGATCAAGAATTAAGTAAAGCCCTTGTACCATAGGAAATGTAACGGTAAGTAAGACCCTATGTGATTTAGGAGCCTCAATAAATCTGATGCCATTATTTATGTACACGAAGTTAGATATAGGGGAAGTGCAGCCGACGACTATATTACTTTAACTAGCTGATTGTTTTCTTACTTACCCTTGAGGTATAGTTGAGGACGTGTTGTTTAAAGTTGGTAAGTTTATTTTCCTTACGGATTTTGTTGTGTTGGATATGGAGGAGGTTGCAGAAGTCCTGATCATCTTAGGACGACCATTTTTTGCCACAGGTAGGGCTTTGATTGATGTTCAAGAAGGTAAGCTCATCCTAAGAGTGGATGATGAAGAGGTAAAGTTTAATATCTATAGATCAATGAAATTTTTTTATTCTGAAAATTCTTGTCATAAGATAGATGAAGTAGAAGAGAATTATGAAAAGAAGCATGTTTCCACTTGTGTTAAAACTCTCAATGGTTATATGTCTTTAAAACTTAGAAAATCAATGGAGAAGCATGTAAAAAAAGATATGGTTAGTCCTGTGAGATTCCCCAAAGATGGTACAGTGAATTTTCTTAATTATGTCTATAAAAGTGATGTTGAGTTGGTTGACAAGGAAAAGTTGAATTTTATTTTATTGGCAATTGCAATACTGATAATTATTTATTTAAATTTCAGTGTGAGTGAGAATTGTTGATTCCATGTGGTTTAATACAGGAAATAGTGGAACCACCTTAGGACCCTACTTGACGTGTGAGCCTTGTCTAGTTTGGTTCATTGATTTTTAGGATTACTCTCATAGCCTAGTACTTTCAAGTACAAGTTTACTAGCGAAAGTTCATAGATCCCTGCTTATGCCCAGACTTGTATCACTCTTTTGTTGTGTGATTAGCTTTAGTTTTCTTGCATTGTGGAAAATGCTTAATTTTAAGTTTGGGGTGAGGGGTGTACTCGTACTTTCTCTTACTTTGTACTTGTGTTTGGCTTATCCTGCCATGCATGCTATTTGGGAATTATTGACTTATGCATGTTAATCTTGGAATGGCTGGATTTTGGATTATTTTTTTTTTTTTGGGATTTTTAGTGCTAAAATATGATGTGTGCTTTAATTGAGAATTTGATGAGTATGTGATGGCTATGATGGCCTGTGAGTTATTTTGTATATGTATCTTAGATGATCTACTGTGAAAATAGGATGACATACTCTTGAATTAAGTTTTCTTTAAGTTCTTTTTTTTTATTCCCATGCATATTTGAGTAGGTATCCATGTTTGTTTAAGTCTTTAATGGTGAAACATGAGTTTACTTGAATTAATCAGGTTTTCACCCTGAAACATCCTGAAATGAGTTAGGAAGTTCTATATATATTGTATAGTTTTGTTACTAGATTGAAAGGAAAAGAAAAGTATGTTGAAAAAAAAAAGGAAAAAAATAGAGAAAGAATAAATGTCAATCTAGTGATCCTTTTGCTATATGAATGATAAAGAAAATTGTGATTATTTTCACTGAACCAAAATAGGGGGAAAACTAAAAAGATTCATTTACAATCATGAAAAATTATTAGGAATTAAATAAAAGGGCTTGCACACACACGTGAAGGATGATAATATTTGGCATTGAAATCTCTTAATGTTAGTATGTGTCTGAAATGTTTCTACTAATGGTTCTAATGTGCCTATTCTGAATAATGAGGTTTTGAGTTATTTGCAAAGTTGTTTAAATTCTCTATTTTTCTTGTTCTTTCTTTGTTCGGGATTGGCAAAGTTTTAAGTTTGGGGTGGTGAAACACACTCTAAAAGTGCATTCTTTAGGCTTAGAATTCGGTTAGTTCAATGCTTAAATTGAGATCATTGATGCTTTTATGTTTAATTTTAGGAAAACGAGCAAATAGACCGAAACAAGAAATTTCGAGGATAAAATGTCCATTCTACCCTTGGACCAAGCGTACTTTCCCTCTCAAAAGCGTATCATTATGTTGAAAGGCATAATCAAACAATTGGTGAGCGTAAGGTTGAAGCGTAGCTACGCTGCCCTATTATGCTAAAAGGCAAAATTATACAAACTAGGGAGTATATCTACACTACCTTAGAGCGTAGCGATGCCCTGGATTGACGCGTGCATCCATCTCATTATGCAGCATATAAATGCTACTATACAACGTAATTACATTGTGGGCACTGATGCTTTATTTTATGAGGTGGAATTATGGATGAAATGCGATGATGAAAATGCATTGAGCACTCAAGTTTTCTTAGTGGAATCCAAGTGTAAACCCCACTGAGTTTCCTGGTAAGTCCATGGTCGAACTTATGGACTTGGGAAAGTAATATGGGGTGGTAATTTTCAAGAATACTTTGCGGTAACTGGTAACTCAAATAGTTGTTTGGTTTGTTGTTTTCGATAATGAAAAATAAACAAATGCGGCAGAGTTTTGAAAAGAGTTGATAAAATGGAAGATGCGATGAGTATGTGGTGAACGAGTTGAGAAGGATTCGGCTAACTTTTCCTAGGATGCGTTCATGTTATGCGACCATGCAACACACATACAATAGTAAACCATCTCTCGATGCGAATGCTACGGCTTCTAATGCTAGAAGGCATGCGATATATGCGATAAGTCTATAGGACCTACATAAGCCTCTATTCTTATTTATGCGATGACAAAATGACACACACACAAACAAGGTGACCACATAATATCATACCTATCTCTAGGATGCATGCGATGTAGGTTGACAAACAGAGCTTATCTCTAAGTTCTTATCTCTTGTTTATGCAGTTCTAATCTTGTTCTTTCGAGTCTAGATTCTAACCTAGCTCTCTTAAGTCTTAGGTTCTTTCTTTAGACTCTCTCTCGAGTAGCTCTAAAAGGGTGTTGGGCACAACATAAAACAAGATAATCGCATGCGATGAAGATCCTAGGTCATGTTAGCTTAGTTCTTCTCAACCCATTCAACAAGTTTAGCTACTCATGCGTGCTAAGAGAGTGAACAAATGTAGAATAAGAACTTCCATTGTATAAATATAAAGTTGAAGTAAAAAATAACAATGCAAGAAGAGAATAAAGAGCCTAGTAGCAATCTCTTGCTTCCCAGGCTTGTACACTATCTTTTCTACTCTTGCTCAAAAGATAATCTCGCTCTCGCGAGAGTCGGCTTGCTTTCTGCTTTCTACGCCTCCAGGTTCTCTCTTGAGTTTCCCTGAGCGATCTCCCGGCAACTCTTCCCTTCTCTTGCTCCACCTTAAAAATAAAAGAAAACTATAGACAAGGCTGAAACTATGAACAAAAGGAATCGAACTTGCTGAACTGCTGAACCCCTTTTCTGAAGGATGCCTTCGGTATTTATAGAGCTTTGGGGTGAAGGGCAGCTTCTCTCTTATGATTGCACAGATGGGATGGTTTTAATTCTCTGACTAATGCGATGAATATTTGTCACCGAAAAGCTGAGTGAACTTATTATCGTTAGCGGCTTGTCAACTTAATTCGGATTCGACCGTCATCAGCTTTCTGTCCCATCGTGATTAATTATGCCTTTCACTCAGATGTGCCCACCAAGTTGCACTGGCTTTATGTGGCAATCCTTCTTGAGCAGATGTTTGCGAGCAAAAATCGCCGCAAAGCCTTGCGGTAATGTTGCGCTCGTCCGTTGATTTCTTGTGATCGCGCTTTTCGCCTTGTGTCAACGCATATTCTACAAAAAAATTCAAAAATTAATTGTTCCTATGCGATGAACGTATGCGACCGCAATGTTATTAACTTAATGCTTTTTTGGACGCAATCTGACATATTTTATCAACTCAAACCATAATTGTTTAATAACTTAGCACTGTAATAACATGCTTTTCTTCCCGTTATCACACCCCCAGATTTAAACAATGCTTGTTCTCAAGCATAAGCTAAAGATTTTCTTTAGAAAGTCAACTGCAATTCTTTTTCCCTAGATTTCTGAAGGATAATTCCTTCAAAACTTATACACCAAAATTTCCTTAAGTCTTATTCAAGTCGCTTCTTAAAATATTTCTAAGACCTAGGGACTGCAAGTTTAACCTTCAAAAGGACTTTATTAACTTCCAGGACATCACATGATTTATTTTACAAAATTTTTTTCACTGGGGTGTTCAATGATTTTTATCCTTGCATATCTTTGACATTATTATTTTTTTTTTCTGACCTTGCGCTGATCCAAGTGCCTCGCCTTCATTTTGGCTTGCCCCCACATATGTCATGCGGACATCCAACTACAAGCAAGACGCTCTTTCTCAGATTAAACTCATACCTACTTGGCAGCGGAGTTGTGATCATTTATTTATACGTTGATCCTGGCGACTTACTTTCGTTTTGGCTTACCTCTATGTGTATCATGCGGACATCCAACTACGGGTAAGTGTCTTTCACAACTTAATTCTTATCAACATGAGTTTCCCCATTGTGTTGATAGTGGAGTTGTTATTCTCAAAATTTTCTTTATCTTTTTTTTTTTTTTTTTGTTATAATTTTATAGTTAGGGTTTTTCATTCTTGTAAATATTTTGTGATTTTTTTTTTTTTTTTTTTGTGTAGATTTGTGTAGAGCTAAAAATAGCAAGGTTGAAAATAAATACCTCACCCCCAAATTTAACATGTGGCAATGTCCCGATTACCAAAAGATTGAAAGAAGCCATGCGATGTTCTTAGGAAGTCTGGTAAAGGGTTAGTTTGAAAGAAAGCTAGCAGACCTCTAACTTCTAGAAATATTTCATGAAGTGACTTTTCTAAGATTAAGTAGACTCTAGCAAAAAAAAAAAAAAATATAAGCATGTATTTCATCATTGAAATCATAATTGGCAAAGAGACAACATGTGGTGACTTACTAAATTTATCAATATTAAATTATTGCGGTAATCAAAGAGGATGCGGTGATAAAACTTTCAAAAAGTAAACATGCGATGCAATAGCGCAAAATTTGGAATAGAGTTAAGGAAGAATATAACCCCCAAATTTGCGCTGTCGCC